>NW_028227268.1:78700598-79055598 GCF_978045245.1 Mus caroli
TCGTCTCCCTGCCTGCACTAGCTTCCCTTCGCTGGAACCCTCGCACCAGGCTTGGCCAGAGATCTCCATGGAAAACCTCTGGTACCCGGGCCCATATCTTCTCACCTCAAACGATCCAGATTAAAGCTGGGTCTTCCCACTCTGAATAACTGAAAAGAAAAATCCCTCACAGGTGTTCCAGCCACTTGGGTTTTAGTTGATTCCAGGTGGAATCTAATTTAACAAGCAAGAATCCCATCACAGGCCCCTACCCTTTTTTCTCATACAAAGATCATATTAGAGTTTGTGTAATATCCAATCTTGAAAGATTTAAAATGGTTGACAACTAATGGAAAAAAATGTTTTTCAGTGTTGGGGATCTTGTACATTCTAGACAAGCACTATACCACTGAACTACATTCACAGCCCTCAAGGGTTTGTGGCCGGCTGGTTTAATGTCTCAAAATGAGGGGTAGGGGTGGGGGCTCAGAGGCTAAGAGCACATACAGCTCTCATACAAGACCAGGGTTCATTTCCCGGCACTCAGGCTACTTACTTCTGTCTGTAACTCCAGCTCCATACCTCTAGCCTCTAGAGACAGACAGACAGACAGACTTCAAAAGAAAAATACCTCTTAAAACTGATCTCCAGTGCCCCGTTGAAACCAAATAACATAGCTGATGCCGACCTCAAGTCTGATATAGGGCTTAGAAGCTGAAATAATGAAGACAATCAAAAACAAACAGACAGAGTCAAGTTCATCTAGTTGTTGTGCAGTATTCCACTCTGCTTCTAAAAGGAATAGTTCTGTGTCCCACAGTCAGCTCCTTACTTCACCCAGTTGCTTGTGCAGAGCTCCAGACCCTTGGCTAATATTTGGCACAGCACATTAAAAGTATCTGAAGTTCATTAGTCAGTGATGAAGATTTAAAATACAAATGGGCAAAGACCGAATGCTACCTCAGAAACCGTGACTGTTTTTCCTAGCAACCCAAAGTCCACAAAAACAAATGCCAAGAAGCACACAGAGGAGAGAAAGCTGAACTGTGGATTCCTGCCTCTCTGCAGGCACCTCAACCTGCTCAGGCTGTCTCCCAGTGTCCCGGGGGAGCAGGAAGGACCTGGGGCTCACTGCCACTCAGGGTCCTCAGAGCTGGGAGGTCCTCATCTGGAAAGTGACAGAATCTCCAACTATAACTGGCTCCGTGCAGATTCTTTTTCAGCTAAGTTGGAAGCCATTTTTTTCCTTACCTGGGAACATGAAAGCAACAGGAAAGGGACACAGGAATTGCTTACATTAATTAAAACCAGAGAAACAGTGAGCCAGCCAACATTCAGAAGAGATAGATTAGAACGCCTATGAATTGAGTTTAGGGAATGGGGAGGAGGGGGAATCATACCTGTGTTGTTGATTCCACAAGTCTGACTAAAATATGGAGAGCTGGGATGTTGCAAATCCACAGCCAAAGTGATCTCAGAATACCTGCAGCCCCCTCTGTAGTCCCTATGGCCCACTCGTGACTGACCTCACAGCCGCCTTCTATCAGGCAAATTTTACTCTGGCAGATCATTGGCTTTCACTAACCTAAAAGTGAAGGAAGGATGGTGCCAATCCACATCTAACCCTGTAACGGGAATCCCCATGCTCTGCAAACCTGATGTTCTTACGCTGTCTCTGGGAAACGGAGTGGTTATATTTTCTCTGCGTCCTGGGACAAAGAGCTTGTGTGCTCAGTTCTCTGGTGGAACATGTCATATCCACCATAGACATGTGACCTGAATCCACATCCTCAGGCCACCTCCACTCAGGGTTTTAAATTTTCATTAACGCTTTCAGAATTTTGATGTATTTTGATCATGTTCATCTCCCATTCTCCCCAGATCGACCCCATCCCCTATTCTACCCCCAATTTCATGTCTTCTTCTTTTTTAAGTTTTAATAACACATTGAGTCTAATTTGTGCTGTCCGTATAATCTAGGGTATACGGCCTGTTAGGGTTTCTGTGGTGGAAGAATACTGGGGTCAAGGAATGCTGCAAAGATCTCACTGAGTGACAGACCTCACTTGAGAGATTTATAGGGAAGGGGTGAGAGGCCACTTCTGAGAAAGAGAGGCACAGATGAGAGAGACAGGGAAGGACACACACTCACACACAGAGAGAGAGAGAGAGAGAGAGAGAGAGAGAGAGAGAGAGAGAGAGAGAGCGCCATGGAGGCAGGAACTTTTTTAAAGGGTACGGATGTTGCATTTGGCAACTGGTGTTGACTGGTTACAGATGCTAAGTTGCTGCTAAAGGTTGGGGAGGGGACGCCAGTTCCCAACATACTTCCCTTTTGTTTATTATAAAAGAGGAGATCGGAAGGGGTGATTGAGAGTGAGGCAGGAATGGGGGTGCTCTTTAAATTGCTTCCTAGTGTCTGGGGTGTCAACATCTTTGGGACCCAAGAAAGCTGTGATGCTGGCAAGCCCTAGAAGTACAGGCTGTTTCACTTGCTATCCAGGCTCTGCAGAACCGGCTAGGGCTAGGGACAAGCAGGCAGCATTTGGAGCAGTGTGTAAGGCCAGATCACCTGGGGCTAGCCGGTTTGAAGCAGTCTGGGATGCAGATTTGGAGGGGACACCAGGAACAGGTGCTGGAGCAATCTGCAGTAGACTTAAAGTCTGTTGGGATAGACAGACTAGGGAGTGAAGGAAAAGTGAAGGAGTTTATGGAAAATTTTATCCGGACATACATTAAATGTTCAGGCCCATGGGCGTGGTAGCTGGGGGAGGGGAGCCCACTCTCAAGGATAGGAGGGGTTGGCAAGTGGGGACAGGTTGTTGATTGACAGCACTTTTCTGGAGTTGATTTGACCTATGAGAGGTGGATCCAAATCAATTCCCTGAAGCTTATGAGAAAATGTTTTATGTAGCTGGGCAGTGGTGGACCACACCTTTAATCCTAGCACTTGGGAGGCAGAGGCAAGCGGATTTCTGAGTTCAAGGCTAGCCTGGTCTGCAGAGTGAGTTCCAGGACAGCCACGGCTGCACAGAAAAACCCTGTCTCAAAAAAAAAAAAAAAAAAAAGAAAATGTTTTTATGTTTTACAAAAAGAAATAAATTTTAGATATGTTAGCATTACCATTCTTTGTAATCTGTACTGAAACCCACGTTGTAGAAAAGGCAGTAGACTCATGCCTTTGAGTCACAGTAAAATGTTGGGGACCCAAAAGTGACTCTAGGTTAAAAGTATGGACAATCTTTCCTCTATCCAGAAGTCTGGGTGTATAAATATTAGACAGATATTTTTAGCACAATGACAAGCATTTTTAAGTCTATACATAGAAGACAACCAAAGGAAATTTAAAATCTTGAACTTATGAGTATGATAACATTATCAGTACTTTACCAGAGCTAGCTAGATTAATAGCTTATCTGAACTCTCCCGATTAATGTTAAAACTGAACTTTTGAAGTCTTAATATAACAATAGCATAGTTAAGGAAAGACATCTGAAGTGCTTTTTTGATTTTTACCTGTCTTAAGTCATTTTTTTTATACCTTTACACACTGCATTTATACACATTAAGACACTTTCTTAGACCTTTATAACTTACGTCGACATATCTTAAAATATTTTCTTAGGCCCTCACAAGTTAAGCTTTCGTCTCTCAGACCTTACATAAACTTTACACCTGTTTTTCTGCCTGTGGCTGACCGAGACCTGTCGCTGTAAATAGAGTTCCTTTAAATAAAGGAATAGTAAAAAGTTACATTGAAATGTGTTTATCTCCTTTTAGAGTCTGGTAGCAAGGTAAACTGTGTCTAGACCCAGTAGTAGCTCTAGAAAAGTAAGGCCAGAGACTTGATGTTTGCACATGAAGAGCTGAGAAGGCAACTAAAGCCTTGGTCACTGTGATAAACTAACAAAGCTATCATTACCTAGTCATCTACACCATCAGAGAGCTGAGGATAAATTTCACTGGAGTAAGCAGAAGTTCAGGCCAAGCAGCTTCTGAATCTACTGAAAATGACAGAGATTTACTGGCTACCTGGAAAATTGCCACACCCACTCCAGTGAAGTCTGCTTGACAGGCCTAAAGGCTTGTACGCAGTCCCAAAGCAAAGAGTTTCACGGAAACTTAGCCTCCTGCAACCTTGGCATTCCTATAGCAAGAATGCTCCAAATTTGTCCCTGTGATAGTGTGGAGGGTCTTGCATGCTTTCTTGCAGTGTTTTACTGGACAGAAGTTAGAAATCTCAGGGCAAGCTTAGCAAAGTATACTTAGAATCTTTATTATAGTCAGGTATGACAGACTACATTGCATATTAGAAGAAAGTTGGTGAGTTCTTCTGAAAAATGTAGATTCCCTACAGATACTTAAAAGAGCAGCCAAGTTACTCCCAAATGCAAGAATTTACCATGGCCTAGGAAAATGGAGGGTTGTGGTTTAAGGAAGAACTACAGTATTGCACTATTCACAAAAAGGTCAGCTAGAATCCCCTGGTGCAAGCTTTCACAAGGCTCAGAGGAATAGCATACTTTGTGACTAGGGTGTGAAATCCTTACTAGGGTGTGGCTCCTGACTATAGCTGACTCTAGATAAGACTGATCTTATCTCAATTGTAAACACTGCCTGGTTCCTGCCAGTCTTTTGAATGCATTTCTCTGATTTGTGTCAGATAACTTCAATGTACCTTGGCTGTTGTGTCACCTAACTTCTTTGTTTTCTTCTGTAATATATAAATCTGATGCTTACTTTGACCAATTACAATCAGATATAACACTCCCTTGTGTTTGAGTCTGTTTGTCATCCTTTTCACTGACTCCCTGCCCACCTGTTCCAGGACTCTGATTCTCCTGTGGATGGAGGGACCGACTGAGGTCAGTCCATGGCAGAAAATCACCCTAGGTTGCTCTATGATCCTTTCAGGAAGAGGTCTTAGGCCGGTATCAGTCTTTGATTGCCAGGCCCAGAAGATCCAACAGACTACCCCGTGGAGGAGGATCTGAGGGAACTGGCCTACCTTGTCTAGGCAAATCAGGGCAATCAACACTCTAGTATCCTGCCTGTCCAGTTTTAACAGGTCCTGGCAGTGGGAGAGGTAAAGAAGGGCTGTTCGTCACCCAGTGCCCAGCTTTGCTGTACTTAAAGCAGCTTCCAGCTGGAATTCTTTGGGGCCCACCATATTCTTTGGAGATCTTAGGGATGCTGCCAGAAACTGGTACCTCTATCACAGGAAGCTTTATTATTAAACATTGTGAATGCCATATTCAGCAGCCTCTATGAAGAGGTTGGGGACCATTATCTATTAGGTAGATATACTCTTATTAAACATTTTAAATGCTATATTCAGCAGATCTCTAGAGAGTTTGAGGACAATCTATCCATTAAGTATATATAAATATACAAGCTTTCTTTATTTCTAGTTACTTGTCTTAGACTTCACTTTTAAAATCTATACAAGAGGCTAAATAAAGCTTATTCTTAAAATTAATTAGTACTTAATTAGAACTACAAAAATAGTTCTGAACACATTAAAGAATTTGATCATTTATAATGTGACTATCAACTTACATGTCTTAATTATCCTTAACAGTTTACAGTAAGTTAGTAGTTTTTATAAGATTAGATATTTTACAGCTTTTTCCCTATTAAGTTTGAACATTAAAAATAACAATTTTTTAATTAAAGCTTTTCTAGTGTCAAAATTAAACATTTAATCATACTGTGAACTAGGGATTTATCAAATATATATTATTTATCAAGCATATGGTGTTACCTAAATTTTCTAGCAGCTTATTGTTGAACAGTTAGCAAAGACATAAGGAGTTTGACACACATCTTAACTTAGCCTTTGTTAATGTAAATAGACCTTTAGAACCTTAAATTTTTAATCATCACATAGGATATATTCTAAACCAGAGCTGAACCACATGTACAGTAGGTTGTATCAAATATAACCTTAAACTTTCATCGTCATACAAAAATCCATACCAACCCAAAATATCTGAGACTTGTTGCTTCCTTAGTCTAAGAAGAGGTACAATGGTAACAGAGCTCGCTCGTCAGGACTGAGAAGTTTTACAGTGATTGTTCTAGGTCGTGAGGTCACCTGAAGATGTGTGCTTAAGTCACATGGCACACACTTTAACCTCAGTAAAGAAGGCTACCAGCTAGGTGGCTGCTGGCATCCTGATGAGGTCACTGACAAACATGTAAGAGAGCCACATAGTTGCTATTTAAAAACATTCATTTTCCTAATAGATCTATTTTTTTTAAATGAGAGTTGAATCCAAGTTACGTACATTTATATAGAGCTAAGTCCAAGTTACACACACACACACACACACACACACACACACACACACACACTCTAAAAGGGAGTGGAGGCTAAGGCTGCTGGACTGCAGGCTGGAGCCAGAAATTTAGCATATTGCTAAGTATATTTTTTAGCATATTGCTCACAGGTGACATGAAGACCTATCTATAAAATGGAATACTACATGGTCAGGAGAAGTAGAATTGATGACATCAAGTATAATTGAAGGTAAATTTTCTCACTTTTTCTTCTTTAACTAGATGGTTAAACTTTAGCAGATCTTCCTAGGTCAAGTATGCTGTGATATGGAAAGTATTACCAAAAATGACCAGTGAGCTAGCAAGATGGCTCAGTGGGGAAAAGCACTTGCCACCAAGTCTGACAACCTGAGTTCAATTCCTGAGACCCATATGGTAAGAGAGAACCAACTCCCACAGGTTGTCCTGACTCTGCACATAGAACGCGCGCGCGCGCGCGCGCACACACACACACACACACACACACACACACACACACACGAGGGTAAGATGGCTCAGTAGGTGACATCATTTGCAGCCTTGCCTAACAACAACCTAATCCCCATAGCCTCCATGGTGAAGAGTTCTGACACCATTGGGTCGGCTGATATACCATCCCCCAGTTACCAGAACAAGGGACATTAAACCAGAGGTTCATAATAGTTTGAAGGAGCCATAAGTATATGCTAAGTTTTTTAAAAAACAAGTACTAATAAAATTAGGTTTTGCTCCACCAGAGTGTTAGCTAGCTCTGTCCAGGCCTTCAAAGACAACTTTTGCATGTGATACCCACTGCAGTGGTTCCAAGGAGATGCTGGTGGTATCTTAGTGTCCTATCCCTGTGACAACCCCATGACCCCAGCAATCCTTATAAAGTGAAACATTTCATTGGGGCTGGCTTACAGTTCAGAGGTTCAGTCCATTATTACGACGACGGGAAACATGGTGGCAGACAGGCAGACGTGGTGCTAGAGAAGCCCAGAGTTCTACATCTAGATCAGCAGGCAGCAGGGAGAGCCAATGGGCCTGACATGAGCATTTGAAACCCCAAAGCCCACCCCTCTTCACCCCCAGTGACACACTTCCTCCAACAAGGCCACATGTCCTAATCCTGGTCAAGTGGCTGTCACTCCCTAATGACCAAACATCCAATATATGAGCCCTAGGAGCCATTCCTAGTCAAGCCACCAGTGTCCTCGCCTGGGAGAAGACAACTATAAAGCCGTTGGTGGGACCATTAGGAATGGCACACGAGTGCCTGTTTCAGGCAGCATCCGAGCCTCTGCCAGGTACACGCGTGCATAAAGATAAACAGTGCTTTTAAACCACTGCAATGTTCAGGTCTGTCTCACTACTGACCTGAAACAAAGGATGGAGAGTCTTTTGGGTTTTTTTTTTGTGAAGTCTGTTGTTTTCAAGACTAGGTTTCTCTGTGTAGCCCTGGCTGTCCTGGAACTCTCTATAGATCAGGCTGGCTTTGAACTCAGAGATCTGTCTGCCTGCCTCTGCCTCCCAAGTGCTGGGATTAAAGGTGTGTGCCACCACTGCCTGGATAAAGGATGCAGTTTGAATTTCATGTTCAGAGGCTGCTGAAAGGCTCATCTGACTTGGCACAGTGTGTTACATAATGTGAACCCAGCACCTGAGCCTTTGTTATGACAGTGTGAGGTCCTTTAGGCAATAGATTTCAGCAAGCTGTCATATAGGTACTCTGCGCTAACAGATAATAGAGGTAGGCATGCCGGAAATGACTCTCAAACTCAGCCGCTGGGTTTTCCTTCAATAAGGTACCACAATATAACCGAGCATGTATCCTCCACAGGAGCACTGAAGATTACGTGAAGTTTCAGATCAACCCAGCTACTTAACAGAAACTTCAAATCTGCTTTAGTTTCTTCTACCATGCTCTCTAAAAAGATGGGAGGAATTCGAAATGGAGCTGGATCAAAGCACCTGGGGAATCTCAAGTGCATTTTACAGGCCTCCGCCGCCGCTGGTGACTCGGTACTTTTGAAGAGATGACCAGAAATTGGGTGTTGTTTCCTCATTCTTCAAAAGCTCCCACAAGCTTCTGATACAGGCTGGAGTGTGCTACCACCAGGATTTAAGATTCCCACCACTGAAAACAGGGCAGAAGACATGAGGATGAGGAGTGCTGTGAAGTGCTGTCTCCTGGACATGCCAACATGCCACGGTCCCCGCATCATGAGCTTACTATGGTTATGGTCACCTGCACAAGATGAGGCCAATGGGCAGTGCTAATTAAACCCAGTGGGCTTAAAAAAAAAAAAAGAGGACATGAAAGGGGTCATGTTGGGGGTGCCTAGGAGAGTGGGACTGCATATGATCAAGATATATTGTTTGCATGTATGAAACTCAAAGAACAAGTTAAAGATGAAAAATATTTCACTAGTCATGGCTCGTGTCTAAGACCCCAGCACTCGGGAGGCAGAGGCAGAGGAAGGCAGATCTATCTCATCTGAGTGGATGCTGTCCATATGGAGTTCTAGGCCATCCAAGGACACACAACAGCAAAGACATGTCTCAAACAAACAAACAACTGGGCCTTCTCACAAATTCTGCCATGTGCAGAACATGTGTGGCATGGGAACACGTGAGGTCCTGGGAGTTCAGAAGAGAAACTGCACAGAAGAGAATCCAATCCCAACACAACACCCATAGTGTTAACACATCACAGGAATACAATGGTTATCTTCAAATTTAAATTTATTAAGACATTCAGCTATGTCTGTCAGTCTACATCCAAATTTGCTACTAAAAACAAAGGAAAACCACACCCCACAGTAGGAATACCAAGTCGGAAATACACTTTTTTTTTGAGCCAAGCTTATTGTATAAATAAATGACTAGTTTCTTTTCATATCAAAATCCCATAAAAAAATTACATCCCCCCTCCCCAGTTCTACCTGTAGCCATGATGAATGTAAAAATTTAAATATGACACATCCTTGTCAAAGAAAGGGTGCAAAGTGTATTAACAGCTTCAAAAGTGGTGTTTGCAGAGTGGGGTCATACAGTCCAGTACTCATTCCCAGAGTGCAAACACTGCCATAATTTAACACTGCTTTTGATTCAGTTGCAAGAATTAAACATTACACAGGATTGGACAGTACACCCAGGGCCTTTATCAGTTCCCTAAAGCCCCTCCCACTTTGGCTCCTTTGTTAAAGTGGACTCCAAAGTGTTCACTAGAGTTTTAGTTTACTTCACACAGCCAACAAAGTATACAATATATTAACAAAAGTTCCATATACATCAAAATAATGAGGACTCCAGCATCAAGTTTAAGAGTCTCAGGCGACACAAGAGCACCCGCAAGGCCTAGTGCACGCCCGCCCCTCCTCCCAGGCACATCCTGACGTACCGTGCTCCTCCATCTCAGAGGAAAGTCAATGCGTCTATATCTTTGATTTCATTGCGGTTCTGTAGAAAACTCCAGAATCATTTGGTGGTTTTAATCAACTGAGGGAAAGGGGAGCGGCCATTACCCACACTATCCAATCAGAGCGACCCCATCCCATGGGAAGGGGAAAGCCAGGTCCACCTCTGCCTTCATCTTCCCACACTGACCTCCAGATCTGTGTCCTCTTAGCCCCTTTCAAGCACTCAGACCTGATTTCATTATCCCTCGCAAATCAGGGGCCATTCCTGAAGTTGCTGAGGTTAAGTTTTCTTGGCAAACCTCTACAAAACATCAGCATAGAACATATAAATACATTTTGATTAGTGTACATTGCAAAATTTCTCCAACAACACGAAGTGGGGTGGAGAGCGGGTGTGTCCACTGAGTAGCCTGGAGCAGATCCTTGGAATGTCAGGTTCCTGCCTAATCCTCTCCTCCATTCACTCCTCAGATCTGAGTGTGAACTCCACCTTGGGTGGCCTTCTCCACAGTCCAGAGCTCCAAGCCTGCTTCTCCTCTAGGCGGACTCAACAGGACACGCTTCACCTTCTGGAATCTGAGGATCCTCTCCAGCATCAGCAGCCCCCTCCTGGCTAGCTGAGCCTCTGTTGATGTGTTCACTACTGTCCCCAGAACCTTCCTGGGTCCCAGTCCCTGGTGGACTCTCATGGTCTGGGGGTTCAGGACCTTCCTGAAGTACAATGTTCTGCTCAGCCCCCGCAGGAGGCTGTGGAGCCGGTTCTGTCCCCAGTCCTGGAAGCTGGGAGGAGTTTTTGAGATGGCAGTGACACAGAGGGCAGGTATCCTGGACATACAGCCATTTCTTAAGACATCCTGCATGGAAGAAATGACTGCAAGGTGTGATCACAGCGGATTTCATGTCCTAGAAGAGAAGTCAAAAGAGGTACCTCAGCAACGTCAGTCATTTCACCTTCCTGATGCCACCCCACAAGCTCCGACTTCAACATAAGCTTTGTAGCACAAACAGAAAAACCTGCAGCACAGAACTTAGAATCATCTGGCTTTGCTCTTAAAGCTGCTATCAGAGGAGGCCTTACACAGTAACGTAAGAGACCTGTGGACGGTGAAACAAACGGGAGTCAAGTGAGGAAGAAACTGTATCCTAAACACGGAACACAGCGGGCGCACTATGCTCGCAGTGAGAGGGTGTGAGTCACGGGTCTAAGGCAGTAACTACAACCTCAGGAAATCTACCGCAGACAGGACTTTTCCCACAGTTATGCGCCAATGCAGCTAGAGACTATTCTACCATGAGCCTATATGCAAGGAGACAAAACTCAGCCACGGGACACCAGAGTGTTGGCAAGGAAGTCGCAGTTGTATCAGGGCCAATATACAGACATTTTACAATTGCTGTGTAAACCAGCGCTCCTCAGTTTCCCCCTATGCTCAGGCTGTACCAAACCTACAGAGTTAGAAAATCTGAACCATAAATCTATACTTAGAACAAGTCCCATGTGGGACTTTTAGGTGCTCGTGCTTCACAAACATGAGGAAAAAATGGTGACACCTCCTTTTGCTATCAGTATTCCTTGGGGAGGGAAGGCCTAAGGCAGGAATTTAAAACACATGGATTTTTTTTTTAACCACTGCTTAACATCCACAATTAGGAAGTGAATATCCCCCAAATTCCTTGCCAAGAGCTGGTAACACCAGGGGATGGGGGCGGGGGAAGAGGCAACTGTGAAGCAGGGAGCCATCCACACAAAAGCAGCCAGCCAGGAAGCTAAGCAACTCCACTCTCGTGGTCCATGTGTGAGCAGCAGGTAGTTCCAGCACTTCAAAAAAAGTGATGTGACACCGACAAAGAGGACTCTCAGACCCCACCCAGGAGAGGAGACATGGCGGGTGGGCGGCACAAGCTGACTGTGCCAAACTTGGTTTTCCCAGGGTGGCCCTGAGGACGGTGAAGCTACAAAAGACAGAGTCTAGTTCAGGAGCACAGAGAAGGAAGGGCAGGGACAGGCTCAAGGCCATATGCCTTCTCATTGCACTCAAGGGTTACTAGCATACAAAAAGTGTTCTCAGAACTCGTTTAAAAGGTGGAAGCTTCATGTTACTATGAGAAAAGATTCGAATCGTGGTAACACCTACCCACAGCATCTGCACTACCATGCAGCCCTAAAAGCATTTCTGCATATACACTGCCACTATCTATGGCTGGCTGCCACCAGCCTACACTCCCAGTGATTTTACTTGGGGCCTGGTTGCAGCTGTTGCCAGGTAACTTTGTCCACACCTCCAGGAGTACAGCTTAATGCTAAATGCTGCAACTCAGATCACCTGACAGTCCCCAGGTGACTGGGGACCAAACTCTCGCTATGTTCCCAAGATGACGTATCTTTCACTTGTACTACAGGGTAACCATCATCTCGGTCTGGGGCCAGTGCTCTATGGATGGCAGGCAGTCTGTCTACCCTCAATAGGACCCTTCCGCCTGCTTCTATCAACACTTTCCAAACCCCACAGGACTGAAAGTCTCTGACAGAGAACAGCATTCAGTCACCCCCACCATGAAGTCTGGGTGCTTCTTCCCCACCCAGAAGATATTAAGCAGAGTCAAAATCTTGGCACAGCACTTTTCTGAAGTTGCTGACTCCTGGTTGCTAGGATATATTTAATCACACATACACATGAACACTGTGTCTGTGTGTGTAGTCAGTAATAATATAAAATACACCTAACCTGTTTTTCCTTTATTTATGGGTGAGCAATAATGTTGAAAACAATAATAATTAGAACTTGAAAGACTACATTAAAACTGAACTTAGAACTAAAATGGATATGTTTGTATCAGGGCTTTATTACTCTAATCTATGAGCCCCATTATCTCTTTCCAATCCAGAGATTAGTTGTGCCCGGAAATTTACACTGTGACTGGTGCATGCTGCAGCCCCGCGGTCTACCCCGCCTGACCTATCAGCAGACTCCCCCTGTGCAGGTCACCTGGTAACAGATGGCGCAGATGTCGTTGTGTTTCTCCAGCTGCTCCTGCGTCGCGACGGGGAGAGACTTAATCTTATTCACAGCGTCCCTGCGCAGAAGGAAACTCTTCCAGCCCAGCTGGGCACGAAGCCACACGTTGTAGTAGGAATGGATGAAGATGATCATGGAGCCCATCACAGTCCACTCTCCAAAGATGGTCTCTGAGACGCCGTAGGCCACCACACACAGGGCCACAACAAACTCCAGCAGGCGGTAAGTGCCATTCACGTAGTAGATGACGTCATCCATGTTTTCCACGGGCTCTTTGCGGAATTCCTCAACCATAAATAAGACGTAAATAAAAAGTGTTCCCAGAACCTGGGGAGGGGAGAGTATATATATATATATTAAGATAAATGTGATCATAAGAAAAACATTCTCCCTAAGTTTAAAATAATAACACATGAACTCTTGGTAACCACTGAAGGTTGTGTGTGGATGACAGTGACCAGTTACTGAGAGAGCAGACGCTACACCTTCAGAAGCAGTGTTCAGTCTCCTCAGGCCCACCCAACCCTACTAATTCTCCCTGACCTTCCTTATTCCTCATCCGTCCAGTCCTTGTCTCTTAAAACACTTCACCTCTACAAGGAACAGGGCTGAAAGCATCGTTTCCAGAACCACATTTCCTGTCACCTCTTACTGTCACCTCTTACTGACCAGGCAGCAGAGACCTCTGCAAGTCCCAAAAAGCTTGCCGCATCCCGGTGATGCTGTTCATACATATGAAACACATGTCTGTCTGTGTGGTACATACATTAGCTATGTATGTTTATGGCACACATCATGCGTGTGCATATGTGAGTTGTATAGATTTATATTACAAGGGTATTTTGAGTAGACATTTACTTTGAAAAGCCCATTCTTTTTTTTTTTCTTTTAAAAATACAAACATTTAATGTTGGTCTGTTTTAATTCTAAGTAAAGCAATTTCAAAAATACAAACTGAACATCAGAGCCATGTGAACCACCATGATAAAAGAAAACAGACATTCACAATAATTAAGTCTAGAGACAGTTCAGCTTGATAAATTATCTTCCAAGTATCTTAAAGAATTACTAAAAATACTGCTGGTGTTCAGTTAAAATTAAAGAACTTTGGGAAAAATGAAATATGATACAGCTGGAGTGAATAAGGTTACATGGGAACTACATTTTCCATTACCCCTAGATATAAACAAACATTCAAAAATTAACACAATCTGTGTTATTCAAAATATTGCAGCTGCAGGAAAGGCAACTTTAAATTAATAGCTAGGGGAAATCAAGTTTTGGTGGAGGTGAACAGAAGTGACAGTTTGTAATTTGCACTTTGTAAAGCTCATTATACCTGGTTAACCAGGAACCAAAAGCAGGACAAGAAGTTCTCTGCTTCTTTTGGCTACAATGTGACAAGAAAAGTCATCTTTTGAAGATGCTTAAAGAAATAAAGCATGTTTCTTTAAAAACAGGCAAATAATCAATTAATAGAATAAATAAGCACTAACCACAATTTTAGCATTCTGTTATCAATACACGTCACATATTTTTTCATTTTGGCAGAAATTTCTCCAATTTTTAGTCTAAAATCCCCTAATCATTACAAAAGTAAAATGAAAAGCTACCAAAATAATATTCTTCTGTTTACTCTTTGACTAAGAAAGAAAACAATAAGAAAAAAAACAAACTAAAACAAAACAAAAAAACAGAAGACAACTCTAACACTGGTGATAAAAGAAACTTTTTTTAACACGTAAAATAAAGATATAAATTTAAAATCTTGGTACATTTTATAAAAACAAGAGGTAATGTTGTAATAAAACAGCAGTTAGCCTCAGCTAGCAACATACTGTTTGTTAACCCTGTGCAATGAACGACTTTGTTCATACTCCGCTTGCTCAAACATGACTAACAGCTACTACAGACATTTCAGGAGTCTTCACTGGGCTCCTACAGACTTGCTGTTAAACTGAGACATGAAAAGCCCATTCTAAACACGCTCTAAGATATTTCAGTGTTTTGTTTTTTTGTCAATTTAAAAAAGATCGTTACCATTTTGAAAAAAAAAAAAAAAACATGTGCAAGTCTTAATTACATTTTCTGTTGTTGCTGGTTTGCTGTGTTTTGTCTGTCTTTGTGCACTTTTTGCCATGATGGCTTTAAAATTAAAGGAGGAGGCCTCTAGGCTCCCTCCCAGAGCCAAGAAAGTAGGCAGTGATGGAAGGCAACCCCAACAGCCTGGAAAAGAAAGCTTTCCCAGGAGGCACAAGCTTGGGTGCTCTGCCATCACTAAGCTCCCTGAGCCAGAGCAGAGTCAGCCATGAAGACGAAGGAAGGCACAGTGCGCTGTGTTCCCCGCCAACCGGTGGATGTTAGGGCCAACAAACCCCAGGGCAAACCGCCCGAGAAAACCTTCTACGCCCTGCTCAGTCTGGACAGAGAGAAGGCACGTGTGTAGCTGGCTCGTGATTATGATGATGTGGATTTTGCCAACAAAATTGGGATCACCTAAACTCAGTCAAGATGGCTAATTCTAAATACTTTTTTCACCATAATAAAAGTAAAGCCAAAGGCTTTTGTCATCACCACAAATGGAACACCACCTGGGTTAGGTAACATTTACTAAATCAAGTATTTTCATGACATGCAAGTCTCATACTTGCAATCATGAAGACAGTTTTGACCACATGACAGTTTAGCATTTTCATATCACACTTCCATCAGTATGCAGGATGCTCTAGTAAAGAATGCAGAGTGACAGCAGCCCGAAGCCACTCACTCATCTCAGAACACAGGCAACCAGGGCACAGTGTCACTGTGAGGCTCACCTGGAGAGAGGTAAGGATGCTGCTGGAGATGATGATGAGAAGCCAGAAGTCCATGTGGAAGAACTGGCAAATCATGTAGGCCATGTACGCAGGGAACACGAGGAGGAACAAGCAGAGGCTCACAGCACGGAAGTGTTTCCACAAACTCCTGGACAAGGCACAAGAGTCTTATAGTCAAGCTGTTCACAAACTGCTTCCTCACCACGGCAGTGAGGGCACAACGGCGGTTCCTTAGTTCTGGAGTCACTTGTGGTGGGTTAGGTTTTCTCATGGCTTTTCCGTTCACTATAGCTACCAGTGTCCTTCTAAAAACCACTAAGGGCATACAGGGTCGGGGCACCCAGTGGTCTACTTTTGTTTTCCTCCCACAGCCAAGAGAGAACCCTGCTTTAGCGAATGCTGCTCCAACCACGAGTAATGCTAGCAGAGACACCAACTCCAGCAACAGCCCAGACCCTCAGGCAAGGCTCTCCGTCTGCTTCTGGTGGAGAAGGACCAAGAGTGAGCCTGACGCAGCACCCTGAAGGGATGCAGAACCACACCAGTTCTTATGGAGCAATGGGGATTTTTCTCATCAGCTTTTATAAACGTTCTATAGTGTTCTAGCACACTCATCAATATGCACAATTATTTAATGTACTCTTTAAAAGACACTTTCAGAAACAGCAAAATATGAACTATAGCCAAGTCCAGGTAGCAGTGTGCATGGGCTTTTCATCTGAGCCCGCTCTTAACCACCTGACATGCTTTAAGGAGAAACCTCCAGCTTTAAATCAAGCCCCAGTAACTGGAATTCACTATGCTCACTGAGACTGACACACAGCCAAGAGCTGGAGGCACAGGAAACTGACTTTTTCAGCCACAGTACCTTTTCAGAGGACGTTACAAAAGGTTTGCCCAAGCGGACTATGGGGCACTCAAGCAAAGCTGAACAACTGTAATTATAAGCTAATTTAAGAATTATCTCACAAATCTGCTCTCACAATTCTACCTCCCAAGAGACTACTTCCTCCATGCAACAAATTCAGAACCAAATTCTAGAACCAACCATCAAAATATGAGGGAATACGGGGGGGGGGGGGGGGGGGGCCGCGGGAATGGTGACAGTGAATTGTAATCAGTTTTATCTGGGATCTCTTGTATGAACTACGAACCAAAATAGTACAGTCAGTTTTGTGTGTTTGTTTTAGGTGCCAGATACTGATCTAAAGTCTCCAAACAGTCTAAGCAAATCTTCTACCACTAAGCCAGATATGCCCGGTATGCAAAGCAGTATCTTGGAAGCAATAATAGTTTGGGTTTTAGGTCTTTTGAAATGTCTAGAGTTGCAGCCACCACACCATCAGCTCACTTGTTAGAGTGTCTGTAGCCTCAGTGCAGCCTACGGACAGTCAAGAAGATCCTTGGGGCTGAACAGCCAGGCAGTGTAGCCAAACAGTGAGCTCCGGGCTTAGTAAGAGACCTTGAAGCCGGGCGTGGTGGCGCACGCCTTTAATCCCAGCACTCGGGAGGCAGAGGCAGGCGGATTTCTGAGTTCGAGGCCAGCCTGGTCTACAAAGTGAGTTCCAGGACAGCCAGGGCTACACAGAGAAACCCTGTCTCGTAAAACCAAAAAAAAAAAAAAAAAAAAAGAGACCTTGACCCAATACCAAGCTCTGACACATACACTCACACACACACAAAGACAGGCAGGCATGCACTCACTCATGAAGACTCTCTGATCTGACATCAATCTCTGGCTTCCAGAAATATGACTGCATACCCACAGAAGAATAAACAATATTTTTTAAATAATAAAAGTAAATATAATTTAAGCTTTCTCTGAATACTAGATGTACACAGATCCAGCTCCCAATTTTATTTGGTCCCATATGGCATCAAGAATTTCCATTAAGGGCTGGAGAGATGGCTCAGAGGTTAAGAACACTGACTGCACTTCCAAAGGTTATGAGTTCAATTCCCAGCAACCACATGGTGGCTCACAGCCATCTGTAATGGGATCTGATACCCTCTTCTGTTGTGTCTGAAGACAGCTACAGTGCACTCATATAAATAAAATAAATAAATCGTTAAAAACAGGGGTTGGGGCTCTTAAAAAAAAAAAGAATCTACGTTAGACTATCCTCCTCTATTTTGCAACTTCCTAAGAGACCATCAAAGGAGGTGCAATTCTGTAAGTCCCTGTGTTTAGGAATCCGATCCTTCTTCTCCACGTGCACTTTCCCCTAATGCTTTGCTCCCTTTAACTGGCATTACATAGGATACAATCACACATGATGCCATATATTTACTAAGTGCTCTTAGACCTAGAAAACTGACACATAAAATGCATTAAATTTTTCTGAAAAGAGTTTCTTTCTTCAAAGCTTCTGAAGTGTCTTTTAACTATAGAAATCCTAAAAAGAAAACCAAAACTGATTAGGAAAGCCAAAGACAGGCTGAGGAGGTGGCTCAGTGGATCAAACATTGGCTGTGTAAGTTGGAGGACCAGAATACAGAGCCCCAAAGTCTATGTCAAAGCCAGCAGAGTGCCTGCCTATGTTCCTGGCATTTAGGAGTTGGAGACGAAGACCGCCCAAGGCAAAACTAGGTTAACTCAACCATCAAGCTCTTGTTCACTCAGACCTTGCATCGGTCAATTAGGTGGGTAGAGAAGGAGGAAGCCCAGCATCCACCTCTGGCTTCAACACGCACATGTACATGCAAAGGCAAACATAACATACAAACAACACACAAAGACACTGAACAGCAAGCTTCCATCCATCCTTCAGGCTTTAGGCAGTCCGTGGGAAGAGAGTCCATTAACTAAATCAAAAATTAGGGATTTCCTTACTTGTCTCTCGATGCTCCCAGTGCCAAAACAATGGGATCTGCGATCTCCAACATGGACTGCAGGATAGAGGCAACGACGATGAAGAGGATGATGCTGAGCAGGAATGCACGGTGAACCACCTGAAGTTCTATGAGCCCCGTCTGCACCGCCAGGATCAGCAGAGTGACTCCTTCCGTCATCCCCCTGGCGGGCGGACAAGTGCAGGAGTAAATTCATATTCCAACCATCCCCAAACCCCACGACGGTACTCCAAGGGCTCTGAATGCTGATGGCATAGCTTTAAATCTATTCGGACATTTCAAGCTAAAGTCCTATGCAAAGTAACTTCATGTCTCACTGCATCAGTGGGGTGGCACACCGATTTACATGCACCCTTACGTGTTCAAAAGCATGCTGTTGGTTTAGGATAGAATGAAAGAAAAGACAACTTATAAAATAACTAATTCCTAAGCAGACACCACTGAGACAGACCCTTCTCTCCTCACAGATAGCCAATGTAAAGATTCACAGCATCAGTTATATACTGATCTCTCTCTGTCGCACACACACACACACACTAAATATAAAAGTACTTATTTAAAACATGTTTTGCTTTCACCATCTTGGAGAAGAAAAAATCCTTTTAAAAAAATCAGCTGTAGACAGCAAAAAGACAAATCTCTTTGCAATTCAGTTTTCATATGGAATAATATATGCCAAGTCACAAGACTTTATAATATCCGATTGGTTTGGTTAGAAAAACTCACATAAAGGAGAAATGATGGGTACAGTTTTAGAAAATCCTTCAAGACGTGACAGCACCACACACTACAGCGTGAAAAAGGGAACACGCTGGCCTGAGAACATACACCCGCACACCTGCCTGGAGAACTCGGGCTAATAAGTCACTGAATACTGAGGTACAATGCACAAACCTGGCTACTCAGCAATCCCACAGGTGGTCTACACAGAAATTTAAAACATGATAAAAGAAAACAGTGAATCCTGGGATATGCTCTGTAACAGTGCAGAAGCACCCAGCCAAAGCGGAACAGACAGCAGGAAAATAAAACCACCAGGAATCTAAGCATTAAGGAGGCGTAAGAAATGGAGCAGTCAAGTGCAACTTGGGTCTTATTTGAGCAAAGTACTAAAAAAAATCCAACAGAGGAATTTGAATAACTGGCTATCATATCATGGTTGACCCTAGCTGTACCTTTGTGAGAACATTTACAGATGGGGCTGGAGAGATTGCTCAGTGCTTAAGAACACTGACCACAGTTCATCTCCCAGGACCCACATAATGGCTCACAACTGTCTGTTACTCTAGTTCCACGGGATCAAATACCCTCTTCTGCTCTTTTTAGGCATCAGACATGTATATGGTACAGACATACAGGCAGGCAAAACACACGCACATATAAATTAACTATAGACTGAAACTTTTAGGAGCAAAATAACAATATTGCATCTGGGATTTTTCTCCGAAGATGTCCAGCTAGGCAGAGGGTTAATTGTTCAGCCTTTGAGAATTGTTAATTCTCATCAAATCATTCTTTGATGGCTCAGTGAGTCTTAATAAATTTATGTTCACACACACATACACACACATACACACACACTCACTCACTCACTAACACAGTCCCAAAACAAAAAGCCCCTGGGAGAAAGCACTAAACAGAAATCAGATTTTAACAGGACAAGTTCTTCAAATGGGAAAAGACAAGTTTTCCAAATTCTCAAATACAGAAAAGCTAAATATACAGCATTTATCATAATATACAGATAATTAAAATGTATTTCTGCATTATAACCTAGTAACAGTCTTTAATAGTACTTCAATCTCAATAATGCAACTAAGCCAAGAAACAAAAAATTTTAAAAATTCATTTTCTCTAAAACTCAAAGACACTCATGATTATTACTACAAAAAGGTTCAGACTGTAAGTGAACAGTTTACCTATTCATGGCAGGATCGTTCATGAAGGCTCGGTATCCCTGCAGGTAGAACTTACAGAGTGTCAGAACACCCAAGGCAACAAAGGACACGGTGAAGACCAAGCCCAGAAGGGAGTAGGGCGTGCTGCAGCACTCGGCGATGCTGGAAAACGAGGGAGGAAGGAAAGGAGGCTGAGTTCTCTGTTTGTGATAAAAAACCATTTTAAGCCTTTACCTTTGCAGAGTGAGATCGTCAGAAATCATCCCAGATCCAAACCTGAGGTGGCTTCACCCATCACCCCATAAAGAAGTTAGTTTTTCATTTTGCTTTGATTAATTGATTATTTATTTATTTATTTGAGCAGGATCTCACTTATGTAGCCCTGGCTGCTTACCCCACCCCACTCCACCCCCCACACCTCATTAGTTATATCTGTTCAGACAGGATCTCACTATGTAGCCCTGGGTGCTTGGAACTCACAGGGATTCACCTGCCTCTGCCTACAGAGTGCTGGGATTAAAGGACAGTACCATCATGCCCGGCTACCACAAATAATTTAAGCCATTTTACCTCCTGCCATTCTGCACTAGAAGCCTTCTACCTCTTCAGCAAATATTCAGTATGCAGCAACACATCTCAGCAAGGTCTTTACTTTTTATTATCTATCACCTTCAAGTGCAGTAAACTTCAGAGAGCGCCTTGCCCACACCTCCAGAACCATATAATTTCACATGATGGCAAATATTCCAAAGTAACCTGCTATGCGCACGTTGTTATGGCAACTGCTGGCTGCTCCAATGGCGCAGACTGCACTTCTCAGGTAGGGGCTTCTCAGAGTTCCCTACCTGACCAATCATTATCAAGCAAGAGCCTCCTTATTACCCACTCACCCCACAAATACAGCAGTACCAGCCACACTATGGGGGCCACAAATTTTTATCTAATTTGGGTGTAGATACAAGAATCTAACTTTAAACGGCTACTTTGAGAGCACACCCAGGAATAGAGTTCATGATCCATAAAACATTGCTGCAATTTTAAAAATTAAAAATCAAGCCTTGTTAACAAAAATAAACATTAGACTTATTTAATATTCAACTGGTCATTAAAATACATCTGGTTTTGTTGATAATTTCTTGTTTACAAAAGCTACTAATAATTAAAATACCTAATTTTTACAATGTACATTCAAGCATTCATATGAACACAACACACACACACATAAAAATCAATCAATAAATGAATAAATAAGACAGCAAACCAGGAATGAACATTTATACAGGGAGCTGAGCATTTCAAAGTCAATCTCAGTGGAAATGGCAAATGTCGACCCTATCTAAGCTCACAATGGACACCACAGTGGGAAAGAACTCAAATGATACACCAGAATTAAAATGAAACAAAACAAAAACCCTAACCTAGGGTCAAAGAGATAACTCAGTGAGTACTGCACACACATGAGGACCCAAGTTCAGATCCCAGCACCCACCTAAAATCCAGGGTGTGGCTGTGTGCACCAGTAATCCCAGCACTGAGGGGAGAGGGGAAACAGAGACAGGAAGATGACCACTAGGTCTTGCTAGCTACAAGCCCAGCCAGTTCCAGGTTCAGCAAGACACCTGTCTCTAGGTAATAAAGCAGAGACTGATGCGGCAGGACATCCAGTACTCTCCTCTGCATGTGCATGTCAATACATGTGTGCACACCAATACATGTGTGCACATACTCCCACATACGCGAACAACCTTAAATCCTGAAAACCCAGGTTTGATTCCTTTGGGGCTTGTCAGAAACTATCTAGGACAGGCTAAGGCAAGCAAGTGCGCTTTCTGGGGACAGCCCACTGTTTTGCATGGCTGCAATGGGTAGGGTCCTCAGAGACTTCACCCCAGGATTCCTTCTCACTGCTGATGTGCCTTTCCCATCACTACTGCATAGCCTAATGATCTGGACACTAATGCACCCTATTGGGCAGATTCCGTGCAGAATCAGTATAAAGATGTACGTTCATATACTAATGCTGTATAGAAGAATTGATGATTTCATAATTCCTGGTATTGATTTTAAAGAATTCCTAAGTTGATCGAGTAATTTCAAGCCCACTACAGAATAAAAGCTGCAACTAGAGCTCTGTGAAGCTTCCCGTGTCAAGGGCTAACTGTACTTGGAGAAGAAGGCAGGCTGGGAACAAATTCACAGTCAAGCAAAACATTCCTTCTAGGTTAGGTGTGAGACCATTATCTGGTAACTAAAGATCATAAGCTGGGAATGAACAACTTATTGCAGATGCAAGGATAGAAAATAAAATACTGACTAGTTTGTCTATACAAAACTTCAAAATAGTAAGACACAAAACAAATGATTTGTCTCTTGACAAAACTGTACTAACTTGTGCATAAAAATTACTGCTTTAAACTTATAATGAACTTACGGGTCTAGAAGATAGATAATAAATGTTTAGTGAGACACTGGTCTTAATGGAAAGGCATGTAAACAATTCTATTATTCCTTAAGTCTTACTGATTTATGACATGAATTACTGGCTTAAACTATGAACTCATGGAATGTAAAATATGCTTAGAAACCCATGTGATCACTCATCCTGAGAAGGTATAACAGCTACGAACCACAGCGAAACAATGGTGCAGCTTTCCCAACTCCATACAGTCTTTGCTTTCTTCTTTTCTTTCTGGTTCAGGAAGAGTTAACAAATTCTGAGCTTCTCATCTGGCCAGCCAGGGGCCCTTGAGCCAGAGAGAAAAGAGCCCTAGTAACTAACTTTTCTTAATCCCCTGCTACCAACAGCAGGAGTCAAACTACCAGAACCCCAAGGCTTTTGGCCTTAGAACAGCAAAGAGTTAAAGGAAGAGAAAGACTGCCAAATAGTAAGCAATTGCTGCCCCTACAACCACTGTTGCCACCCATCAATGCCTAACTCAGTCTACCCTGGATGGTCACTGACAGAGGCTAACCAGGGAAGTGCTTACACCCATCTAGCCAATTATTTTATTATCTCAACACTAAGCAAAACATGAGGAATATGAGGATATGGTCCAAGTGCACAGAACAGGTACGGATGCTGAACTGAGACCTGGCCTGAGTGGCAACTGTGCCTGTTGTCACAGTGTCACCAGGGAGATGTTCTTCTGCACTCTCCTCACTGTAGACAGAAAATGGCAATAAAGGTCCCTGTCCCTCAAGAGTGCTGGAAAGACTAGGAGGGAGTAAAAATGTTTAGAAGATGGCATGTATTAAAAACTGAACAGGACTATCATTTAAGTAACATATCCACAAATCGCTTTCTGTACCCTGGTCCCCATGGCAACTGAACACACAATATTTCAGTCCACATATCCCTTCACTCCATAGGTCCCACATAGCTAAAAGTCCCATCTTGATTAAACACAGTGGTGTGATACTGCTAAAAGCAGCCTGCATACCTGACTTCCCAGACCCAAGTTCCCAGACTTCCAAGGGTGGATTACCTTGTCAGGAAAAGGAAGAGAAGCCTCTCCCGGGATGCAGGCTGATCTCTGGTGCTGAAGTAGGAGTAGATCTGAAGAGCAAATAAAACAAGCCAGAAGACCATGAAGAGCACGGGCACCACCAGCTGGTTCCACAGGGACATTCCCAAGGCCAGAAGGCCGTACACCTCCACTACCTGAAGAGGAGAGACAAGGCTGCCTTAGATCTCAAGTACTTATAAAATACACAGCTCAATCCTCCCGCAGGGTTGGTCTCACTAGACTCCTTCAGAGCTGGATACACGGTAGGCAGCCCGGTTTCGTTTGTACTGAATTTCACATTCTTATTCACACATGGTCTATGTGCACAGGTCAGCAACAACACACTGCCCCAAGGGTTGAGAGAGAAGGCTGGATTCAAAACTAAACAACCTCAATGGTGGCTCTGAAGAAACCTGGTTTATGATCATATCTAATCAGGACACTGATAAAGAAAATGGGGGGTGGAGTGGGGCTGGAGAGATGGGCCTAAGGTTAAAAGTACTGGCTGCTCTTCCAGAAGACCCAGGTTCATCCCAGAACCACATGGCAGCTCACAAAGCTCCATGACTTCTGTCCTAAGGGATCCAAAGCCCTCTGCTGGCCTCCAAAGGCATCGCACAGACAAGTAGTACATAGTAAACATGTAGGCCAACACTCATACAGAAAGGAATAGAACATTTAAAAAGGAATTGCTCAGGGTTGGCTAATGAATGTCACAGTTGTGACAGAGTACTTCATCTCTGTTGTCCTCACTACAGAGGAGCAAAGAGAACTTAGCATGTCTGTCCCATAGACAAACTGATTCCCCTTTCTTCCCTTGCTTGTCCCACATCTTCACCATGTGTGTCATCCTCACCATGTATTTGCTGTGCCAAATACAGTACAATGAAAAGGATACACTTTAACAGCTACTAAACTCAAAACTCACAAAGTTTATCAGTTTATAAATCATCTCTCACAAATCTCATTAGCAGGAATCATTAATCACTGAGTGAATTCTTGATTACTACATCTGAGATGAGACGTGTAAGCAAGCTTCTAGAGTTCCTGATCAGGCACCAGGCCCAGAGGAGCTAGCAGCACTGAAACAGGCGGCCTACAAATCCTTAACCCAGCAGCCGAAGGAATCTGTTGATATGAAGCCTGGGCATTCCAATAAAACACAGAGCTGGAGGTGCAGTGTCAAACACACTCAACCTCACTTCTAGCTATTTGTTTTCCCCCAGAACCTCCCCCCCCCCGACACACACACATTTATGTGTATACGTGTGCTTGTGTGAGTTTATGTGTATCCAGGGACCTACAGATGCCACAAAGGGCATCAGATGCCCTGGCACTGGACCTACGGGGTATGTGAGTCACCACGTGTGTGCTGGATCTGAACCCGAGTCTTATACTAGAGCTGTAAGTTCTGTTAACTGCAGGGCCATTGTTCCAGCCTCACATTTATTATTTTTTTCTAATTTAAATTTTTCATCAGTAAAATATACTTTTTCTACAATCTGGTCAAAACTAATTTTTTCCCATCTAGAAAATATTTAAGTAAACTGTTAACTATTTGGAACGTGACTGTTAGAGGCTAATTTATCTGAAGTAGACAGCAGGCTGCTGCTTTTCCAATCACGAGCACACCATTTAAAAGCCTGACATTTTCCATTTCTTGCTTATGCAATTCTCAAGTCATAAACTTTACAACCTGTCATTTATGTTCACCCGTCTCACCCTAGTGACGTGTGAACCGCATAGCAACCACACGGACCTCACCACGACCTTGAGAAACAGAGACGCTGTCTTATGGCCATTAAATAGTTGACATAAATAAAGGTTTACAAAATGGCTACTCTGTTATAATGTAGAATTGTTCCACACCATAATGACCTGAAGATAAAATGCAGGTCTTGAGCTGAGCTGACTGCCCTTCTCATCCTAGATACAAACACAGCCCTTCGCTGCAAGGCAGCTCTGTGCTGAGCAGGGTTCTACTTCGGGGAGAGCACCCATGTTAATCACTGGGCAGGAGAGAATCAGGCTCAGGCCCAGGGCCTAGGGAAGAGTGCCCACAGGTCTGCTGGCAGAGCACAAGGTAGCACCTCTCCCCCAGGGGTATTAATCTGGTTCATCTGTTAAGTGACAGTCATGCACACAGCCAGGAGGTGAAAGAGAAACCGGATCAACACTCTGCATTTACAATGAAGCTTATCAATTGGTCACAAGTAGAAGCAAGTTTCTCCCGAATGTCTAATCTGGGGCCATCTGTCCTAGAGCAAAGGCAAAGAGGAGGAGAGAGACAATTACAAGCAGCACATTCCGTGTGCCAGCTTCTGGCACTGCCGCTAAATGAGACCTATCACTCTGTAACTCCAACCCGTTTAGCTTCCTAGGTTAAACAGGCTAGGTAAACAAAGGGGAAGACACTGCTGACACAGTAGGAGTAGAGTCAGAAGAGAAATCAATGGTTGTCATCAGGTATTTTCTTATTGTTGTCTTTACTATAATAGTTACGACATTACACACATCGCCTGCCTGACCCAAAGCTTATCTGGATCTCATAGCTACCCTGAGGAGAGCACAGTGCTGTGGTATTATCAGCTTCCTATCACAGAAAGTAGAGAGGCGTGATTATGTCAAAGCCACACAGGTTCAGCCTAGGGGCATGAACCCAAGTGCTCTGCATCCCCAGATTCGCTCCTTCACTGCCTCCCCTGATGAGAACAAGAGCTGGAGAGAGTGTTCCCACAGCCACAGTGGACAGAGGAATGTACTGACCCGCGTGTGCCCGGCGCACTTACCTGAACTAACTCCCGGTATGCAGACTTAGCGAGGTTATACGGTACTAAGAGATTAGACCCTAGGAAGTACAGGACTTCCAATCCTGTAAAAATCATAGCAAACTTGTTGATGATGACGATGGTCTCCAGAGGAACGAGGCAGAGGCGAGCCAGCAGAGGAAGCATGTGTGCCGAGAAGAGCCAGATCTGCTTCGTCTTCATGACGCAGGAACACAAGGTGCACACCACTAACTGACCTGGAAGGGGAACAGACAGCATTAACCCTGAGCATCTGGACAAGATGATGATGAGGAGGAGGACAGGGACAAGGAGGAGGAGAAGGAAGAGGAGGAGGAAGACAGGGACAAGGAGGAGGAGGATGCTCTAGGGTCTGACTTGCTGTGAAGCTTGAGGACCTATGTTAGATCCCCAAACCATAGTGGAATAAGAGAACTCCCAAAACTGTGTCAGTGTCCTCTAACATCAGTGTCTCTCCTTCCTCTCTCTCTCTCTCTCTCTCTCTCTCTCTCTCTCTCTCTCTCTCTCTCTCTCACACACACACACACACACACACCCCAAAAATGTTTAAAAAAAATTTAAGGATGTTATCACAGCTTTTGAATAAGTCTAAAGACTTGAGCAATACTTTAAATCAGATTTTCATTTCATCTAGATATAATTACATATTTGCATGATGAACTTGGAACACTTACTCCCAAAGGCTGATTCGGAAAATAAATAACCCTCTACAGTTCTTAATCACATTTGTGATGGTTTGAGGAACAGAGGAAGGATTTTTAAATGTCTACGTCAGTGTCGCAACAAGTCCATTGCTTTTCATACAGCTTCTTTTTCCAAGGTTTTGGATCCTGAGTATTCTGCACTATATATATGCAAAGCATAAAGCCCAAGATAAAGGCTTCCTGCCCATCATCACGCTTCAACACGATGCCATCTGCTCTGAGGCTCTTAATCTCTGACTAAACCATGTAAACCTTCCAGACAGCCCAAGCCTGAGCGGGAAGGCTGAAAGGTCTGCACACTTTGTTCTTCTCAGAGGGCTGAGGCTCACAGAGAGGAGTGCAGAGAAAGGAGTTCTGCTCCCGCCACCCACAGGCAGCAGCAGCAGCTCCCTAGCCAGGAACGTTGGTGAGTATGAAGCCTACTGTGCGACAGCAGCATGTGAAACCCACTGTGCGACAGCTGTTTGCATACTCAGTAACCTTCCAGATTTACTCTGAATATGAGATGTTAATGTCTTTTGTTTTTAAAATACTTTACTATACTTTATTATGTGCATTGTGTGCATGAGCACATACATGTGTACGCCAGGGAGGGCCAGAAGAGGGGGTCAGAACCCCTAGAACTGGAGCTGGGCTTGTAGGACAGTAGTGAGCAGACAGATGTGAGTGCTGGGAATCAAGCTTGGGTCCTCCACAAGAGCAGAAAGCGGTCTTAACCAGTGAGCCATCATTTCTTCAGCCCCGAATCACACACCCATATTTTATTTATATAATGATTAGAGTGTTCAACTGTTCTGCAAACGACTTGCTCCACTCCATTCACTGTGGGCCCAGGTCTACCCCACAGGAGGCATTGCTCTCACCTGCCAGGTACATTATGTTGAGTGTGTCTGACGTATCAGCATTCAGCTTTTCCTCATGTCACATAATTATGAAGTACTTGCAGGAATAAGCATATATATTTATGACAACCCTGCACTTTTATAATACCCATGAGTAAGCATAAACCAGGATGCTTCCTAATATTTGCTTACAGTGGATCAGTCACCCAAGCTGGCTTCACATTCAGGATCCTCCTGCCTCCATTTCCCTGCTAACCTAGGACTACAGGGTACACTAGAAGCCTGATAGGAAAAAAAAAAAATTTATGGGCTCTGACATACACCTCCAGATAAACTTAAAGAACCAAGTCTTCAGCCGGGCATTGGCAGCGCATGCCTTTAATCCCAGCACTCGGGAGGTAGAGGCGGGCAGATTTCTGAGTTCGAGTGAGTTCCAGGACAGCCAGGGCTACACAGAGAAACCCCATCTCGAAAAAAAAAACAAAAACAAACAAACAAACAAAAGAACCAAGTCTTCCTCCGGAAAGTTAAATGCTTCATGTGAGAAGTAAACATTTAAAAAGTAAGAGGAAGCAGTCAATAGAACAAGTGTCAGAAGGAACGCAGAACAAAACTTAGAATGTGAGACCACTGGAGACAGAGCTGATGAATCAGAAAGCCAAACAAAAGCACAGCTCCCGTCAAACACTGAGAAGCTACAGAGAGGGAGAGAGCTGGCAAGGAGGAGGATGCACGAGTAGGACGGCTGGATTTCCACAAGGAAGAGCACCCAGCCCTGGGGGAAGGGTCACCAGGAACTGAGAGAGGCCGGGGGCAGATGGAGCATACGGGAGAGGCTGCAGGAGGAAGCTCATTTTCATCATTATTAGCCCATTTTTGATGATAAGAATGGGGACATTTCCTTTATTAAAATACTCAAAATCAGAAAGTGAAAGCAGAAAAGCAAAGGCTGGGAGTAAGTGCTCGGGCAGCAGAGGGCTGTGGTGTGGTGCCTCCCTCGGTTTCCCTGGTCAACAGGATGGAAACTTCCCCCCAACCCTCACCCCTTGCCCAGCTCTGAAGTCCCGAGTCCAGGCCCCAGCAGGCAGGGTTCGCTCTGGCCACACGTCCACATCTCCTCTGAGGGACCATGCCTCAGAAGGCATTTTCCTCTAGGACTAGTGATCCTTGCTACTGCAAGGGACTCAGTGAAATCCCCTGCAGCTCCGAGAGGCCCCTACCCCAATGGTCACACTGAGTAAATCAGAATCACTCTAGACTCTGTACTCTCTGAATTCATGACTCCACAATTAGAAAGAACTCTAGGAGGGTTGAACTTCCAGGAACTCATGGAACATTTAAATGGCTCTGGTTTTCTTTAAAAGCACACACTGCTGCTTTTGTGTTTGTTAGTTCTCTTTTTGTAGTGCTGAGAACGGAACACAGAGCCTCATCCTGCTGAGCTGATGGTCCCACTACAGAGCTGCATCTCCAACCCAGAAGCTCATTATTACTGAAACAGCAGAGAGAATTTACTTTAAAAATCAATGTGAACCGGGCGTGGTGGCGCACGCCTTTAATCCCAGCACTCGGGAGGCAGAGGCAGGTGGATTTCTGAGTTCAAGGCCAGCTTGGTCTATAAAGTGAGTTCTAGGACAGCCAGGGCTATACAGAGAAACGAAACAAAACAAAACAAAACAAAAAACATCAATGTGAGAAAAAAAAAACACCCTTTAATATGGCACAGACATCATTTTCTTTCCTCATCAACTAGTTCTTAGTTAAGATACTGACAGTGAGAACATAACCAGGCCAGCCTGGACCAGAGCAGAACCTGCCTCAAATGACCAAACAAATCAAACAGGGTACGAGGAAGAAGGAAAGGGTGGGGGAGAAAGAGAACTGGTGAGAAAATTAGACAGTAAGGAGCAGTAATGGAAGGAGGAAGAGAAGAAGAGGCAGCACAGCTGAAGGCCCCCTTCCTCTGCAAAAACAGCCAGCCTACACCGGGCAGAGCAGGAAGCGCTCTGCTGCCTGCTCCTTCCGTCAATCTGCAGCACTGTGGGCAAGTGGGTCAATTCCTGTTTGGCTGAATGAATGACGTCTTTTTGGTGCCCTTTCAACTAGACAAACCCAACTGGTTTTCTTCCCGGAGACAAATACGTGTGCCTCCAAGACTGCCCTCATCACTAGGGATCCCTCAAGTACCACCTGAGAAGGCAGCACCACTGGCCAGCTCTGACCCCCACCCCACCCCCGAGATTTGGAAGTTCAAGAGAAAGTACTGTGCAGGTTTCAGCCACCTTTCCCAGGCTTCCGGGAACCCAGCCTTTGCCTTTACAATTCAGAAGATTCAGGGAAAACCCTGCAAGAATTTTCACTCCACACGCAGAAGCTCAACAGTCCATTGCTAGTCTTGGACGTCACATCAGAAGAGAGGGGCTACATACAGAATCTACATTTTTCCCCTAGGTGTCTCATTTCAAAAAGTAACAGGAAAGAGGTAAAAACAATATATTTTACAAAATCAAGTATACCTTAAATCTTATCAGCACATATTAGAGGTGTTTTACACTCTCTTGCACTAAGTGTACCTGGAGTACCATGCGTGAGAGGGGCATTTCCAGTGCTTGGCAGCCACGTGTGGCTGAGTTCTGGACGACACAGCTTTAGCTGGACATCCTAGATCAGTCCCCAGACACACAACCCTCTTAGTGGTGCACCCCAGAATCTTCTCTATATAGAGATCTGGGCAGTCCTTTGACCTCTGTTTCCCTCTCTTTAATACAAGAGGCTTGGCTTCAGAGTCGGTTCCCTCGCTTCCTGTGTGGGGTCTCTGGCATGGCGGGGTTCACTTAGGACTGTATCTATTCAGCACTTTTATTTTTAACATTGTGCTTCAGCCATGTACAGGTTTCTGACAACAGGACGCTCACTTCCAGCAGCAGTAAGTAAGCCTGAGACATAGCTAATCACTTTAGCCTTTCAAAGTAATGACTAGCTGTTTAAAAATTAATCTTCTCCGATATTTAAAAACCCCTTAAGAACCACAAGCCTCTATGAACTATTTTTGATATGATGATAAATACAAACAGTAAGAAGCATCTATGTGAACAAGCTGATGACCTGACCCACAGGACGGAAGGAGAACAGCAACTCCTGCAAGCTGCCCTCTGACGTACACATCAAGGCATGAGCACATGACACATGCGTGCACACGCACACACTCAATAAGTGTAGGAAGAAATGGGGGGAGGGGAAAGGGGGAGGAAGGAAAGGAGGGAGGAGGAAGGAAGGAAGGAAGGAAGGAAGGAAGGAAGGAAGGAAAGAGACAGAGAAAAGCAAGCAAGCAAGCAAGCAAACAAGCTATCAAGCGAGCATAGGGTGAGGAAGTAAAGGTAGCCGAGGGTGTAGGTTGGCTGGTAGAGTACCTGCCAGTGTGAGGGACCATGGGGTGGTTTTTTTTGTTTTCTATAAAGGTACAGTCTAAGGCCCTAAATTCCATGAATTTCCTACCTATTATGCTAACCTTTTAATCTCCACCCGACAACACCTTTGTCTACTCTAAAGGCCTGGCTGCATTACTATAACTGGATGTTGGTGTGAGGACCTGACCCCTGACCCCTGACCCCTGACCTGGACTTCCTTTGTGCTGACTCTTCTAAGACAAGTCAACTTCGAAAGACTGAGTCAGACTCCAGGCAATGGAGGAAAGGCAGTCACCACCTGCATTGGAATAAATTCCAAGTGACCTTCCTGCCCCAGTGTGCTCGCGCCTGCTGGCTAGGGATGGGTTCTGTCTTACCCTTCTTGCAGAAAGAGCTGCATGCCTAGCTTCTTCCATTTTCCATTTCCTTTTTTTTTTTTCTTTTTTGGTTTCTTAGAGACAGGGTTTCTCTATGTAGCCCTGGCTGTCCTGGAACTCTCTCTGTAGACCAGGATGGCCTCGAACTCAGAAATCCGCCTGCCTCTGCCTCCCAAGTGCTGGGATTAAAGGCGTGCGCCACCACTGCCCGGTGGCCTTCTACTTCCTTCATATGTTTCTTTGTACAACATGATTTTCCTTTGTTTCTAACATAAGCAAGAACAAATACCTGAGTTCAATCCCTAGCATTGCATAAAATCCCTGCTTTCAGGAGAGCCAGCAGTTCAAGGTCATCCTTGGCTACTTTGTGAGTTCAAAGCTCACCTGGGTTTTGTAAGGGGCTGTCAGAAATAAAGCAAGAAAGGGAGGAAGGAAGGGAGGGAATGAGGGAGGGAAGGGAGGAATGAGAGGAAAGGAAAGGACACAGAGATCAAACTGTGCATGTGGCACCGCTTGCCTATGAAAAGAGTCAGGGAAGCAGAGAGAAGAGGCCAGGGGTGTGAGGGAAGCAGAGGGAGAACTTTGAGTCCCCTTCCTCTCCCCCATGTTATACAGCAAGAGCCTGTGTCAAACAATCAAAGCAAAACAAATGACTCCTAAATACAAACAAACAAGAAAACCAAACAAAACAATAGCTTTATGTGGGGAGTCAATAAATAAACTTGAATTTTAAAATTATTTCTAAATGATTCTGAATCAGGTTTTGTTGTTGTTTTGTTTTGTTTAATCAAAAGAGAGTAGTCAGTTTCTACTCCTTTACTTCTTAATACTTACCTATTAAGGCTGTGGTAAAGCGGTTCATGGAGAGAGGTTCTAAATACATTGGTCCTTCATAGGCAGACTCCAGTTCACTCCTTACGTAGTCCCTGGAGAAAAACAGTAAGAACATCCTGCATGAGGGAGAGGCGGCTCAGGCACCGGCTCTTACTGGCTCACGCTCCCACTTGTCTTTCGACATCTAAGGAAGACTCTGATAAAAAGAAGGACACACAGGGCTGCCTTCATCTCATCTTTCATACAGCGGAGACGGACACTGCTGACCAGAACTGAACTCGACTCTGCAGAGCTGGCTGCAGAAGCTGTACTTTGTGGGATTTCTCCTCTTCTTCCCGTCACGCTACTCGATATTTCATACCCAGCAAGAAACCAGCTGAGATGTCCTCTCTCAAAACTAAGGAACAGACAATGTCTAATGACAGACAGTACAGGAAACTCTTCATTCGCTCCCATTGCCACCTGGGTCGTCTGCCTGCCAAGGTCTGTCCTCAACCATTCCATTAGCTATATACATAAAACAACAAACTAGCTGGAAAACTGACTCATAGCAGGGCAGTCCTTCACAGCTGTTCTTTCAAATCCAGAGGATCCATGACGATACTGTAACACCTATATTTAAAAAAGAGGTTTTTGTTTTAATTAGGTGTGTATGTGTTCATCTGTGTGTGGGTTTGTGCCTGAGTGAAGTGTCAGATCCCCTGGAGCCGAGGTTAAGGTGGCTGTGAAGGAGGGACGCACACACTGGTCCCCGTTAGAGGAGTGACCGTTCTTAAGGGAGTCCCCAGGTCCACTGCTTACATTTTTAAACAAGAACCAGATCGCATCAAATAGCACTTTCCAAATATAATTCCTTCAGGATGGGACAAATACAAAGTTTTAAGCACTCCTGTGAGAACTGTTCACACTCAGAAAATACAGGCAGGAAGCATGAAAGGGGAGAATCTTAACTTAAATCTCAGGTAGGACTGCTGCGAGCCAGTCGACAGTAGCTTTTGATATTAGAGACAGACGCTTGTGGACAATGATGCTCCCCTGCGTCCTCAGCTGCTGCTACTCACTGGGCTTTAGAATACTGTCAAGGTTTCGAGTACTCTTAACAGACTCAAATTCTGAGTTTACCTTCTCCATGAAAGTACTTCCAGTTAGGCAATCAGGTTGGATTCCTTTAGCATAGCGTAGTCAGCTTGGAATGAGCTTTGCATAACCAGTCAGCAGAGGCTTGCCAAAAAGCCAAACTTGAAAACTTATTTTTTTTTTTTTAAAGAGTAACAGTTTAGGGAGCGATGAAAAGGCCAATGACTAGTCCCTGGGCCATGGCGTATTCTCCTTCATTACCCTCTGATGACTGTCTCTAACACATGATGTGCTCACATTTATACTCAAAGAAAAGAGCCAGAGTCTCAGAGGAAAGATTTTAGTCAGCGTTTGTCAACCAGGTACAACTGTCTAAAGAGACATTTTGTCACCGTGGCTGTCTCAGCTGGGGAGAGCATATGATTGGCCTCTGGTGAGTAAAAGCTAAGCATCCCACAGTGTGAACAGCAAACCCCAAAAACTTCAGCTCTGAGTTAAAGAGGCACCAACACAACCTCTGCAAACGACACCTAAAATTCTGCTCAACATTAACAATGGTACACAGCTGCAGGGTGGGACAGAAACAACAGGTATATACATGCCATCAATACTCACAAAGCCTTAGAAACACTGTGCAGGCAACAGTCTGTCTAAAGGAGAAATGGCTGAGCCTTGCCACTGCCAGGCCCGTGAAGCCCAGCTCTTTCCTTGTGGTCGGTCGTTCTGTACATTGGTCCATTTCAAATGTAAACAGGTGACAGGGAAACCCCACAGGCAGAAGGCTGACTAAAGTTGATAGAGCCTGAGAAAGGGAGGTGGGGAGTTTGGGGGTATGAATGTAACTGGCCATGGTGGTTAGTTTTAAATGTCAACTTGTCAATTTGCCACAACCTAGAATCACTTAAAAAGACAGTCTCAATTAAGGCCTTATCCAAAACAGGTTGACTGCAGACATGTCTGTGGGAGACTGTCTTAGGACTGATTGACGACTGAGACAGGAGGAGCCACCCTGAATGAGGCAGCACTGTGTCACGGGCCACACCTGTAGGAGCAGAGGAAGCTGGCTGAGACCACAAGAGGAAGCAAGCGAGGGTCTGTGTGTCTGTCCGTTCTGCTCTTAACCATGAACTTGAGGCTTTAGGCTCCTGCCCTGACTTCCCCACAACAGGAAAACAGGACTACAGGAATACAGGCTAGCAAAACAACCCCTCCCCACCCACCCTGTTTTTATGAGGACGTTGTAGCCCAGAAGTGAAGCAGGCAACACTGGGGATCCGTGGAAGGGATCCGTGTGGGGAGTGTGTAGAGGAACCAGGTCCATGGATGCACTCTGCCAGGTGACTTTCACATCAACAGACAAGCCATGTGAGCACTGGAGGCTCCCGGGCCTGGGTCCCAGAAGTGAAATGAGAGACTGTGGAGATTGTAGAACGGAGGACCCTGCTGAATTTGTCACTGTTATCATCCACATTTGACAGTACAACTGCAGACTCATGTTATCTTCTAGCTCATCTCACTGCACAGAGAAATGTCAGGTGCTTGCCCAGGCGCTCACACTACCTAAAAGCCTTCTTTCAGTTTTTTTCTTTGAGACTGTGTTCTCGGGTGTAGCCCTAGGTGTCCTGGAACTCACTCTGTAGACCAAGCTGGCCTCGAACTCAGCGATCTGCCTACCTCTGCCTCTCTAGTGCAGGGATTAAAGTCATTTGCCACCATAGGACTTGTCTAGTCTACCTTCTTAAAAGTTTTGCTTGGTCTTTGACCTTTCTTATTTTAAATTCTAATATGTCATAACAAAACTTACAAGGAGAAGCTGGGGACATACTCAGCAGTGGGACTCTCATCTAGCCAGGACTGTTAACTCAAACAGGAACCAATGCAGAGATCCGATGCCAGAACCCTGCTGGGCTACAGCAACACCACTCTCCTAATTAGTTACAGCTGTGTGAAATGCTGTAGCAACAATGCAAATAACGGTGGCCCTCTCAAACTTTTGGAAAATGGAATTCTTACATTCATGGATCTATTTAAAATGACCTCCTTGACGGTTGACATCATCAGGTTCCTTTTCATCTAACCGGTTCTGTGCAGCTTTTGCTTCAGCCCCAGTAGTGCTTGTTTTACTCCTGTCTTTGTAAGTTGTTATAAAAGCCAGGTCTACATTGCAGTCCTTCGATCTGAAAGCCTTCTAATCCCTTTCACTACTTCTGTTCTTTTTCATGCTCTGTAAATGCACTATGTTGTCAGCTAAGGACCCTAAGAGAGGTCTACATCTCAGTAGAATCATCAGCTTTGGGGCTGTAACCACGACACCCTATCCAGTTCCCTTGGCCAGTGCCGGCACTGCCACCCTCTAGGACCCCAGGCATGGCTCACTCCAAATGCTGCCCCCTTCACTGCTCCAGGCTAACCTATCCCTGCCTACTGACCACCCCCCTCCAGAGAGCAGCATCCTTCCTAGGCCCTTTACCTCCCTTCACCTTCATCAAGTTTGCCTTTCTCAGGACAGGCCTTCTAAATCCATCTGGCTTGCTTCGGTAAAACAGCGAACCCATAAGCAGGTAGGCTCCCTTGCTGGCCCAGCTGAGCTAAGATGAGCTTGTTGGAAGTGAAAGCGACTGTGGTGAGGGCTCAGCTCATAGGGAAACCACTATGGAGATGGACTTCTGGATAGGTTAGCACTGCACACCAAACTGCAAGGAAGACAAACATCTCCAAGTCCAACTTATATGGCTTCAGTGCAACTCAGACTGACAAAGAGAACACTGCCAGATTTCAGCAAGTTCTAATTTACAACGTAAAGAGAGAGAAGGGGGAATGAGAAAGAAGGAGAAGGAAAGATGGGAAGAGGGTGGAGAAGAGAAGGGGGAAGTGGGAAAGGCAGCTGGAGATGGCTCGGTGCCCAAGGCACTTGCCATTGCAAGCATGAGGAATGGGGTTCACATAAAAGCCAGATAGTCAGGGGATCACTAATAACTCCAGGCAGCGAGGGAGGGGCAGAAGCTGGCTAACTGAGAACTCTGGGTTCAGCCAGGGACTCTGCCTTGGTAAATAAAGCAAAGAGCAATGGGGGAAGACATCTGGTCTCCACACATTTGCCTCCATGTGCATCCAACCACATACAAGTGAGTGAGCACACGTGCACACCTCAAAGCTCATGAGGACAAAGACAGACTCATGGTACCAGCCAAGGAGCTCTAATCTTATCTGAAATGATCAGATGAGCTGCTCAGAAGGAACATTCTCACTTTTCAATAGGAAGACTAAGTTGACGACAGCGCACTAAGCCAGCTGGGAGCGAGCACTCCTGCATTCTTCAGGGAACCAGAGCCTTTTCCTCCGTGGGCCTTTTCCATTTCTGTAACTGTGGAATGCTGACCATGAGCCCCGAGCACAACCAAACCAAACCAAACACCAGGACATTGCTCTCCAGTCTGTGGCAGCCTCATCACTTTCAACTGGAACATTTTGGGGAGATGGAGTAGAGGATAAAGAATATGTGAGATGCACAGAGAAGCCCCCAAGGATACCACTTTGCAAGTAGAAAAAAAAAAAAAAAAGCTGGGAGTGGTGGCACACGCCTTTAATCCCAGCACTTGGGAGGCAGAGGCAGGTGGACTTCTGAGTTTGAGGCCAGCCTGATCTACAGAGTGAGTTCTAGGACACCCAGGGCTATACAGAGAAACCTTGTCTCGAAAAGCAAAAACAAAAACAAAAACAAAAACAAAAAAATCTTGCTATAAAGTAGTATACAAGCCATTAAAAGTAAATGAATAGCAGCAACAAAAATTAACAAATCCAGGGCGCTTACGACCACAGCTAGTGAGTGACTCCTTTATGCAATCGCCTCTTAGGTAGTCTGACATGGTCTCTGGACAGCGTGGGAACAATCTGCACATTCTGGCCACTTACAGGAAGCTTTCAAAAGACGCTAATTTCAAAGAAACCTAATCTACTTTCATACTGAACAAAGCAGAGAGCTCAAAATCTTTGCAGTCTGAACAAATAAAAAGTACCCACACAAGAGCCCCACTCAGGTATTCAAGCACATGCATTTAAGTACCTGATGTGTACACACTCCACACACACACACACACACACACACACACACACACACACACACCTACTACAGTCTCAGCACTGGGCTGGTGACTGCATACCCAGGTGAATTTTAATTATTCTCATACCTGCTTTTTCTCCCCACTCCTTATTTACGGCTTGGACTTAATGATGTCCCAAAGAAGAGGAGACAAATGTCGGAGCTGATTCATTTTATTCCTTGGAAACTTAACCTGCAGTGTACATATGACAACGGTCCACTTGAGGACCCCTTCCCAGCAACAGCTTTTGCGTAAGGGCAGCCGGGGTCCCAGGTGGCTCACAGTGATGTCTGGGGACATGTTTTGGCTGTGATACTGCTCAGGAGGAGGTGCTGCCACAGCCAGAGAGGAGAAGTCATGTGCAGTCACCACAACAGAGATTGAACAGGGCTAAAATGCTCCTGTTCCCAGGACAGAGACTCCCCAATCTACAGCTTGTTGCAGAGTCGGAGCTATTTGTTTCTATTTTACATATAAATTCTTGTGACTGTTTTATATTTGAAAGCAAACTTCCATGCCCATCCAGACAGAATAAAATTCATATACTTTCCCTCTTTTGAAAGCCCTTCCTGGTGGGAATTAAGGGTGCATGTAAAATTGGTATGTTAATTCATAAATCAAGAGTTAAAAATACTAAAGTTTAACAGGTTTTTTGTTTGCTTGGTTTTGTTTTTGACAAAAGACACGTAATTATTCATGACCACAAGCTCACAGGAACATGTATGGTTTCGTTCTGGATCGTCTCCACTTTAAAGCAGTAATCATTTAGGGATTTATATTAACTATACCACTGCATGTGAAGAGCAGAGTTCCACAAGTTTTAAAAATCAAGGAAGATAATATTTTAAAATTTTAACCAAGTTCAACTAAAATACTACCAATAAATATTTTTTATTACGCTCATGACTGTTGGAATGCCTCCCTAGGGAAAGGTGCTTGCTACCAAGCTTGACAATCTGAGTTCGAATCCAGATGGTGGAAAGAGAGGATCAACTTCAAGTTGTGATATGATCTCTACATATACATCATAGTGACACACACATGCACACGCGCACACACACACACACACACACATATACACACACACATACACACACACACACACGTACATACACAAACACACATACACACCACACACACACACACACACACACACACAAATGGGAAGATTTTAAAGCATTTGTATTGCACTGAGTGAAGTCACAGAGTTTTAGATATTTAACTCTACTATACTACAAACTCTGTGTACAGTTAAATTTCAAACAAGATTTTACTCACAGATAATTTTCAGCATGATATAAATAATTAGCAACCACAACAAAAGACAGAAACCCAGCTTTCCAAGTGTTGATAAAATTTTCAAGTTGGTAAATTAATATGGATAAATATCTTCCATGGCCAGTTTCTGAAGTAGCAATTTAATTATTGAAACTGCCCAAGTACTGACTCTCCAGGAGCACTGCACCGTCATGTCCTTCTGGCTGGGAGCCTGAGCCCTTTAGGGCTCAGCCATCTCTCCAGTGCAGACACTGTGTCTTATATAGCAGTGAAGGAGGTAACTTATCTACTAAACTATCTGGTAGGGAACCTGTGTCCAGAACATATACAGGCTTTCCAGACTCACTAATAGTAACAGCAATCCAATCAAAGCAACTGGCAAAGGGGCTGAGTAAATATTTTTCCAGATAAGATTTGCACTTGGTAAATGAAGAGATGTTCAACATCATTAGTCAAGAGAAAAAGAATAAGGAACTACTACCTCACACGCGTGGTGAAGATGCCACAGTGAAATGTTTGTTGGCAAGGGTAAGGAGAAACAGAGACTGACAGGATCGAAAGACAGTGGAGTCACTTAAAAAGAAACAGCTCCCCAAAAAGGCTAAATATAAAGACTGTACAGTTTAGTAATCCTGCTCCACAGTAGGTGCCCAAGAGAAGTAAAGACGCATATCCACATACAAGCCAGCACCCAGAAGTTCATAGTGTAATAGCTTCAAAGCAGACATTACCTAAGTGCCCCTGCATGGGTGCATAACAGGTAACAAACTGCACCAAAGCTACCCAGTGGGCATTATTGGACAGAAGAAGTACTGGGGCTACAGCTCACTGGGTTAGATGCACATCATTGCTTTAAAAACAGAACAAACAAACAAACAAACAAACAAAAAAGAGGGAGTAGGGAGAAAGGGATGGGCAAGAAGCAGGAAAAGAAGCCAAAATACTGCAGTATCAACCAATGTCTTAAAACTCAGCACCAAAGGCCACGCTTGTACAGTTCAAGATAAATTAATCAAAAACAGACAAAACAAAGGCTAGGGAGATGAGATCACTTGCCACGAAAGCCTGAGGGTCAAAACTGGAATCTCCAACACCCACATAAAAATGTAGACATGGCTGTGCATGTCTTGCAATCCTAGCAACGCAGGGGTGGAGACAAGCCGTTTCCAGCTCACCAGCCGGCCAGCCTAGCTGAGCACTGGGTTCAGCGACTCAAGGCAGTGTTAGATCTGGAAACCCAGTGCCTTGGTCTCTGCTCACACAGACAACTACATTGGGAGGAGCAGGGGAGCAGATGGCAGCCTGGGAATGGTCAAAGGACTTACGGGAAATGAGGACTAAGATCTCTTAGGGCAGTGGTTCTCAACCTATGGGTCACAACCCCTTTAGGGGTTAAATGACTCTTTCACAGGGGTTGCATATCAAATAGCCTGTATATCATATATTTCTATTAGAATTTATAACAATAGCAAAACTACAGTTATAAAGTGGTAACAAAATAATTTTATGGTTGGGGTCATCACAGCCTGAGGAACTATATTAAAGGGTCACAGCATTAGGAAAGTTGGGAAGCACTGTCTTAGGAGGGACTAGAAAACTCTAATATCTATTGTGACCATAGTTTACACAGCTCTGCAAAAGCACTAAGAGGCACAGAACTGAACTGGAGACTGTAAAGGGCTGTGTAAACCTTGTGTGAAGCCACGAGAAACAAAATGTAAAAGCATTGTTAAATTTGGTTATTAAGGTGACATTATAAATATTGGAAAGTATTAAGTGACCTGCAATTTTAATGTGTCACTATTTTTGAAGTATAAACATCAACATTTGTATCTTAAAATATAGTGTGTTCAAACATCAGTGTTTCTTAAATGTGACATGTCACAAATAATTCGAGGGCAGTACATCTTTGCTGACCTTTAACAAGAAAAGGAAAGACAGTGAATTAGTGATAGGAAACAGTAGGATACGTCCTATCTTCAAAGTTATCACAAAGTGAGTTCCAGGACAGTCAGGGCTACACAGAGAAACCCTGTCTCGAAAACAAACAAACAAACAAAAGTTATCCCACATTAACACTCTAAAGCAGGCACTGTCCGCGCCTTCCAAGCAGAGGCTTGCTACAGCACCATACTCACTGAGCTGACAAACTTGATGCTACAATTCTCTTTCCATTGATCATATCCCTCCCTAGGAGAAGCAAAGTCAAATAGGGGCCGCCCTTCCCTGGTTCTCCTGTCCAAAATTCCTTCTGCAGATTCTCAAGTGACATGAACTGGGACAGGAAACTGTTCTTGCCCACTGTAAAATATTCAAATTCTTTGTTAGTGTTTTATATGTTTTGGCTTTCTAATGATGAACCATTTAAAATAAAGACCCTTATGCTAAAACTAAACAGTTCCAATGGTCACACCTTAAATGGGCTTTTCTTTATACCCTTGAAGCTGTTCTAGGTCCCCCCATTTTCCTTACATAAAAGGAGTTTGCCCCACTTAGAAACGGGTGGATTGGCAATAATGAAGATAAAGACAGAAATTCATGTTTTGGGTTGTCACTACACCATTAAACCACATGGAAATGCCCAGGATTTCCACCCAGGATTATGAGTGTAATAAAAATAGCAGTTTGGATAGCTTGACCTTGAATTTTGAGGTTTTCTTGATTATCCTCTCTGAAACGCCAGGCTCGTGGCTGTGCCCTGGAATGCTTACCATTTTAAAAAGTTAACTTCAAAAGACTAATAGCACAAGAAACAGTCACTGAATAAAACTATGGTGCAGCTTAACAGAACGTTAGTGGAACTTTTAACAAGCCTTTACTGTCTGCCAGAACTGTGCTGAGAAATTCAGAGCCCATTTCCTCTTACCGCAGTCCTGTCAGATTGCCATCACCGGTTCTTGAGGTGAGGACACTAAGTCTTCCTGGTGCACACATGCCAACTGTGAAGCAGTGAGTTATGAAACCCGAGAGTTAAATGTATCTATGCACCCAGCCACCCAGCCTTCCACCTACAAACGCATGCATGACATGGCTCTGAGGTATCTAGGCACTCATTTGCACACTGAGCCGCTAGCCCCAGAGCCCTGGTCTTAAACAGAGTGTCTTTCATGGATGGGACTTTGATTTATTAAAATCCTTTGTTCAGTATTTTATCATTTACAAAGAGTATTGAAGTATGTCCACTCTGATTACGAACCAACAGATACCATCTGGTACTGCTGGGTGAGGCCGTGTTGCTCTCTCTGCCAAGCAACATAACTGGAAGCTGGTTTCCACTCACTGACCCGGGGACATGATGCAGAACACAGAGTAACCAAGGCCTCTACTTGAGGAACCAAGGTTGATGGAAACACAGGATTCTAAGAAATCTGGGACCATTTCAAGTTCCAGACTGCGTGACTTGACATCTGCGGCAGTAAGAAGGGCAGAAGTTAAGTGTATGCAACCCTCCAGGTACCACCGCACTCACCCAGGGAGGAACAGTGCAGACAGGCAGAAGAGGACTGGGTACTTACGACACAACCCGGGGGTGAGAGATCAACGACCAAAGAGGGGGGAGGATGCTCACCCAGCCCAGGGGCCAGAAGCAAGGGACAGCACAGGTGTCCACAGAAGCAAAGGAACACAAAGACACGGGGAAAAGCTGGGTGACACCTCAGGACACTAACAGGGCAGGTAAGGTAACTGTCACGACCTTAACCTTTCTGAATTTCCATAAAATTTATCTACAATGAGGACTGCAATCTTATAACCAGAAAAAAATTACATTTTTATCATTTATAAAAATCAATTCAATTTCAGTCATGTAACATGAGATTTCTAGATTCAACTTCAAGCCAATATTAAAATGTGTAAGATCTGTTTTATACCCAAGGCCACTACCAAATCTCCTTAGAATTCAGAGTGTATCTCATTACAGTAAGTACATGTCAATCAAAAAGTATGAAATTTAAGTGCAAAAGAAACTATATCTGAAAATATGTACTACCCCATTACATTTATTGCTTTAAGTTTCAACTACACTCTAAAATTTTTATCCCAAAGGCAGCAAACTCATATGGTATGGCAGACTTTAGCTTTAGCATTATAGTCTCCCAGATACAACTAGTCCCACCAATTAACTGATGTCACCAGCCTACACATCTACAACTTAACCCTGACTCCCATCATTTTATACCGGTATCTTCCAGTGAAGACAGGACCTGCGAAGTCAGGACAGCTAACCGTTTCTCAGTCTGTCTGCAGAGAATTCTCTTCTCAGACAATACAGAAGCATGTCTTTAAATATAACCTCAAGGCCTGTTTCCTGTCTTGCTTCCCTCATCCCACAAAACCCTAATCTCAACATAATCCTAGCTATTAATCTTCAATGATAATATCTATGGGAAAACAAATATCAAAAAAAAAAAAAAAGTTCTGTGCTGGAAGCCTATGCCCTGCCCACTGCTGTGAGGGGTCTTGCTTAACCTGATTATTTGAAGTGGAAAAGTGACCCTAAAGTGGCCAAACCTGCCAGCCCAGATACAAGGACAAGGAAGAAGGGAACACTGCTGTTTGCCTGTTTCCCCTCACTCTTGCTGGCAGGTACAGCTATCCTGTTCCGGCAGCATGTTCCGCAGATACTAGAGCCAACTTCCTTGGGCTCTCAATGTAGAAAACCAACAGCTGGACCACCTCCACTGCATCCTGTAACCCAATCTAACAAATCCTGTCTTAATACAAATAATCTATCAGTTCTGTTCCTTTAGCAGGTCTTGACTAGCAACCTACCTAAGCCTTAACTTTGTAACAATATTCATAAAAAACACTATGTTGACATTAAAAACCAACTATCTTAAAAAAGGAAGAAAGAAAGAAAGAAAGAAAGAAAGAAAGAAAGAAAGAAAGAAAGAGAAAACAAAAACAGAAACAACAAAAACAAAACCCAAGAACTTTCAACTCATTCACACATCCCAAAACTGGGGTGGCAGCCTTACCTGGATATCTGATGTCCAGCATAGAGGAGCAGGGCAGTCACAAAATACAAATAGAGCTGCACCAGATGCTGCCTGGGCAGAGTGAGGAGCACGACACTTAAGACATAACCTGCGGGGAGAGACACAAGGAGAAATGGTTGCCGTTCCCGCTCCGACTGATTTTCCAAGTCGCTAGCCACAAATGGAGGTTACCCTTTTAATTTTACTGCCAAGGTTCATTCTGCTCAAAACGATCACTCTGGATTTAAAACTGGAAGTAGCCTTGCTCTCTGCGCCATCTTTCTGCTTTATAATTAGCTGCAGTACACAGAGGCACACCCACCTCTCCTGAGGCTCCTCCCTGTTTTACACCAGTTCACTCACCCTGTCTCTGGGCTCCCAGGAGCTGCTGCCCTTTCTTTAGATTTCTCCATCTCCAGAGGCCTTACTTATCATGTGTCCTTGTCCACCCCCCCATCTCAACCCCCCAACCCATCTCTCCGACATCTTCCCACCCATCACTCCAACACCCAACACAGGTCCTCTTCCCCATCCCAGAAGGGAAAACCCAGAACGTTTCCCTTCACAGCAATCTCCCCTTGGTGATTAACTTTTTCACTCCATTATTTCAAACCATTTGTGCCCAATCCTTTATTTTCTAGCCATCTACTTAACCCTTCCTCTGCTACAAAACTATTTTCATCTTTCTGCTATCTAACCCAGAAGCCAGCCACATCCCGCTGATCCCAGCATCCGGAGGCAAACCCTGGCAACACTGTTAGGCTTTCAGCTGAGAGCCCAGATTCCTCCTGACCTGTCCTTTCTCCCTTCCTCCCGCTTTTCCGTTCACCTCCCGCAGTAAATGCTGGCAGCATGCTCTCTACACAGCTGCTCCTCTCTCTACGGAGCCGTAAAGGATCTGGCACAAAGCATTCACTCTTGTTTTGAATACTGACAGCATTTTTTGAGATACAATACCCACAAGTCATTTCCAAAAATCCTCCTGGGTATGAAAAAACAAAAAACAAAAAAAGCAAACAAACAAAAAACCCCACTTTATTCCGAATGGTCAGCCAAAATCAAAAGAAGGGTCTGCTTATGTGTTCACATAACCAACAGGTACAAAGAGCTCTTTGCCTGCTACTGACAGGATTAGCATAACCTCTTCCATTATGGGAGCCCCTCACTCAAACTCAGTTTGATTTTGAGCAAATATACATCACTGTTTGCCTGTGATAATAACCGAAAACCCTAAGTAAGGTTGGTAATGATGAAGCTACGCCAATGGTAATTTATAACTAAGTAAACTGGCAACATTTAAAAGCAATGACCTCTTTAATACATTATTGACTGGGGATGGAGAAATGGCTCAGCAGTTAAGATCACTTATTCTTGCAGAGGACCCAAGTTTGAGGTTTGATCCCCAGCACATAACTCTCTGTAACTTCAACCAACAGGTTAGATGCCCTCTTCTGGTCTCTGCATGCACAGACATACATGAAGACAAAACACTTTAATACATAAAACAGAAAATCAACACATAACATCAAACCCCATGTTATCGATGAACCTACTTATTTCTGTTATTAGAGAGACAGTAGGACTGTGGACGAACTGGGGGAAGAAGGAAGGAAGGGAGGGAGGGAGGAGAAAGAGTCATAAGGAATGAAGGAATAAGACTAAGACCTGGGGCAGGAGATCCTTGTAAGTTTTATTGCCAAACCAGCAGCTTGGTTATGGAGTCGATGGTCAGCTCTGAGAAACATATTTAAACAGATCTAAGTGTTGTTCTCTGCATGAGTGGCTGAGAAGACGGAAGTGGAGGTGGCCATGAACTTTCTAGCTTGGGCAATCAAGAGGCTGGTTCTGCTACTGAACCAGCAAACACAGGAGGAAGAGGAAGTCTGATGTGAAGTCAAGGTGTGTGCAGTGGCTGGCCCGGAGGCACTGTCCAGGCTGCTCACGTGAAGCCAGCCAACCAAGAGGTGGTTAGAGATGAGCTCCCTAAAGAACAAGAACCTGCAGGAACGCAGAGATAACAGACAACCCGTGGGACCAGACAGGAGCTCATGATCTCTACATCAGAGACACGGCCCCCAGTGCAGCAGAAGCAATGTGGGAGACTGGGAACGGAGTCATGGTCACAGAGGAGGAACACTAACTCCACCCAAAGGTGGTCCAGAAGCAATGGGAAACAGAAACAGCTTTGTAGTCAAAACTGTGAGCAATCTTCTGAACCAACAGAGCTGAAAATGGAACCCAAATCCTGAGCACCAGCAACACCTAGGGAGTCTGAATCTGAACATGGTGGCATAGGCCCATATTGCTGAGGTCAAGGCCAGCCTGAGCTAAATACCAAGGAGTAGCTGCCTATCAAGACCGTGTCTGAACCATGCCAAGGAGTGGCTACCTAGTCTCAAAGAAGGAAGGGGGGGGGGGGAGGGAGAGAGGGATGGGAGGAGTAAGGGAATAAGTTAAGATAAAGAACTGGGGTGGGAGGGTACTTGTTAGTTTCTCTAGTTAACATGACATAACCTCGAGTCCTCTGGAAAGATGGAGCCTCAACTGAGGAAGTGCCTGGATCCCACTAGCCTGTGGCCATACCTGTGAGACAATCCTGACTGAGGGTTAACATGGGAGGTATGGCCAGCCCACTAGGGGAGACACTGTCCCTGGGCAGATGAGCATGGGCTCTATGAGAAAGCAAGCTAAGCACAAGCCAGGGAACAAGCAACAGGTAAGCCATGTCCTCCATAAACCGGACTTCAGTTCCACCTTGGGGTCCAGCCTGGCGCCGCTCAATGGCGGACCAGGAAGTACAAGCTGAAACAAACCCTCTCATCTCCCAATTTGCCTTTGCTCAGTGTTTTAGTAAGAGAAAGCAAATGAGAGCAAAGCAAGAAGGAGGGCCTGAGTTCTCAGTGCAAAACAAAAGGCTACATGTGGGGGTGCGTGCTTACTATACCTGTGCTGGGGAGGCAGAAACAGGTAGACCCTGGGGTCGCTGACCAGCCAGCCTATCCTATTAGCCAGTCTGAAGTCAATGAGTCACTGTTTTTCTAAACCAAAAAAAGAATCTTGAATATAGACAAGCTGCCTATGGTTTCACAGAGAAGAACATCTTTAATGCTATCGTTTCACACTAACAATATAATCGCAGTAAAATTTCCACAGGGTTCTTGTCTGAGGAGTGAAACTAGGTATTTAAATTCTCACAAAACAATGAAAGAGCTATAATTTTGAATCTTGATGAGAACAGGATTGACGGTTAATTTCAAATTGTGTCCTGCTTTTTAGAAAAAAATTTGATTTTATAAAATCAATTTTTAAGAGGCTTCCTCTCCTAAGGAAGGAAGTGGGGGGAGGGGGAAGAAAAAGAAAACTAATAATAAAAGCCCTAAGAAGGAAGAAGCCAACCATCTCAGGCTATACAACATAACCCAAGCCCTCGGTGAATACAAGACAGTGCACTAACTGGGCCCAGGCACCCATGCCTAAAACAGCAGGCAGGCGTCTGCACCGGACCAGAGCACACGCGAGCATTTACAACACATCACTGAGGAGAACAGCCACTACATTAACACACATGCCTTAGAAGAAACGGTTCAAGGACACACCACGACCTGCATGTACAGGTTAGCTCCAAGCAGAGCAAAGAGGTCAAAGTAGTAACGAAACCATCATAAATAAGACAAAACCCAACCCAACTCTTTCTCCCTCCCCCACCCCCCACCCCCGCCCCAGATTTTCTGGCTGGGACTCATTAAGTAGCTTGGGTTGGCATCAAACAGTTTCCTTCCTCCCTGGCCTACCCAGTGCTGGGATTCTAGACCTGCAACATCATACCCAGGTCGAGACTCTTGAGAGTGAAGACTTATCAGCTCGGGGCAGGGGGCATTTAAGTAGAATCTTAAAATTTGGTAGACTAGAATGTGCCAACATGAAAAGACAGAACAAAACAACACAGCACAAAACTTTATATTCCTGAGTGTGATAAACCCCTGTAAGGAGATCATTTGGGAAGTTGAGGTAGGGGGATGGTAGCTTTGATAGTGCATCTGGAGGTAGCCTGGGCTACATAGTAAAACCCAGTCTCAATAGAAAAACGCAAGCGCCCGCGCACAGTAGTGATGTTTCCACATAAGCAAGTGCGAGCCAAGGCGTCCCAGCCAGGCCCACTACTCTATCACAGAGGAAAGGAAGATACACGCATTCATATTGACTTCTACCCCCAGATGAAACGTAGACTGCCACACAAGGAAATAATAGCTACTCTAAGGTACTCAGAGGACCACATAAAGAAACACTTTAACAAACACTTTTAATGTTCTGATTTCTGACCACAAATGCAATTCTGACACTTGAGAATTGTTACAATGTATCTAGGAGTAAATTCTGTAAACTGAAGCATTAGATTACACAATACTCTGTCAGAGGCACCCCAACCAAACAACAAAACACCAGTTCACACAAACGCTGTGCTCACACAAACGCTGTGCTCACCCTACCATGAACTCTACCTAATCACTGTATTTAAGAAGGCTCAACCGAGTTCCCCAAGTTACAAGCCAGAGGGGATTTCCATTGCATCAGAACCTACTCAACTTCTAAAATTAATTTTCTACTTAGTCGGCAGCTGTCTTGTAATAACGAGTGCAAACATTTTAGAAATAATAGGATAGAAGCCCCTGTTTAAAAAAAGCACAGGTGAAAATACTTCTTACATTAAAGCTAAAAAAATTTGTCATTGTTCAACAACTGACTGGAGCTACTTCCCATAACTGGCTCACGTAGAAAGTCTAAGGCTGGGCTGGTGAGATGGCTCAGTGGGTAAGAGCACCCGACTGCTCTTCCAAAGGTCCAGAGTTCAAATCCCAGCAACCACATGGTGGCTCACAACCATCCACAACGAGACCTGGCGCCCTCTTCTGGAGTGTCTGAAGATAGCTACAGTGTACTTACATATAATAAATAAATAAAATCTTTAAAAAAAAAAAAAAAAAGAAAGTCTAAGGCTAAGCATTTCAGGGTCCTCAACATAAGGCAAGCTCCGCATGTCACTCATTTTCTTGTGGTAGTGTCACACGGAGAGGGGCATTCATGGAGCCTACATGCTCTGTCTCTGATGTGCTGTCCTTCCTACCTCAACCTCCTTCTTCTCATGACTGACCCAGCATATTCTTACAGGCTTCTGATGGCTAAGGCGTTGGGGCTCAGAAACCCTTCTGTGGATAAAATGAATATCTCATAGAGACAGAACAAACTGCCTACAACTTTATAAAAGATATACTTTGTTGCTTTACAAATCTAGTAACAAAATTGTCTTTAATAATTGTTTAGCTAAAAGTTAATTTAAGTAGATTTTGCTCCATGCCTTAATATCCTGACTTTCTTTACCTTCAAAGCATACCAAGTCTTAGTCTAGCATATCTTCTCAGGAAGGAAATATTACTGTCTAAAATTTCATTTAGTTGAAATGAATAGTATACTTGCAAGTGACTCTAATGCTTTATTTGGACTCAATAGTAGTAAGAAAGGCTACAGATGTGGCTCAGCAGTTAAGAGCACTAAATCCTCTTCCAGGAGACGCGGGTCTGGTTCCCAGCACCTATATGGTTGCTTATACCCATCTGTAACTCCAGTTCCAGGGGGCCCAACGCCCCCTCTGGTCACTGTAGGCATTGCATGAATGTGTTACACTTCTATACATCCAGGCAAACCCTCATACATCTATAAAACAATTTTTTTAGTAATAAGAAATATTGCATAAAGCTGGGCATGGTGGCGCACGCCTTTAATCCCAGCACTTGGGAGGCAGAGGCAGGCAGATTTCTGAGTTCGAGGCCAGCCTGGTCTACAAAGTGAGTTCCAGGACAGCCAGGGCTATACAGAGAAATCCTGTCTTGAAAAAACAAAAATCAAAAACCAAAAAAAAAAAAGAAAGAAAGAAAGAAATATTGCATAAAAAAGCTTACTTTGTAATTCCTACTTAACTCCAAATCAGAAGAGGCCAGATTCCAGGAAAGGTATCTCTCACAATTTACATTTCATCATATTAAAAGGAAAAATGTTTACCCGTGCCTTCCTATTTTAGTCTAGCAAAATCAATCCGACTCTCCTCTGGTTCAGTTAATCCTACACAACAAGACAAACTTGCAGATACATCCATTAGCACAGTCAACTCCATGTGCTGGAGGCTCGTTTTATCTAAATTAAAACATGGATATGACGGCAACTAATCAAAAGACGCTGTAAATATGAAAGCGAGCATAGAGGGGGACGTGGGAGGGGTTTGAGGGAGGAAGGAGAAGGGAGTACAGCATACCTTAAGAAATCATTCTTAAAATGTAAACAAAAGCAGACTCACCGTGAAGCCAGAGAGCACATGCAGACACTTACCTACGTAATGCATATTAAGAGCCAAGTATTTGTACTGGAAAAGAGGGTTGTTGTTGAGGCTGCTTCTTTGGATCTGCTGGAAAAAGGAGCTGACGTCCCAGCGGTAAAGGACATCCAGCAGCATGATGCTCGGCACCCTCAAGGCCACATTCAGCACTGCCTCCAGTTTCTCCTTCGCAGCCATGGTTGCTTTTGGATTGTTTCCTTGGAGCAGACCTAAGACACCAAAAGATGGAAGCTGTAAAAAAAGTCAACACGGACCACCTTTGGAGAGCCTAAGAACCTAATGGGTTGTCCCGGAAACACTCTACTGTGTTTCCACAGTTATAGTACATCAAAATGCTCAAACTTTCATATTTGCCCCAATGTGATTCAGACTTTAAATGTTCACATTTCAAAATTTAAAGAAGCTGTCAGCTCCAAATCTACCCTGGCAACAAAAACAGCCCATGAGAATGTTCTAATTTGAAGAAAATATCCTCCCTATGTAATTATTTGAGACTGAGTTATCTAAGAAGAGGCAAAATACTTACTAAATGATAAAGCATACAGTAATGGAAGTGTAGCAGGTTCAGTTCTCTGAATCTTACATCTGCCCTGATCCTTAATTGTTCATAATCAAAATGGAAGTACTAAGAATTCCTTTTGTTCCTTTTGACAGTTACAGAGATCAGACCCATGACCCTGCTTCTGTACAGAATGCCTATGGAGCAAAAACTCCCAACTGAATACTGGATATACAATGCAGAGAATGTTCAGTGAAGACACAAAGAAACATAACTTGCAATATTGTTTCCTTTTTCCACACTTAGTTTGGAATCCTCAAAGTCTCTCTTCTGAAAAGGAAAATGAAGCCCATCAAATGCTTCCCTGGCACGGTAGCAGGCCTGCATGGCCATGGGAGGTGCCAAGCTCTGAGTCTGGGAGATCGCTGCTTAGACAATGACAAGCATAAAGAAAATGGAGAGGAAAGGGGGTGGTGGGGGGAAAGGAAGGAACTGAAAAGCGGTTATCTGGATCTTAAAGGGCAATTTAAAGAAATGGTTACAAATTAATCTGTGGAATGGCACGGGGCAAACCCAAGTGGGTAAAGGACAGCTTCAAGAGTAAAGAGGATCCTGGACTCTTGGCTCTGACAATATCCTTTTAAGAATTCTGCTGAGAAAGCTAAATACATTTCTAGCTTTGGCAGTAATTTCAGACATTACAGGAGAAGTGAAAACATTTATTTGTGAAGGAAATTATAGTGACAGATTGCTGTGCTAGTTAAGTGTTTGTCAGTGTTCCGTCCGACTCTGGAACAGTGGAACTCCCTAGCTCTGATACTTTAAAAGGAACCCGGCTTAGCACACCATTGAGAGGATATTAATGACTCTCTTTAATCATTCCCATAATGGGAATGTTGTTATATATGTAAACATGCTGACAATAATACGCTATGGTTGTTTTATAGATAAAGCCTGTAATTCCGATGACTTGAAATGAGAGCTTTTAATCATTTTCCTATACACAAAAATATACCGTGGGACTAGGACAGAGCAACTCTGTCCTAAGGAAAAAGCTATCACAAAGAATAACATCTCTATACCCTGACATGACTGTAAACCACAAAGTGGAGAAACATCAACTTAGGGGACACTCTTGCTACTTGAGCCAGCCCTGGGTGTCCACAGGGTCTGCATCTGTGCAGTCAATAATCTCGGCCTGAAAATATTGAAATGTCTGTTCCAAATATGTTCAGACCTTTTCTCGTCACTGATCCCTAAATAATACAGTATAAAAACTACCTACCTAGTTCAAACACTGTATTAGGTGTTGTAAGTAATCTAGAGATGGTTTGGACATGGGGTGGGCGCAGTTGAGATGGCCCTCAGCATGTAAGAGTGCCAGCAGCCAAGCCTGGAAACCTGAGTTTGAGCCCTAGAAGCTACATGGTGGAAGGAAAGAACAAACTCACACAAGCTGTCCCGGGTCCCACCCATAGGCTGCTACTGAATGACATTAATACAATGTAATAAAGGCATGCAGAAAGATGCTCATAAGATCTATGCCATTTATGAAAGGGACCTCGGGTTTTGCAGGTTTGGGTATCTAAGAGATGTCCCACGACCTAGAGGGAAACAGAAGAAGCACTGAGGCCTTAATTATATATGGTAAAGTGACAATATTTCTGCATATTCTAGAATCCAATATAATTCGCTACTGCCATTTGTCTAACAAGCAAAAGTAGGCATCAATGAGTTAATATTTGTGGTCAGTATTTATCTAATCTGGAAACTTCCTCTGTGTTTAATGTTACTTTTTAAATGACGATGTTTTCCATTTATTGTAACTCTAAAGGAAAAAAATTAGCACATACTCCTATTGTGAAAATCTAGATCTGAATGTGGGTAGGGGAAAAAAATGCTGCCTAATCCTTAGAGGATCATCCGTGTCACAAAAGAAACCCATTAGCCGAAAGGTACATGTTCCCTGGGAATTCCCACCTACAGCTCCTGTCTCAGGAATATAACCAAGAGAAAAAAGAAAAGAAACCATGGGTCCCTAAAGTTGTCAGTGCAGAAGAATACCCAGAAACAATGATAGCATATTCACTCAAAAGCCAAACCTCTAAAGGGACTGAGGTAGATGAAGTAGCCCACTTAAGAAGAAATCTATTAGCCAGGTGTGGTGGCGCATGCCTTTAATCCCAGCACTCGGGAGGCAGAGGCAGGCAGATTTCTGAGTTCGAGGCCAGCCTGGTCTACAAAGTGAGTTTCAGGACAGCCAGGGCTATACAGAGAAACCCTGTCTCGAAAACAAGGAAAAAAAAAAAAAAAGAAGCCTATAGTGATACATGGAGAAAACAACATGCATAAGCAAAGCAATAGCAAAGCCCATGCCTCAGAACTTTGTAATTCATAACTAGGGCAGGTGGAAACCATCCCAAATAGAAATCAATGTTCTATACTCTAGCTCCATGCACTAAACCAACATCCAGACAAAATTCAGAGGTATTTGCCATGATCATAGAAGCTTGTGATTACTTTTATCTTCCATAGCACTAGGCTGTAAGAACATGAAGCAAAAACACAGCCGTCCGGGCCAGCAGGAAGGCTTCGATGCTGGAGGTCAGGTGTGAGACCCGCATGGCTGAAAGGGAGAACTTTCTAGCTGTCCTCTGACCTCCACACCAGCAACAAAACACTGCACATCTGCCCACACAGAGACGCTAAGTAAATAACTGATATCATAGATCCTTAATGATTGGCTCAAACCTTATATGTTATTCTGGATCCAGGGTCAAACACGGCTAATGAACAATTATTAAACTGGAGCTCAGCATTCCCTTAAAACCACGATACCCAGCAACCCTAGACACAGGAACAGCAAAAACAAAAGGTCTAACACCGCCAAATGCAAATATGTAAACTTTCTGCCCTATCTTATCTTCCCTGTAAGATCCTAAAATTTCCTTGGGTTATAGAAACAAACTGGAAATGAATTCTCCATCATGTCTCTGCAAGCCCCGTAAACTAAAGGTGACTCAAACCCATGTTAGGCAGCCCAGCAGCTAAATAAATGAAAAGTTTTGTCCCAGAAACAGTAAACTTTCTTTCCAGAAACAGAAAATTTTTCTTCCCAGAAACGGAAATACTCAATAAATGCTCACCAAAACCCCAAACCCTGGCTGCTTCAATAAATGCCTTTCCAAGACATGGAAACAACGTCTTGTATAATGTGCAGTTTACTACAGGGCTCGAGGGTTAGGAAACACCAGATCCTCACTCTGCATCTCCTAAAACTACCAAAGTTTAGTTTTGAATAGGGAGAAATCAGACAAAGAAACTTCAACAGTAAGAAAAATGCAACGGATGGGCTCTGCTGGAAAACTATCTTAAAAAAAAAAAAAAAAAAGAAATGTGGTATTAAAAAAAAAAAAGGAATCCCACAACTCCTTAACTACTTTTTTAAAAAAGACAAAGCAAAAATAAGAGTAACACATGACTCACTGTAAAATTAGGGATGACTTAAATTGATAACAGATAATTTTGGGGCTGAAAGTTACACCTCCTTGCTCATCTAAAGGCAAACAAAACCATCACCATCAACCTTCCTTCTCTGCTCCCAGCAATTCAAACAAAATCTAAATCAACTAAAACTGAATCTAAGCAAATGGGGGACAAGGAGGCTGTCTATCCATTCGAATGCTGAGACCTTAAAAAAACAAAAACAAAAACAAAAACAAGAGAGGGCGAAGCTGGACCCTAAGATCCAAAAGTAACTCCGCCCAGAAAGGAGACCAGGAAAGAGAACTTCCTTACATAAGCGCTGGCACACGTTTTAAATATAGCTAGTTCTCCCCACTCCCACTGTGTTGCTAGCTAACTTTGTAGGGACTTGGTTTCCACAGAAACTACTAGCAATCCTGTGATTCCTCATCATCTCCGAAACCACATCCACGGATAAGAGTTCACACTCCAGTGAAAGAGCCATCGTCCAACCTAAGGGCCCGACACAGAAAAGGAAAACAACGCTACCTCTGCCATTGGACGCTCAGCCTGGGTCACGACTGCAGCACCGGCAGCTCATCCTTTTGGGTCTGGTTCAAGATTCACAAAACTGCATACTCGGTATTTTATAAAATAAAGACACACACACACACACACACACACACACGGCCTCCACACACACCCCTTCCTTTCAGACTAGTTTCCTGTTTACTGCAGACAGCGATGCAAAGCCATCCATTAATCTTTGATGCCTTCCCACTGCAAAGGCCCCTTCCCCCGCCCCATCTCACTCTCTCCCCGCACCTCCCCCAACCCCGCCTGCTTTGCTCAGATACATTTGAACTGTAGTAACCCCAAGCCAGCTCGCCGCAAGCAGGCAGCCAGCACAGCACAGCAGCGCGGCACGAACGCAGCAGCCCCAAGGCTAGGGGATTACGTGGAGCAGAAACTCTGCCAGGAAGAGAAGCCCGGGTGCTCCCTGCCTCGCCAAGGGTGCTGGCTCTACCGCGCCTCACACCGAAAGGCGCGCTTATATGAGTCGAGCCAAGTTCCTAACCCCTAGGTAGAATAAGGGGTACATTCCACAAAGGTCCTAGGGTGGGAAAGCAGAACTGGAGAGGGCGAACCCAGGGATGGCGAGCGGGAAAAGGAACACAGTAAGAGAGAGGTGAGCTGCTCGTGACTGAAGAGAGGCGCACTGCACACTAAGCCAGGGGTCCCCCTATTCTTTGGGCTTGGCAGGTCTTTCTGAAATCCGCAACCTGCACCGCCTGCACATGGTTAGGGTGAGTTAAGGGGCTGCGAGGTGAGGAGACGCCAGGGAAGAGGGAAGAAGCCTGAAAGCAAAGAGTGAACAGAAACGCAAAAGACAAAAAGTTAGAAATGCAAACCTGAGCAAAGGAGCCCGGACTGGACACCTCTGCCACAGAGACCGGGAAAGGCCTTGCAACCGGGGTACAGGAGAGCAGAGAGGGGTGAGCCCCAATGAGGGCATCTCAGGAATGTGAGGGTTCTCTCCCTCTCCAGGCGCGGGAGAAAGGAAGGATGGAAGGTGGTGAGGAGGCAGCCGAGGCCCCGGGAAGGAGTATGAGGCTCTGCGAGGAGGTCGCAGGAGACTGATCGCTGCTCAGGGGTGGGCGGGAGGGCGCGGTGCGGAGGGGGACCAGGCCGGGGCCAAGAGCCGGAGAAGGAGGGGGCGCGGCGGGGAGGAGCGAGGGTGGGGGAGGGGAGGGGAGGCGCAGTGGGCAGCAGGCCTGCGGGATGCTCCCGGCTGACCGCAGTCACCTGGAGCCGCAGCCTCCCTGCCTGCGGGGCGGCACTGGGGATGGCGGTGTCCGCTGCTGCCCGGCTCCGATTCCCGCCCCTCCGGTGAGATCTTCGGTTCCGACGGCGGGGGGGGGCCGGTTTGCGCGGCTCACAGCGGCGGCTCTCCCGCGTCCGGCCTCGGCTGCGGCGTCTCGGGAGGCGGAGGCAGCGGAAGCGGCCCGAGCCGTGAGGTCACCATCCTCCGCGGCGACAAAGGCGCTCCCGGGCCGAGCGCCGGCACCAGCGCCCGGCGGCCGCCATGGCCTGGTCCCCGCGCTCCGGCTCCGCCCCCCGCGCTCTGCGGCGACCGCCGGCTAGCGCGCTCTGCGCCTGCGCGCAAGCTCGCCATCGCCCGGCCCCCGTGCGCCCACGCTCACTCACAATCGCGCACGGCGGGATCTTCCCGCACCGCCTCCGGTGAGTGGGCCCGAAATGCCGGCTTCTCTCTGGTGCTGGTCCGGCAGACTATTCAGAGGAAGGGTGAGGCGACACCCGGACATGCACTGTGACCCCAGCCATTCTGACACGTGTTCGCGCTTACTCCGCAGACACCACGAGCCGCACGCGCCCACACCTACACTCACCTGCTGGGACCACGTGGGACAATGTGAAAGGCTGGTCCCTGCCGCGTGCAAACCCAGAGCAATTTTTAACTCTCTCCTTGACTAGACTAAGACTCGTCTCCAAGGCATCAGGGACTATGAAGAGTAAAAGGTCAGATGCTGGATGAGTGAATGGTTTGGAATTGCTCCCTGGGACTGTATTCCGGCTTCTTCGTTTGGTGCAAATGATTAACTACTGTATGAAAATAAAAGGTGTAAATAGGTTTGTCATTTCTTTTGGTTCAAGGTTCAAACCACGTTAGTGTGCACACACCCTTTCCCTGACATGCAGGAAACCCTTTTGTTCTGCTCTAGTCGCCTAATACTATGGCACATTCTTGCCGTATTTTAAATGTAGAAGCTTTTAGAGCAGGATCTGTGCCTATAGTATAAGGTCTCAAGCTTGCTGAGGACTTAAGCTGGTCTTTGCAGGGATCTATTACTACATTCATCTGTATTACCATTGCCTCGCTATTACCTTCTGCCATTTGCTCTGTTGTTCCTTGCTTTTAGTTTAGTCCCTGGAGAATCAGTTGCCACTAGAAACTAGTATGGCCTTTCATTAGGCAGTGCCTAGGTAACAGAAGATGAACACCAAGTGATTTGTAAGGCATTGCAACCATTCTGGCTCATTCGGAAACTTGCCAAGAGCCTCCACCTTACAATCTGTACAAGACAAAATGAGTATTCTTTGATGTTTATGTGTCCCTGTCCACTGCTCATGAGACACATACACACACGATTCTGAACCTCTTGTTCTCCCCTGCTATAAAACTGTAAACACAGCCTCTACATATACAAGGTCATCAGAGCAGGAGAGATGGCTTAGCTCTTAAGAGCCTTTCTGTTCTAGAGAACACCCACCCCCAGGTTCAATTCTCAGCACCCAGGTGTAGCTGGTAACTCGAGTCCCAGAGGATCTGACGCCCTCTTCTGGTCTCCATGGACACTACAAACATATGGTGCACAGACATATCTGCAGACAGAACATTCATAGATGTAAAATAAGTAATATATAGCCAAAGCCATCACTAAAGTTCACAGTAGCATATCTTCCCTCCCATTTTCTGTTATTGTGATACAACTTGGACAGAATTTATGGAGAATGGGGTGTCTTTCAGCTCACTGTTTAATGCACAGTCCCTTGTGGGGCAGGTTAAGGCATCAGGAACTTGAAACAGCTGGTCAATTCACCCATAGTCTAGAAGCAGAGGGATGCGAATGCATGCATGTCACTGCTCAGTGCCTCATGTTCCTCACTCGTAAGCAGTCCAGGATGCCCTATCCAAGGGATGGCATCACACTAATCAAGAGAATGTCCTCAGGAGCCATGGTCCCATGTGACTAATTTTGTCAAATTGATGATTATCGGTAACTGTCACCTACTAGCTTCATAGCAGGGTTTAAATGTTTCTGGGGATTCTGTTCATAACTCCTTATAACCACTTTTGTTTGGATCCCTTAGGCCACCTTGGAATAACCATTAAACCTGTCACATCACAGAGCAGTGGTTTCATGAGTCTCTTCTGTATATAGCCTCCTAGGTAAAAATCCACACTGGCTGATGGTTGCAATAGAAAGCTGCCTATGCTAGCAACAGCTTTCCATGGCTTTTACTCTCAAAGTTTCACTACTGGCTAAGGTAGGAAAATAAGTGGCCAGAAACACAGAATAAAGAATTCAAACTGCATATAACACTAAACTTGAATTGGTCGCCTTTGTCCTTCTCAGATAAATTTCAGAGTTTTGACAATATTTAAACGTTTCATTAGACTCATGCTTTGCCTTAGTGGAGGGGGGGGGGGGGGGAGGCTGACCTCTGCCCTCTGCCATTCTTTTTTTAAAGGAGAAAGAAAATGGCTTCAAAGCTTAAGCACTCCACCATAACTACACTGGACATGTCAAAGCAAGAACAAGTCATGTGTCCTTTTACCTTTGAGTTTTACAGGAGTGGCTTGTAAATGCTGAAGTTCAAAACAATGTGTAAAGAAAATTGCTCTGGTAATGAAAGGGTTACTGCAGGAACCTTGCTGCTAATCCAGTTTGGGTAAGGCTCCAGGAGCTACTAAGTAAATAAAACTAAAAAGAAAATCCCAGAGACAAAAAAAAAAAAAAAAAGAACCCAGCTGGGATTGGAGAGAGGGTCACCGGAATAGAAGAGAAGGGTCACCGGAGTGTAAGTACTGCCTGGAAAGAGTCACTCAGCCATCCAAAGCAGGAAAAACCAGGAACTGCATTTATGGGAACAAAATTAAGAAAATGCCCAGTTGCCACAACTTGTTCATAAAAGAAACTAGCCTGGGAGCTAAGGGAACCGGGAACGACAGCATGCGAAGTTCTAAAGATATGAACGCATCCAATTACCAGGAGAACGTCAGGGCGGTGTTTTAAACCTTGAGTATTTGTTGCGGTTCTAGCCATTCTAAAAGACTAGCTCCCCCATTTCTTATAGAGCCAACCAACGCTTGCTACTAAATAGAAATGGGCATCTGTGGCAGATCTGCAGGTAACTGATGGCCAGTTCAGGGGACACTGCTTTTGCAATCCAGAGTTGAGCTCTCCTAGCACAGCTTTCACACGACTAAGCCACCCTCCAAAGGCCCTGGGTAGCCAACTTGAGAATTGAAGGAGACGTTTCATGTGTTCATTTATTCTTATACTATCTTCTCTGAGTATTTAGACATCTTTTCTATCCAGTTAAAATTATTATACAATCAACACTGAGAATTTTAAAAGCCTAGGAAGATAGCTCAGTGGGCACGAGGCTTGTTCTGCAAGCATGAAGATCTCAATTTGAATTCTCCCAATACCCACATAAAAAGCCAGCCATAGCTGAACATGCATGCCTGTACCCTAAAACTGAGTGGCAGAGATTAGTGCATCCCAAGAGCTTTCTGATCAACCAGCTTAGGCAAGTGGCAGAGAGAGAGAAAAGAACTGAAAACCTCCTTTGTTGTCTGTATCGTTCACTCCCATAGGCTCAGACAAGTATACTCACATGTAACACGTATACCACACACACACTCTCACTCACAATCAACTGCCTAAACTAGAAGTCTACAAGAATCCCATTCTACTTAACTATCCTCATGGCTTCTTTCTGAAAGTTAATTGTATAAAGAAAATGATATTGTTACTAGGCAATATAGCCCATTAAGGGGAGTGTGGTGGTTTTAATGAGAATGGCCCCCATAGGCACATAGATTTGAATGCTTGGTCACCAGGGGCACTATTTGAAAGGATCAGGAGGTGTGGCCTTGTTGTAGGAGTCACAGGGGGAGGGGGAGGGGGAGGGTGTGCTTTGAGGTCTCAGAAGCCCATGCTAGGCCCAGTATTTCCTCTTTACCTAAGGGTCAGGATATAGAACTCTCAGCTATTGCTCTAGTGTCTGCCCTCATGTTGCCCTGCTTACCACCATGATGCTAATGGACTAAACCTCTGAAACTGTAAGCCAGCCCCCAAATATTTCCTATATAAGAGTTGCCATGGTCATCGTGTTTCTTCACAGCAATAGTGTGGTGCTGCTATGAATTCAAATGCTAAACACTAGCCCCCAAGATCTGACCCTGATGAGCAGATCTCAGCACACCAAATCATGCTATGTGAATTTTGCTTCCCAATTTTAAATGATTGGTTAAATAAAGTGACCACAGCTAATTACTGAGGAGAATAGAAGAGGTGGGGATTTAGTTACCTGGCTGGGGGTCGCAGGTAGAGGCCCTGAGGATAAGAGGAGGAGAGGAGAGTGAAGGAGGAAGAAGAGGGAGAGAACAAGAGGTCTCTATTAGCCATGATGGGCCAGGAGCATGGGCCTGAGTGTAACACCCCCTGCCCCTCCAGGACAGACTGCTGGAGCAGAGGTAACCTGGGCAAGGTTCAAACAGCAAGTATCTGGGTGATGCAGCTGGGAAGTAGGCAGTCTAGCATTAGCAATACAGATCAGGGGTAATCCCCCGTCATTGTACAAGAGCTGATTAAATAAATCCACAGAACTTTGCCTCAGTTATTACAGAGAGGGGGCTGTCCGGGCCATATGAATAACTAGTAGAGTTTATTAAAATCCATCTACAGACTAAAACAGGGAGGGTTTTTTTTTTCCTTTTATATGTAACAACTAAATTCACAAACTGTTGAATCTACCAAAATATTCAAGTGTTGTTTGTTTGTTTGTTTGTTTGTTTTTAATTATTCTGAGTTATACAACCATTACTACATTCGGCTTTAGAACATTTCATCATAACCTCAGGGGAGTAGGATCATTAGCAGTCACTCTAAGCCCTTCTTCTTAGCTCGGAGCAATCAGGAATCCTCCGTCCTCACCTGCTCTCTGCTTTACACAGCAGTGGTAGTATATGCTCTATAAAGGGGGCAGTATTTGGTGGGACACAGCTCTGGCTAATTGCATTTGGCAGAGTATTGTCAAAGAAATGAGAGGAGGAGATCTGTCTTCTTCAGGTACAGGTTCACTCGTTAATTACCCAGTGCTAAGTGGTCAGCCCTAAAGACGTACATACAAGCAACACTGAATGAAAGCAGCAGGTTGTGTTTATGCATCTGTATATATGTAACAATAACAAAGAAAAAGAGGCCATGAATTTGAGGGGGTATGTGAGAGGGGTTGGAAGGAAGACAGGGAAGGGGTAAACAATGTAATTATGTTTTAATTGTCAAATAAATGATGAATAAGTAAACAAACAACAACAACAACAGAAAACAACTGGGCATGGTAGCATATACTTATAATCACGGCCCTATGGAGGCAGACAGTCAAATTCAAGGGATTCATTGGCCAGTTAACCTAGCCTACTCAGAAAATTCTAGGCCAAATAAATAAATAGGGATTGCAAGTGAGGAGTAACACCCGGGGTTGTTCTGTGTCCTGGACATGTGTGCTCTTGTGTCCTGAAACACACAAGTAAATCCACACACAAAACAAAATTATAATACGCTATTAACAGAGAAGTAGATACATAGCTGGCACTACCTATAGGTGCTTTTCATATATAGTTGGAAAATCAATAAATCTTATGTTATTTTAATATAAGCTTAAGACTCCCTATCTTTTATGGAACTAATCTGAGACTTCAGAAGGGAACAACAGAAATATAAGCCAAGTTTGGGTGAGTTTTAGTGTGTGTGTGTGTGTGTGTGTGTGTGTGTGTCTTTGTGTGTCAATGTGTGTGTATCTCTGTGTGTGTATGTGTCAAGTGTGTGTCAGTGTATGTGTTTCAGGGTGTGTGTGTGTATGTGAGTGTGTGAGTGAGTGTATACTGATTTTGCTGTTTATTTTGGATTTTACAGATTTTCCTGAACACATTTTCCACCAACACTTCATTTATGGAAAAATTGAGAACATATTCTGATGACTGCATGTATACACACTGTCTAGATTCAACACTCATCAGTGTCCTAAGTTACTTGCCTTATCTGTGTGTGTGTGCCACTAATCTATTTGAGGGTAGGCTGAAAACACCACCATACCTCACCCCTAAGTATTCTAAGACTACCTCTGCTACTTCCTTCAAAATTACCAATTGCTATTGCTTCACCTAAGAGAAGGAAAGATGCTTTTAATTCTTTCACTGCCCAGGCAATAGATCACCCCATCATTGTCAAAATGTCACTTTTCTTCCAGGGAGGGTCCCATCAAGTTGGACTCATTACTTTCATTCTTACAAAAGATAAGCCAGCTTTACCTTGTTGCTTTTTAACAAAGCTATTAACCTACTGACTGTTCTCGAGATCAAAATGACAGCCTTGTTCATGCTAAGCAAGCAGTTGCTATTGAGCCGAATCCCTCTTCCCCCACTCCCAGACTGGCTTTTTTAAATCAACCTGGGCATTTGTGATTATCTTAAGTTTCTAACGTTAGCCAAGAAAAAATATTTTTATTGTTGCTTTCAAACCTAGGCTTAGCTGGTATATACCTTCCTACCTGGCTTTTTTCTATGTGTTTGTTCCGGCTCAATCTGCAGTAGGGAGTGGAATGAACTTGAGTGTCCTTTTCCAAGTATAAAGATTAACCAGCTAGGATGGATACTGACGGTCCTGGTGATGTACTAATTGCTTCCTGCTAATATTCTTTATTGTCTTATTCCAGTAATGCCTAGAACTAGACCAGTCATGTGGTCGACTGGCCATATGACATGGAAGGAAGAATTGAGAGTATTTATCTTAGTTTTTAACGAATAAATCAAGGAAGGATCTATGACTCAAGAGGATAATCAGAATGAAGGTAATAACCACTAGCGCTTCTGATAAACCACTCGGGAGAAAAATTTACTGTTGGACTTGAGAAAGGAAGCTTGTACACATGTTCCTCACCTCACAAATGGGGTGGTGCACTGATAAACTCTGAAAGGGAACTATTGTAGCTGAAAGTTCACTTAATGCACTTACCCTAGTAATCATCCTAGCTTAGCAGCACAGCACACTGTAGTGTGCAGTGTGGGTTGCTCACTCCAGAGATAGCAGGGCTGAGTGGCTGCTATCTGAAAGAGTCGTGTAACATACCACTAGCTCACTGAAAAATAAAAGTTAAAAACAGGCCGGGCAAGGTGGTGCACACCTTTAATCCTGGCAGTCAGTAGCAGGGCCAGGAGGATCTCTGTGAGTGTGAGCCCTACATGGCAGGTTCCAGAACAGCCAGAACTATATAGAGAAACCCTGTCTCAAAAAAAAAAATGTTTAAAAACTAGAGGCGTTGTTTCTTTTTTTTTTTTTTAAGATTTATTTATTTATTATATGTAAGTACACTGTAGCTGTCTTCAGACACACCAGAAGAGGGAGTCAGATCTCATTACAGATGGTTGTGAGCCACCATGTGGTTGCTGGGATTTGAACTCTGGACCTTCAGAAGAGCAGTCGGGTGCTCTTACCCACTGAGCCATCTCACCAGCCCGAGGTGTTGTTTCTATTGATGTTGCAACCACACCCTTGTAAACTAAAATTTGAAACAGCTAGTCGTCAGGATGACTGTTTGCAGACACAAGACCTGGAAGGTAAAGGCAGGAGAAGCAGGAGTTCAAAACCATACTCAACTGTTGTTGAACCCAAATAACTCTACTCAAATTGTCCCAGTGGCTGTAGTGGGACACACATACACACAGCCTTATATTTTAATATGCCTTAAACAGCTCAATGGTTGGGCCACTTCCAAACCTCCACGTGACTGGTGTACTTTCTGATAATCCCAGCTCATCTCGAACTAAAACCTATATTCCATCTTGGCTGCTCCAGACCCAAACCTGCAGCCCTCCTAAGCCCTGGCTCTTCCCTGGCTCTTCTCTCAGGCCTGATGTTTCCTTCTTCCTCCCCGGACCTGCTGACTAACTCCTTCCTCTTCCCTTGGTCCCTTTCTCAGGAATCCTAAAAGTCCCACCTCTGTCTCCCTGCCCAACCATTGGCCGCCAGCAACTTTATTTACCAATCAAAACCAACTGGGGACAGGGACCCTCAACATCTTATGAGCAGATTCTCATGCAATTTTGGGAACCCAGCTAACATGATATAAACATTGAAAGAAACCACAACACTCAACTATAAAGCTAGTTCTAATTCAGGGTGAACTCAATGAAACCCTGCCTCAAAAACAAAACAAACAAAACAAAACAAAACAAAACAAAACAAAACAGGGAAGTGGAGAGATAGCTCTATGGTTAAGAGCACATATGGCTCTTGTAGATGGCCTGTTTGGTTCCCAGAACCCACTTTGTGAGATGGCTCACAACCATCTATAACTGCAACTTCCTGGGGATCCAACACTTCTGGTTTCTGATAACATCTGCACTCATGTGGACATACCCACACAGATACATGTGTGTGCACTGCACTCGTGCAGGCGCACATGTTAAAATTAAATAAATAAATAAATAAATAAATAAATAAATAAAACATTTAAAGTGCTGAAGCAACAAAATAATCATAAATGTGAGTCAATACTAACTTGGGGGGTTACCTCTAATGCTGAGACATAAAAATAAACCCAAACCAAGTCTCGGGAAATGGGACCTAGCTCAGCCTGCCTAACAACATGCCCATACCCTACTCCCCTACTGACATTGCCAATAAAGTACCTCATTTGCTTATGGCAATTTAGGTGGTACTTTCTGTTATACTCAGTTAAGAGTCCCGATCTGCTTTTAAGTTGACACTCATTCTTGAGTAGTAAATGTTTAAGACAAAGGGACGACAGCGCACAGGAAAGAGTACTAGCTTTGGGTGTACTGGAGGCCAGTACAATAGAAGCAAACAGGCTGGCAGAGGGGCCCAGCAGTAAGAAACTGAAGTTTAAAATCTGGGTGACATGTGGAGATTTGGGACAGATGAATCCACCCACATCACAGTTAATAGCGTTAAGAATCGTCAGACAATCCATAGAGAGCCACCCACTTCTTCCCATGGTTGATTAGTTATATTAGAAAAAAAAAACCCACCCCTTGTGCTATGAAGAACAGTTTCAGTTCTGTGAAAGATCTACTTGTATTACGTGTTCTACAGTGCAGAGGCAACCTGAAAGGCTGCCTTTCCCCTCTCGATCAATGCATGGAAACAAGTTCACCAAACAATGCGAGATTCTGGGATATTGTGGGCTCTCTTTTTCCAGCTAGGTAACTTTAAGCTGTGTGTCTACATTTCCTTTTCAATTAGTTGCTATTTTTAAAAAATGATGATAACCAAAGAAATAAAAAGCTAAGACTAGCTTCCTGGTAGATTTGAAGAACACCTAGTCGAGTAGACTTCACCCATATGGAATCTGATAAGCTGATAAGCATATGGACAGTACCTAGAAGGAGAGAGAGAGAGAAGACGCCAGCCATGGGTCTTCACAGACAGAAAGAACATGGTGTTTGTTTTCCCATTTCAGACAAGGTCTTCATGTATAGCCCAGGTTGGCCTGCAAACTCCTGCTTTTGAAATAGAGATTGAGGCATTTAATTAACATTTAGCTATGTAGCATATTCTATTCACCAAATCAAGACTGAGGTTTATATCTTAAAGTTTATCTATGCTGGTTCTATTGGACTTTTTCTATTTCCTTTGCCCAATCCCAATAATTAACCCCAAGCCAGTGTCTAGTAATTATGCTTGGGAGTCCAGGGTCCCCATTGCTAAGTTTTGCAGGTTTTTTCTTCTATCAAAGGTTGACTGCTGGGTAACAAAGTAAGTTCCCAGGACAGTCCATCTATCCGGAGTGCCAGGGTTGATGTTAGAATACTCCGGTTAGCTGTCTATGCTACTTTTGTATCTGTGTGGCCACAGTACCTGAGGATGGCTTAAAGGGAAGAGTTGCTCATTTTGGTTCATCATCTCAGAGGTGTCAATACACCATGGGGAGGAACTGTGGAAGAACACAGTGGATCCATGTCACTGAAAGCCAGGAAGCAGAAAACAAAGGGCATACAAAGAGGTCAAAGCCATGTAGCTCTCCAATGCCCATCTTCTGCCTTGTACCATCTTGAATAATGCTATGACAATAATGCGTCCACCAGGGGATTATCTAGAGAATTACAGCAGTGCCCTCATGTCTTTATGTCAAGATGCCCTCAAAGACACACCCAGGTGTGTGCTTTATTGACCTCCTAAGCAGTTCTTAAATGAACGATCACATCTTCTCTGAAATACTGTCAGATTTTCCCCAGAGCCTGGTGTAACTTTCTAGCTGTTGTCTACGCTTACATGCAGTCCAACATACCTTCCAAGCATGCCTTCTAACAAGCAGCTTATCATGGTCTTTCCCCAGTCCACTTCCCACAGGCCGGCTGCTGGGTGGAGCCCAGCAGCTGGGGATATTGATTAAGCTGCCAAGCTGCCTAACTGTTGGCAAAGGTTCCAGCCTGGGTCCTGATAACGGTGCTTTTCTTCTTGGGTATAGTAAGTGAATAGAATCATGTGACACCCTCTCGAGTCTACTCAAAGGAAAAGGAGAGAGCTCTGTCCATGGAACTGAATGTGGATGGCTTTTGATTGCACATGGCTAAGTCATACATGGAGAAAGATGCATGGTCTTGAATGGCTCCATCTCACTTCCCCAGTGAATACTTCCTGGGAAAGAGACAACAGATTGGTTGGTAAGAGATGCCACTACCAGTTCTAACAGGGCTGTCCTCCTGTAAATGAGACATAGGTCATGGGTGGGGGATGTAGTGGTGGCCTCTCAAGGAGCCCTGGAGTTCCTGGCAGGTTAGCAAAGCTAGATGTGTTCACTGGGGACAGAGGAGAAAAGAGACAGGAGAAATCGGAGGAACTGCAAGGTGATTAAGGGCTTGCTAGAGCTTTGAGGATGAAGGTTGCCGCTGAAACCTGTACCCCATTGAATGGTTTTCAGGTGACTTCTGCAAAACGAGTCTACTTAGAGTGTCTGCTTCCCAAGTAGTCTATCTAAAGGGGTTGGGAGTATAACACTGTATACACAAAAATGGGCAGCTTTTTTTTTCACTTTTAATTACATTTATCTCTCTCTATCTCTCTCTGTGTGTGCATAGGTATACTACAGCACACATGTGTCAATCACAGGACAACCTTCAATAGTCAGATCTCATTCTCCACCACACGGATCCCAAGAATCTAACTCAAGACTTTAGGCATGGCAGCATGCACTCATACTAGCTGAACATTCTCACTGCCTTGATAGAGGAATAGTCCAGATATATGACCTCAGGACACTTGCCTCTATTTTGATAAGAAATTGAACTGTAAAATGACTGAGCGGTTACTCAGTGGTTAAGAGCACTGGCTATTCTTCCAGAAGACCTAGTTTGATTTCTGGCACTACGTGGTGGCTCAAAACAGCCTGTTACTCCAGTTCTAGAGGCTCTAACTTCCTCTTCTGCCCTCGGTAGGCATCAGGCACTCACATGGTATACAGGCATATATGCAGGCAGAACACCCATAGATAATTTTTTTTCTTTTTCTAATTACATCTCAAATATTACATCCTGGCCACAGTTTTCCCCTTCTACTCCTCCTCCCCTAGTCTTTTCCCCAACTTATTCTCTTCCCCAGATCCACCCCCCAGGCTCCCCTCAAAACTTGTTTTAAGATCTAAACTACAATACAATGGTGAAGGATCCTGCTTTACAGACTCTTTTCTCCAACTCCTAGCTTTTCTGAAGCCTCCTACATTGGGAAAAAAACCATTTTGTTTTGAAATTTTGGTACCATATTCACCCCTCTTGGGAGTCGGGTGGCTAGACAAGAAATGTTGATTTTGTGTGACTTCTCCTAGGCAGAGATAAAGAAAATTCTATCCACCACAGAACACTGAAGGCAGATGAGGAACTAGTAACATTTGTAAGACTTACATATAGGATCCTGAGTGAGAGGTTACTTACAGGGTCACTCCAAGACTGGTCTATTACCATCAAGCTTGTGCCAGTCTGGGGGACAGCTCCTGAGAGCTACATTTCTGTAGCTCCAATTTGCAGACAGCTTCACCACTGTAGTCTCTACCTTCAAGGAACACCTGTCTGCTGCTGTCATAACCAGGTGTGGGTGGAGCTTGAGAATCTTGCAACTGTCTAACCTTCCTGACCCTTGAAGGTTTTATGACCTTCTGCAGCTTCACCAACCTCTTTCTTCCCTATGATACACCCAATCACACCTCAGAGACCTAAAAGGAGGATATAAAGCAGTCATCCCTAAGGAATGGACTCATGACCATATCCAATGGCTCCATTCAGTGGGTCTGTTGTTTCTGCAACCATGTGTCCCTGATGCCAAGGAACAGTGGTAATATGCCTGCTAAGGCCTTCAGAATGGGGGAAGGGCACTTTTCTTTTGGGGGGGTAAGCCAGTAAGCTCTGTGCATGACCAACTATGATAGTGGAGACATCTAGGGAAGGTATCAGGATAGAAGTTCTTAGAAGCGAAGAGACTCCTGTTTTGCCTCTTGATATAGGCAGAAGAGAAGAACTGACTGAACAAGCATGAACTTGAAGACTCTCTGCTCAGATACAGATAGAACGAGCAGTTGAATCCATTGAAGGAGATGCCAGAGTATAGAATGCCAAGCTAGAGAGATGGCTCAATCATTAAGAGCACGTTCTACATAATCATGAGGACCAGAGCTCAGATCCCAGCACCCATATCACAAGCCAAGTACCTCATAAAAGCTCAGAGAGACTCATCGTTACCATCTTTTGGTCTCCATAGGCACATGGGAACATGCATCTACACACATATGTGTGCATATATCCACAGACACATAAATCTTTTAAAAATATTAATTCCATAAAAAGACTTACCCAAACAGTGAAATGGTTGGGAAGTTGCTGCAAGAAAGAAATTGTAGTAGAGTAGATACCACAAGCAGGTAGTAAATGAATGAGGGTGTAGGCAGTACCTCTAAAGATGGAAAAGGACTTGGGCTGCATACGGTCCCCGTGACTAGGGATGAACCTAAGTACACCAAGATTTTGCTTGCTTGTGAGAGTCTGTGGTTACATCTTGGGAACTGCTGCAGTGCTTAGCGTTTTTGGATCCTAAGAATGACCAAAGAATATCTTGTCAACCTGACTTATCAGACCTGACACAGTACAACTGCCAGTGGCCTTCCTTCTACCTTGTCTATCTTATCAGCCCCTGGGGTCTCTTAGAGGTGTCTGAGGTGGTATGGAGAGGCCAAGGCACAGCCAGCTGGACATAGTCAGCACCCCCCCCCAAGCCTATAGAAGGCCCCAACCATGTGCCAGAGACAGGAAAGGGAGTCAAGGGGTTCCTTAGAGGCTCACTGGGCCATCCAGGCCTTGCTTTCTGTGAACTCCATACCTGATGCTGTCTGAGAGCACAGCCCACACACTCGCAGGGCCCACAGTCTACCCAAGGTAGGGTCAGATGGTAGGGGCAGGAGTCAAAGAATGGCTCTATACATTGGAAAGGAAACATACTAGAAGTCTGATGGTTTTTAAGATCACCCAATGAGTACAAGAGAGATTTGGAACTAGAACCATACATGTAAGTGCCATGGGAGAAACCACAGAGATGAAGTATGATAGTTTTGCTATGAATCTATGTAGTTGGATGGAACTTTTCTTGTCATCAGCAGAATGACCCAGTGTCACTCTTTCCTCGCTGTGAATCACTTGCTCCTTCATGGAAATCTTAAGAGGTGATCGAACACTACCATCCCATTTCACTGCTCCACCCCATGTCCGCAGGACATAGTACATTAGCTCCAACCCGAGAAAGAACAGCCACAAGACAAAACTGATCAATTCCAGGCTGGATTGCCCATGAAGTTGCCAGCCAGGAATTGGGGAGTTAAGGAGGGAGTTCACACTGAGTGTTCCCAGCTTTGTATCAGCACCAGAGAATTTATAAACAAAGGTAAAGAAGAGGGGTACCGGGAGAAGACTATCCTTTCAAAGGCAAAGTAGGCATTTGAGGGTGAGCATGGATAAGCTCAGGGTGAGCCCCACATGCAGGGGAAGCTGATAGATGAGGAGATGAGGAGAGCCATGCATAGAGGAAGGGGAAGGGTAGGGGAATTCCCAGAATGCATGGGCATTTTGCCAGAACAGAATTTACTGCCCATTTCCGTGGTATGGGATTTCCAATGTGGTATGGCATCACATGCATAAAGGGTACACGGATCTGCTGTCGCAGAGCAGTGGACAGACAGCCTTTGGCATCCTCTTAGTGGATCACGTAGTCTGCAGTGTGTTCTGATGAGGTCTTTTCCAAGTGTACACAAGACATCTTCTTATACAGTGCTGTTGCTACACCGTCACATACTTTAGCTACCTTGCAAATAGCCTTCTTTATACCCATAGGTTGGCCAGGCTCTCAGCCTTCATCTGAGAAACTTCCCTTTTCAGTAGGTGGCAGTTCATATAGAGACTCAAAACTGGTCAAAATGCAGAGAGTAAGTGACAGGAAGTGCTCAGGCCATAAATTAGGCCTTGTATCATCCATCGAACTTCTACACCCAGCTCAGGGAAAACGGTGCAGGAGGGGGTGGAAAGACTGGCAAGGGCCAGAGGCTGGAGAGACATTCGTGACCCACTCTATACTCATAAACTCACAGCAACTATCATTACTTATAAGAAACAAACAACAGGGCTGGAGAGGTGACTCAGCAGTTAAGAGCACTGGCTGCTCTTCCAGAGGTCCTGAGTTCAATTCCCAGCAACCACATGGTGCCTCACAACCATCTGTAATGGGATCTGATGCCCTCTTCTGGTGTGTGTGAAGACAGCCACAGTGTACTACTCATAAACATAAAATAAATAAATAATTCTTAAAAGACAAAACAAAACAAAACAAAAGTCCTGGAGCTAAGAAACAAACAACAACGAACAAAACCAGAAAACCTTTTCACATGATTGGCCCCATCAATGATTCAACATACATAGGGGTGGAGCCTCATAAGCTCCTCCCCTCAGTGAGGTTTATGGGTAAATAAAAAAATCAAAGTTAAGAGGAGGATGGTTGGGAAGAAAAAGGTTTCAGTGGGGCTAGGGGGTGCAAACTTCCCACCTCATTATATACATGTATCAAAAAATCAAAGACTAAAATAAAAAGAGATAAATAAATCTTTCCTCAGACAGGAGGTTTTGGAACATTTACCAGCACATCAGTACTTCCAGCTCTTTTTGAAATTTCCACATATGAGTACTATTTAAAGAAGCAGTGCATGGAACTTGGTATGATGGGGTGGAACACTCCCAGGACTGTTAAAATTAACATGAGCAGAGAGGGATAACTGTGAGACGCCCTGGGAAGAAAGTGTCTGGTGCTTCAAAGAATAGTGCCAATAAGGCATAGAGAACAGGCGATTTTCTCCCCAGGAAGAGGAGTCAGTTTACAGCCCAGCTCCAACGATCACAGAGAGAACATTTCAATTCAGGACACAGTCACATGACTCTCAGATGTCCCAGCTTCAGCTGTCAAGGGCACCAACTGCCTTCCTTTTTTTTCTGTATCATTGCAGCTCAGGTTTCTGGATTCTGTCACTGTTGACTAGCGAAGCTACATGAATAAAATAATAATTGAATCCTTGATTCTGTCAGTGTCTTTTCGTGACAAACAAAAGGAGCCCTGGTGTCCTGGACTTGCTTTGTACAACAGGCTGGCCTTGAACTCACAGAGATCCATCTGCCACTGCCTCTGCCTCTGCCTCTGCCTCTGCCTCTGCCTCTGCCTCTGCCTCTGCCTCTGCCTCTGCCTCTGCCTCTGCCTCTGCCTCTGCCTCTGCCTCTGCCTCTGCCTCTGCCTCTGCCTCTGCCTCTGCCTCTGCCTCTGCCTCTGCTTCTCATGTGCTGGGATTAAAGGTATGCGCTGTCACACTCTGGGAAGGGTAATAGGGTGTTATTTAGACCTCAGATGTCTCCTGTCCTGTGAGTATTGTGGAATGTTGGTCTCAATGTGGAGTCCAATGAGGCATGACTAGGCATGTAGAAAGTTCACAGGAGGGCACCAGGAAAGACATGGGAAGTGACACTAAGGAAATGCTCCAAATCCATGCTCATGCCACTAAGTGTTTGCTAGACTTTAAAGCTTATGTTCCACACAAAACATCTCTGTCATCAACTCACATTCCGTTGGGACAAATACAGAAGTCCTCTGACTTAAGATACCTGGTTTTCATAACGCCACAACATGACACATATTCAACACACAGTCACACGACATTTTAGTGTTTGAATTTCAGTTCTCTTCATTTGTGACACTGGGCAATGACAGTGAGCTGCAATGTCCAACCAGTGCCACACTCTATGAGATTCTGTGGCTAACCCAGGATGTTCAGTAGGTTAAATGTGTTAAACACATTGTGGAGATGCTATTTTTTAGCTTCAGTGGGGTTTACAGTGTGCAACTCCACCATAAGTAAGGGACCAATTATGTTTCCAGAGATCATGGTGTATGAAAACAAGAAAGACCACTTTGAACAGGGTATTTGTAGTAACTGAACAGGGTAATTTTGCATAGTGAAAATCATACACAGAATTTATAGAGCACACTGTGTGACTTCTAGACTCAGCTTTGGGTAAAGAGAGACGGTTTCCTATAGAGAGGCTGTAGAATCTTGAGATGAATCTTGAGTTAAACCAAATAGGGTGAGGAATGGGGTGGGAAAAACATTAGACTAGACAAGATGTAATGATCAAAGCCACTTAGACTCTTGCCTGAATGGGAGTAAGGGATGAGACTGAGGTATGTGTATTTTTCAATGACATATAAAAACAGTAGGAAGCTTGGTACAGAGTACATGAAACAATAAAATGACTAGATTGCTAGTAAGTCTACAGGTAGACAGATATACCAGCATATGCTTTTCCTGAATGCTGTGGATGATACAGTAGCAAAGATATGACTCATACATCCTGTCTTAGTTTGGGTTATCATTGTGGTGATGAAATATCATGATCAAAGCAACTTGGGAGGAAGGAGTTTATTTGATTTGTTCTTTTACATCACTGTTCATGATTGAAGGAAGTCAGGGCAGGAACTCAAACAAAACAAGAATCTGGAAGCAGGAGCTGATGCTGAAGCCACGGAGGGGTATTGCTTAGCGGCTTGCTTCTCATATCCTCATGGCTTGCCCCTCATGTCCTCATGGCTTGCCCAACCTGCTTTCTTCTAGAACCCAGGACCATCAGCCCAGGGTTGGCCTTACCTACAATGCCATGGACATTGTCTGCAGACTGATCTTATGGAGGCATTTTCTCAATAAAGGGTCCCACTTCTCAAATGACTCTAGCCTATTTAAGCTGACATAAAACTAGTCTTCACAGGTCCCAAATAGCTCATGCCTTTGAAGACTTGGTATGGCACTGGCGGGCTCTCTTTGGGGAGGTTATGAGACCTTTAGGGGGTGCAGATCTGTTGGAGGAAGTGCATCACTGGTGATAGAGTCTAAGGTCTATTTATCTCTGCTTCTTGTTTGAAAAGGAGAATGTGATCTCTCAACTTCCTGCCCCTGCTGCCATGCCGTGTCCTCCCCACCACAATGGACTCACTCGGTGCCGGAACCATGTGCTGACCAGTGTTTAACTTGACATAAGCTAAAGTCATCTGAGAGGTTCACAGATATGCTGCTTGTGCCTTCTTCTCTCTCCGACAGTCCTCTCGGATCCCAGATGGCTTTGGAGCCCGTTGTTTACATCGGTGCCTTCTCAAATCTTTTTCCCTTAGCATATTCACTCATATTTTATTTTCTAAATTCTTTCATCCTTTGATTCTAATTCTTTAAAAACTCAAGTTAATTTTTCTTTCCTCCTCTCCCACTCTTTCTTCAGCTACTCTCTTCATTTCCTTCTCCTCCTCCTCTTCCTCCTTCTCTTTAATCTGCCCCTCCCTCTTCTTCCTTTCCCTCCTCCTCTCCATCCCCTCCCCTCCTCTCCCTCCTCCTCCTCCTCTTTCTCATCTCTCCTCTCCCTCCTCCTCTCCCTCCTCCTCTTCCTTGCCCTTTAACTCCTCTCCCTCCTTTCCATCTTCTTCCTTCTCCCTCCTTGGTATGGGTAAACCAAGTAGATAGCCTTTCTGAGGGGATCAAGAAGAGTGGAAAACAGGAGCCAGACAATTTTAAATTACACTTCTTGCCGGGCGTGGTGGTGCACACCTTTAATCCCAGCACTCGGGAGGCAGAGGCAGGCGGATTTCTGAGTTTGAGGCCAGCCTTGTCTACAAAAGTGAGTTCCAGAACAGCCAGGGCTATACAGAGAAACCCTGTCTTGAAAAACCAATAAATAAACAAACAAACAAACAAATAAATTACACTTCTTGAGGAATTATGGAGGAATGGAGAGATAGCTTGAGCTTAAGAGTTAGTTTGTTCCCAGCACCTGTGTTGGCAGCTCTTCGATACCTGTAACTCTATCACTGAGGGATTTGATGTCATCTTCTGGACTTCGCAGGTACACAGGTGGCATACACTCACACATAGATACACATAAAAATAAGTCTAAGATAAAATAAATCTTTAAGGAAACGTGGATGAACAAAAAGAATGAAATGTAAATTACCAAAAATTCTATTATTGTATATTGATTTGCATTCAGATTTTTCCTACCCATTTATAACACACATAAATATGAATTGCAAAAATATCCTTAGGGGCTGAAGAGATGATTCTGCAGTATATTATTCTTTCAATGATCTAGAGTTCTTATGTATAGACCTCCAACATGGGCACACATGTATACATATTTTATAAAAGTAATAAAACATATTTTAAATGCCCTGTTGATATGTGTTCTTTCGTAGTTTTTTTTTCCTAAACAATTTTACATTGTTGCCAAGTCTTTAGAATGTATATCTTTAAGAAATGGAAGCAAGTACTATAGAAAGACCTTAACATGGCTGATTGTAATTGCAAAGGGATCCAGTGAGTGATTTCTAAGTATTGGCCATGGTCAACTATATAGAATACAAGAGGAGATGCTGGGAGCAGAGTAGGGCAGGCAATGGCTAAAGTGTTAGCCTCACTCACTCTGAAGCATGTGGAACCTGATCTCTGCTACATGTGTGCACCAAATAGCTACATGTGTGGTTCTAGAGTTTAGAAAAGACTCAAAGCTGTGAGCCATCACCCTGAGACTCATGGGGCTGGATGAAACCTCCCAGTACCGTGAGCTACAAAAAACATCACATGTAGAATCCTCGGAATCCTAGTACTTAAAGAGAGCCAGAGGGCATGAGCTCACTCGTGTGATAGATATAATTAGGACTAGGCTCAGAAATACAGCTCTGGCAGCGATGTTACGAAAGACCTGGAATTGGAAAGAAAGGTGAGACAGGTGCCATGTGCCCCTTGAAGGAAGAGAGATCATTAGTATCTCTGAAGCAGCCTGAGCTCACATCCTCATTCTGTCCTTACCACCCCCACCCCACCTCTGCTTCCTCCCTGTGTGGTCTTGGTAAGTGGAACGTTTGGGCCCCATCCTATCTCAGTCTTGTGACTGCTGTTTGTGCTCTTTATGACATGCGCAGCCCAAAGACCCGCATGTTAGCCTTTCCAGCCTCCAGAGTTGTGAGACAGATAATGCCCTTCCTTATGGCTCATCAAGCATTCGCCCTCTGGGTTATTATCAAACAGTCGTAGGAACCGACTACACCACTCAGTAAGCTCAAGTAGCACACAGGATGTACCAACCAGTTTCATTCTTTAAAAAAAGCAGGCTTTTTTTGCTCATGTTCAGCCCCGGATAGTAGTAAGAAACCTGTTATGCCATAGCCCCTAACAGTTCAAAAGAGGATCAGAAACTGAGCCAAATGAAATTTCTATTATCATTAAAATAGATTCTGAAACTGTGAGGAAGAACACAGCTTCACAGACAAGTAGATGGATCCCAGATGCGTTGTGAAGGGAGAGCCACAGAAAGCCAGGCCTGACATGATTTAATTGTAGAGTTTTTGTTTTGTTTTTGTTTTTGTTTTGGTAAGACAAAACCAAATTATAAACAGTTTGGAACCATGACACATGTGGTGGGAGGCAGAGAAAACAAGGGCCAAACTTAACACCAAGTTAGAGATAATGGCTACCTCTAGGCAACAACAGGCATGTGATTACAAACTATAATGAGTCTTTGAAGGGAAGAGCCGGGGCTTCCCTGGAGGTCATAATTAAGGACTCGTCTCAAGGTATCCTGAGCAAAGGGCACTTCGTCTGATGTGTGAAGCATGAGAGATTGGGTTAGACCATGCTTCTTGGATGTTAGAGTCTAAGTGCTATGGGTTAATGGTATGTCCTGTCATACTGAGGTGTCTGGCTATCTCCAAACACCAAAGACTAGAGGTTAAAGTGCCTGCCTTTCCTTAAAGGAAAGAAAGAAAAATGTATTATATTAATGTTTTTATAAACCCCACTCAGATACAATCAGAAGGTTTCAGTGTGTGTGTGTGTGTGTGTGTGTGTGTGTGTGTATGAGGTTCCAGCATGCACACAGTCAGCTTTTTCTTTGGGTGTTGGGCATCTGAACTCGGGTCCTCATATCTGCACAGCAAGCACTGTTAACCAATGATCACCTCCACGCCCCCAATTTCAATCTTTTACAAAGGCAGCCTGGAATCAAGTAATCTTAAGTTTGTTTTTTTAAGGTGGTTATTAACAATAATATGAAAATATCCTATTCTTTACCAGGGGGTTAAATGACAGATTTTAAAATTGAAAAATTTTTTGATAATTTCATACATGTATTCTTATTTACCACATTTCACCACTTCCTCTTGCCTCTCCAACTCCTTCCATGCCATCTTCACTCCCTCTCAAGTTCATAGCCCCCCACCCCCACCCCACTGTTACTGCTCCTTGACTATACATAAACACACATATACCCCATGGAGTCCATTTAGTCTTGCTTGTATGCATATGTGTTAAGGGCTGAACACTTGGGCTTGGATAATTTATTAAAGGGCTTGATAAAGGGTTTGACCCTGGAGAAGGCTAACCTTCCCCCGCTCAGAAGCCATTGTTTGCCCATAGTTGACACGGCAGATTTTTAAGAGCAATCTGAGCATTCAAAAACAATTGAGCTGAGAATAAAAGAAAAGGAGAGAGCTGGTTGTTAGAAAATGCAGGGGAAGTCCAAGTGCAAGAAGATTCGACTAAAGTAGCCCTAAAGTCAACACATGAGGCAATGAATGGCACAGCCTTAATAAAAGGTGGCTTGTCTTCACCCAAGTACGAGTCAGCAGTTACAAGAAGTTAAAGGGAAGGAAAAGAACAAGCAGAAGAGATTAAAACTTCTAGGGAATTTTAAGATTAGGTTGCTGTTCTTGGCTTACAGATCTATAAGCAGGATCTCACTTGGCAGAGAGGAAAGATTGCCCAGAAGACTAATAAAATGGCAGTTTTATTGAAGTGAAATTCAGAAAGCACGAGCTAATCATTTTCTTTTAAAAAGTATTTGAACCAGTGCCTTTAAGTATGTTCACAGTGTTAGACAACCATTGCTACTCTGATGTCAGACCCTTGTTGTCAACTCGAAAGAATCGTATGCTCAGAGGGTCCAGGTTATTGACAGCCCTGTAACTTTTCCCTGTAAACTCTTTCAGACTAATAAAGGCATCACACTTTCTAAGCCAAGAAAGGACAGCCTGGTTTCCTGTTACCCCAGTTCTGCTCTCTCAGGGGGGAAGGGGGAGGGGCCCTCTCCCCAGGGCCTTTCTTCTTTGTTTCTCAAGCACTGGAGGGCTTTGGAGGCATGCCTGTGAGCAATGAGACATAACTGACCTGGGACCTCACAGGTGTTGGTGTCTTTCAGGGAGCTCTCAGACAGCTGAGCCTGCTGGGACTTCCTGGTGCAGTCTTTGAAATTGAAAGAGGAGCTGGTTCCAGCTTTTCCGTGAATAATGTTGACTTCTAGAAGGAACTGGGAGTGGACTCCAGTCAAGGCAATTCTCTCAAGCAGTAGATGTAGATTACTGAGAGCCCAGGGGCCAATCTGGTCTTGGGAGAAGCTCTGGAGTTTGGGGACCAGGAAGGTGGCACTAAGGAACAAGCCTTGGACTGAGGCTCTGCGCAGAGGCCCAGGACAGGCTTTGGGAAAGGAGCAGCCTTCCCAACTCAACTCTGGGAGACTGGCTTTCCTGAGACTACACCATCACTATCACCACCACCACCACCACCATCACCACCACAACCTCCACCACCACCTCCACCACTACCACCACCACCACCACCACCACCCCTTGACCAGCACCACCACAACCACCACTAGCATCAGCATCACCACCACCAGCAACACTAGCACCACCAGCAGCAGCAGCACCATACCACCATTTTCAGAAATTGTAGAGTGGCCATTGATGGGGTTTATTTGCAGTTGGATACATGGGAAGAAAGGTAACTTCTTTCCTAATTTATACACCATTATATACAAGTGGTTCTATCTTTTGAAGTGTAAACACTATTCTTTTGGTCTTGGGAGTGTTGGTGGAGCCTTAAAAACTTCAGGTTTTGCCAGATTCTTAAGCAGACTTTTAACACTGGCTGCTGGGGAGGAAAAACAACAACAAAAACTCCACACACTGTAAATCGATGCCCCATTCTTGCCTTACCCAATGAGGAGTGCTTGTCTCTAGGCACCTGTCTACCTTAAACACAACTGGGCTCACACAGGATGTTGTGGTAGGAACCTACTTTCTGTGCATATTATCGGAAAAGGACCCATAGTAAAAACTGCCCACTTGCTCACCTATGCTCCAGGTTAAACACAGGTTGAAGTTCAAAAGGAAGATTAAGGGTTAAAATTGCAGAATCAGAAGCACTGAGGAAAATGGGTAAGAAGCTGTTAGCTGGCATGAGGTAGCCAAACCAGACAGATAGCAGGAGGAACTGTGCTCTGGGCCAATGACAGTAGGGCTGTCATCTCCACCCCTGGAAGTCCGAGAGAAACATATGCGCTATTGGCCTTTCACATGCCCTTGCTTCTAAGGCAGCTCATTGCAACAGACTTAATTGTATGGAAGGAAGGCTCCTGCAAGCTTCCACATAGAAGACCACCCCAGATGACACTCTAGGCAAAAAGCTGAAGAAGCCAACAAAGCCATCAGCTATATCTTGGTGGTTGTGACAGATACCTGTCATAGTAAAGATACAAGTTGTCCCTGGAAGCGTTAGAGCACACAGAACTTAGTATAATTAACAGCACTTGGTCTACACACTAATGAATGATGCCAAATGATTGTTGTATTAGTCAGCGTTCTCTAGAGTCACAGAATGGATGGAATGTCTTTCTATATTGAGGGAATTAATTGTGATGATTTATAGTCTGTAGTCCAACTAACCCAACAAATGGCCAGCTGTGCATGGGAAGTCCAAGAATCTAGTAGTTGCTCAGTCCCACGAGGCTAGTTGTTAAGCTGGTCTTCTGTAGAAGTAAGTTCCTACAGATGGACTGGCAAGTAAGTGCAAGCAGCCAAAGAAGAATGAATCTTCCTTCTTCCAATGTCCTTATGTAGGCCTTCAACAGAAGGTGTGGCCCAGATTTAAGATGTGTACTACCATGGATCTGGAACTTGCTTTGTCCCAGGCTGACCTTGAACTCAGAGATCTCCATACCTCAGTCTCCTGGGATTAAAGGCACGTACTACCTTGCCTTGACCTAAGCTTCCCCTGGCCACTATGCCTTAAGATTTCCATGCCAAGATCCAGGTGAGAAACTTGTGTCTTCCAGCCTCAAAATCTGGATCACAGGTGTGCCCTCCAATTCTGGATGGCAGCTCACTCCAGATGTAGTCAAGTTGACATCCAGGGATAGCCATTACAATAGTCCAGATCAAGACTAACACAGCCAGAGTCAGAGTTGGAGGAAAGAGGTGCTTCCATCCCTCCTAACTGGCTGAGCTGCACACGAACATTGCACGACCTGCTCGCTCCAGGGAGACAGGCACCGAGTGTGGGGGCCCTTCATTGGCGCCAACCACCACAGCCCAAAGATTAGCTAATCTCAATGGTAGTCACTTCATTTTCCAGTTCTGCCAATGAGTTGTAAAGCTCACCTACACATAGAACCAAAAAACTTCTCACTCCCTTGGGAACCCTTCCCCACCGCAGGAATTTTCTCATTTTCCCTCATAGTCTCATGTTCTGTAATAATTCATAACATCTGGTTCTGCTTTGCATACGCCCATGAGAATCCACATCATTAACCTTTGGTGTGATGCTAGGAACTTCAAGCCGCTGCTCTTAGTCAGTCTTCTGTGACCATGGGTGCCTGGCCTTGGCATCTTAGGTGCATAGGGTATGATTAACAGGGCAGTGAAAGGTTCTGTTGCACTGAAGAATCTCATTGTGTGGCCTTTATGTCTTCAAGGTTCATGATGTTCTATGTACTAAGCCTCGTATTCCTCTCCCTTCATGGCTGAGTAGAGTGGGATTGTACACATCTACCACATATTTTTCTCCCACAGTCCTCCACGAGTATACTTTTGGCTTAGGTCCACATTTTGTTTTTTCTAGTTAGTTTGTTTTCGAGACAGATGTGATGGTTCATTTATACTCATGCCCAGGAGTGGTACTATTAGAAGGTGTGATGGTTTGTATATCCTTGGATCAGGGAGTGGCACCATCTGAAGGTGTGGCCTTGTTGGAATAGGTGTGACCTGGTTGGAATGGGTGTGTCACTATGGGTGTGGGTATAAGATCCTCACCCTAGTTGCCTGGAAGTCAGTCTTCCACTAGCAGCTTTTGGATGAAGACATAGAACTCTCAGCTCCTCCTGTGCCATGCCTGCCTGGATACTGCCATGCTCCCACCTTGATGATAATGGACTGAACCTCTGAACCTGTAAGCCAGCCCCAATTAAATGTTGTTTTTTATAAGACTTGCCTTGGTCATAGTGTCTGTTCACAGCAGTAAAACCCTAACTAAGACAGAAGTTGGTACCAGGAGTGGGGTATTGCTGTGATAGGCCTGACCATGCTTTTATTTGAAAGAATGTGGATTTTGGGACTTTGGATTTGGAAAGCAGTGGAATTCTTTAAATGGGGCTTAATGGGTCATCCTAGTAGGAATATGGAAGACTTTGTTGCTGGGAGTAATTTGAACTGTGTTGACCTGGCCCAAGAGATTTCAAAGGAGAAGAATTTCAGAATGTGGCATAAAGAATGGTTTTGTGGTATTTTGGTGAAGAATGTGGCTACTTTTTGCCCTTGTCTGAAAAGTTTGCCTGAGGCTAAGGTGAAGAGACTTGGATTAATTGCATTGACAAAAGAAGTTTCAAAAAAGCCCAGCAGAGACTTTGTTCTCTGGTTAAGTCTTATGAAGAAAAGTTTGAACAAGCATAGCAAGCTTAGAAAGGAAAAATATAAAATATATGGTTTGAGTATTAAAGGAGTACCAGGAAGTGAAATGGAGCAAAATCTTGTGTTCTAGGAGATAAAGATTAAGGGAGTGGGACCTTGGGACAAGATTCTACGCAGCTTAATTAGATCCAGGCATGGTGGTACACACCTTTAATCCCATGAGACAGGCATGCTGATCTCTACATTCAAGGTCAATCTACAGAGCAAGAACCAGGATAGCCAAGCTTAGGCAGTGAAGGATTTAGAAAACATAAAGCTAGTGATAATGTGATAGTACAAGGGAATCATGTTCTAGTTCCTGTAAGCAGCAGAACTCGACAGCTTCAGCCATTGTGCCTCTGGCTCTAGAGTTAAGAATGGGAGGAACCACTGGGAAAATTGATGCTGGTTAGCTGGAGCTAAGGAATTAGCAGTGATTAAGAAGAGACCAACATTACTGAGGTGAAATCTTCTGGAAATTGTTTTCTGGGAGCACAAAGAAGCTGTGTTCCAGAGATACCCAAGGTTGTACTTCATGCTGCGGCTGGACTTGGTAATGTGTAAGAGTCACTCAGGTGGTACTGATCATGAAGGAATGAAGGGATCATGGAGAGAAGCTGAGGCTTAGCACTGTGAGAGGCCAGGGAAGGCCATTGGAGAAGTTGAAGCCTCAGCTGTAGTTGATGGCCCAGGACTGAAGGGGTCATGCAAAGAATTTGAGGCTTGGCACCCTGAAGAGAGCCTATGAGAGGCTATTGGTGAAGCCTAGTTGGAGTGGAACACTCCAGTGTATTGGAGATGTCAGTACCATGGGATGATCACCAAGAACAGCAGCCGTAGTGGAGTGGATCAACCTGAGCATAGAGTGCTACAGAGCACAGAGATGGAAAAGTGATGCCAGTCCTTAGGAGGAGTCCAAAAGATCAAGTGGAATCCCAGACACTGAAACAAGAAGCTGTAACATTGAAATTGCCTTGGAGACTCAAAGATGTTAAAGATGCCAGAGCCATGGGATACATGCTGAGGAAAGCTGCTAACAGGAAGTGGAACCAGCCCAGGAGAAAGCAGTTTGTTGCAGTCAAAAAACATGAACAAGGAGTGGAGATCTGAAGACCACTTTGACATCAGCCATGGAGATGCAGTTTGGAGATTGCCCAGCTGGTTTCCTGCCTTGCTTTGGGGATTACAGTTAATTAAGTTGAATGAATCTCAGAAGAGACCTTGAACTTTGGACTTTAAACATTGTTGCGACCGCTACAGACTATGAGGACTTTGAAAGTTGGACTAAATGCATTTTGCATTATGCTATGTTTAAGTATGGCCCCCATAGACTCATGTTTTTGAACAAGTCTATGGGGACCAGGGAGTGGAATGTGATGGTTTGTATATCCTTGGATCAGGGAGTGGCACCATCTGAAGGTGTGGCCTTGTTGGAATAGGTGTGACCTGGTTGGAATGGGTGTGTCACTATGGGTGTGGGTATAAGATCCTCACCCTAGTTGCCTGGAAGTCAGTCTTCCACTAGCAGCTTTTGGATGAAGACATAGAACTCTCAGCTCCTCCTGTGCCATGCCTGCCTGGATACTGCCATGCTCCCACCTTGATGATAATGGACTGAACCTCTGAACCTGTAAGCCAGCCCCAATTAAATGTTGTTTTTTATAAGACTTGCCTTGGTCATAGTGTCTGTTCACAGCAGTAAAACCCTAACTAAGACAGAAGTTGTGGCCTTGTTGGAGTACTTGTGTCACTGTGTGTGTGTGGTTTTAATACTCTAGTCCTAGATGCCTGGGAGTCTGCCTTCTCTTAGAGGCCTTCAAATGAAGATGTAGAACTCTCAGCTCCTCTTGCACCATGCCTGCCTGAATGCTGTCATGCTCCCGCTTTGATGATACTAAACTGAATCTCTGAGCTTGTCAGGCAGCCCCAATTAAACGTTGTCCTTATAAGAGTTGCTTTGGTAATGGTGTCTGTTCACAGCAGTAAAACCCTAACTAAAACAACAGGGTTTCTCTGTGTAGCAGTGGCTGTCCCGGAACTTGGTTTGTAGACCAGGCTGGCCTCAAACTCACAGAGATCCACCTGCCTCTGCCTCCCAATCAAAGCCAACCTAGTCTACAGAATGAGTTCCATGACAGCCAGAACTCCACAGAGAAAACCTGTTTCAAAAATCCAAAAGAAAAATGAAAAACCCAGTTTGAAAGTGAGATCCCAGAGTATTATCAAAAACTCAAAGTCATTTCTAAACCAAATCCATAAGACAAAATGATCACACTGTACTCCATTTAAAATTATTTACAATGGAATGGGAAGATCCCTAAATAGATAAAAAATATTTGTGTATGCATATGAAGAGCTGGCATCTTCAGAATACAAGCCAAATGTGTTCTAGAAAATTCAGAAAGAAAATCATTTTGGTTCATATTCATTTACATACACATACACACAAACACACAGTTGAGAGTTTTACTGGCTGAGAAAAACTTTGACCACACAAGGAAATAAAATCCATACTTGAGAAAAATATTTATGGAGAACTTAAATTACAGTTCCTTAGAAATGTCATCTTTATGCCTGTCAAATTCCAAAAGGACATGTGGCAAAGCTTCAAGAGGTACTGGAATCCCAAGCAAGAGGAAGATGAAATATGAGACAGGATGTCAGAATTACATTAGAGAAGGAAATTAAAAAAAAAAAAAAAAAAAAGATGTTCTAGTCTCCAGAAATGGACCTACCAAAGACTGGATCAAGGATGGCCTAAGGATCCCACATTGCACTGGGTGGAGATCAGACTCTTCTGTCAGGACAACCCTATCCTGATCCGTCATGGTGGCAAAACAGGGCTTCTCCTGGGGCTCCTGGAACTGCCAGGCATCAGGACCTTGTTTTGAGCTTTTTTTTTTTTTTTTTTTGGTAGTTTTTTATTTTTTATTTTTTGTTTAAAAGACACACTCCTTCAGAATGGAGGTCTGAAGTCACTGATGTCCTAGCAGGAATGACATCACTGGGGATCCTTGGGCATTGAATTATAACAGAGTCAATCCGCCCACCAGAAGGGGAAGCAGCTTGCCTCCCATGCTCTGTCGTTCTTCAGTCTCCTGCTAGAGATCAGATATTATAGATCTGTCTTGGGGAAAGTTCCAGACAGAGCCCGCCCCCCCCCCCCCACCATCATGTCCTAACAAGCCAGTGTAGACCATCCCCACACTTTTTTCCGTAGCCCACCTGTGCACACACAAGACTTATTTCTGGTTCACATAATTGGGAGAGAGAAGCTGTGCACCTTCAAGGCTGATCCAACCTTTAGCCGGCCCAGTTCCAGAGACCAGACATGATTTTATCTCCTTCTAATGTTATTATGACATCCTGTCTAAATTTTATTGTCATTAAGTGATCACTCTAAGTTTGAAATGGAATGTAGACAGAATAGAAATTCTTAAGACATTGTTTTGTAACAGTCCATTTACCTAAATGTAAATTGTTACCATTTCTGTCCACTTTGAGGTAGGGCAATTACAATACTTTTTTTTTTTTAATTATTGCTATGGAAAACAACAAAACTAACTTGATGTGTTCACTAGAATCAACCAGAAACACAAGACTTTTTGCCTCCCTAAGGAAGTACCAATATTTTCTTCTGGCTTCATGGCTTCTTCCTAAGTGATGAGGCAAGGGCTGGAATGGAGTCACAGCAGAGTGCATTGTAATTACAGACCTCAGGGCAGGGTTTCACAGATGGGCAGTTTGCAAGTGAAGGGTTTTTCTTTCTTTTTTTTTTATCAGAAAATTGATTCCATTTTATTTAATTTCTACATGAAATATAGCATTTTGATGCTACTGCTCAACAAGACTCTTCTATTGTATCGATTCAGAAAAGGGCAGGAGTTTTTGCCTTGTGAACTGCTTTAGTCATTTTTCATCTCCAGCTTTGTGGAGTAGTGATTTGATTACACAGCTGCTCCAATGGAAGATCAATAGGACTAAAAGTTTTACGAGAATGTTCAGAGATTCACCTAAAAGGAAATTTAATTTTCTTTAGCTCCTACATTGTATAAGGATGGGGTTTCAACTGTTGGCATTTCTCAAGTCCACAGGACCAAGAGCAGCAGCTGAGTTTGGAATTGTATACAAGCAGTTTGTAACACATGCAGAGATGTAAAGCTAACAGTCGTGTCTGCATACTGGGGACGGAAATTACTTGCACTAGAGAACAATGGGGCTGGAGGGGTTGCTCTGTGGCTAAGAGTATGCACTGCTCTTGCAGAGGACCTGAATTTGGTTCCCATCACCTATGCAGGAGGCTCACCACTGCATGTGACTCCGATGGCCTGTAAGAGCATCTACACATGCATTGTAGACACTAACACAGATATACACACATAAGTAAAAATAAAATAAATGTTTCAAAAGAAAGATCTATCTATCTAAATAAATTTTCATTTTAACCTCTGTCTAAAGGCATTTTTTTTTTTTTATTCTTCATGATTTAAGAGGCAATTGAAGCCGGGCGTGGTGGCGCACACCTTTAATCCCAGCACTCGGGAGGCAGAGGCAGGCAGATTTCTGAGTTCAAGGCCAGCCTGGTCTACAAAGTGAGTTCCAGGACAGCCAGAGCTATACATACAGAGAAACCCTGTCTCGAAAAAACAAAAAAACAAAAACAAAAAAAAAAGAGGCAATTGAAGGGAAACGTAGATTTTAATTTTTCTTCTGCCTAGCATGCTACACAGACCCTTAGGGACGCGAGTTTTCTTTTAGGCAGCACAATCTTACGCTTATTAACGGCAAAATATACCCTGAAAATAAGAAACCTATAATTATGCATGTCTTCTCGGGGTGGGACCTGATGATGGCAGTTAGACTGGCGAATCACTACTGTGGGCAGTAACAAATTCCTTCATACTTTCTCACAGATGCATAGATGATTCTTGACTTACAATGGCTTTACTTATCCTTAAGCCTACGGTAACTCAAAAGTGCATTTTACACACACTGGGCAACCCAGCCTAGCATCACAGTCAGAGACAAGGGATACGTTTCCCCTCCTGGTGGCACGGCTGATCTGCAGCGTTGCTTGGCTCTGATGTCCTGCATCACAAGACCTCCTTTCACGAGACCTGGAGGAAAAACAGAAATTCAAGGAGTTAAAAAACTAAAAGCCGCTGCTGGGCAGTGGTGGCGCACACCTGTAATCCCAGCACTTGGGAGGCAGAGGCAGGCGGATTTCTGAGTTCGAGGCCAGCCTGGTCTACAGGTGAGTTCCAGGACAGCCAGGACTGTATAGAGAAACCCTGTCTCGAAAAACAAAACAAAACCAAAAAGTTAAAAGCCAGCAAGATGGCCTTATCAGTGGATAAAAGCATTTGCTGCGTAAACCTGGCTACCTCATGGAGTCACATAAAAGGGAAAGGTGAGAACTGCCTCTTGAGACCACTCCTCCAAGTCCACAGGGGCACCGCCCACCCACACTCACACATGCGCACCATATGCCTACCCTACGACACATTTAAGGCTTTTGTCTTAAAATTGCCTTTGTCTTAAAATTGGAAAAGTATAAGTCAAACTATTGTTAGTTGGGAGAGCTCACTTCGTCTTTAATAGAAAGGGTCTGTCTTAGGGTTTTATTGCTGTGGAGACACCATGACCACAGCAACTGTTATAAAGGAAGCATTTAATTAGGGTTGGCTTGCAGTTCAGAGGTTCAGTCCATTATCTTCATGGCAGGAAGCATGGCAGCGGGCAGGCAGACATAGTGTTGGAGAGGTAGCTGGGAGTTGTATGTCATGTCTACAGGAAACAGGAAGGAACAGTGAGTTTGAGCTTCGGAAACCTCAAAGCCCACACCTCCTCCAACAAGGCCACACCCATCCCAACAAGGCCACACCTCCTCCACAAGGCCACACCCACTCCAATAAAGACACATATACTCCAACAAGGCCCTACCTCCTAACAGTGCCCCATCCTGAGTCTATGGGGTTTATTTTCATTCAGACCACCACAGTTCTTTGTCTGCCGTATCCTCAGATGCAGGGGTGCCCCATGCTTTGAGCACATTGAGAGCAGGCTCTTGGCAAGACCTAAATGAATGTAAGCCCTGCCAGAAAGGGCATTAAGCAAGGTCTAAGAAGAAGGAAATGATCGATTATTCAAATCTTTTGTCTTCAAGGAGGAACAAAGAGCAGATGCTGGGGAACCCTACACTTTAAGTGACTCCCCATTCTCCAGCTTTGCTGCGACTGAAGTTTCTCTGGGTCTATGCAGTGTCACATAATTACTAGAAATTATCCTGTCTGGAAGACCTTTTTTTTTTTTTTTTTTTCAAAAATGAATGTCATTACATTTGCGCATGCTTAATTCCCCTTTCATGCACTTATCTGAAAGGTAATCTATAGAATCTTATTCAATTACCGGAAAGTGTAGAGGGCTGCTTTATAAATCATTGTAAAATAGACACATTGAAAAAGACAGTATTTGAGTAGAAGGTTTTGTGGGTGGAATGGTGTCCCTATCGCTCCACTGGGGTTTTTCCCGACTACAGGAGGTGGCCTCTTCAGGTCCATATCCCTAATTCTGTGAGTCACAGCTAAGGTCACCCCCATTTATTTTTGGGTGCCTCCCTTATTCCAGGTTTCTGTCTTGTCTGGAGATGCCCGCCACCTTCTTACCTCCATCAGTTGCAGATTTCTATTCATTCTCATGGCCATCTGGCCAGCTCTCTTGTCCCTCTCCACATCTGATCCTGAAAACCCCATTCCTTGCCCCACCCCCTTTCCAGACCAATGCCCTCCCTCCACCTGCCTCTTATGTCTATTTTATTCCTACTTCTAAGTGAGATTCAACGGATAGGGGATAAGGCAGAGACCTCAGTTATTGGAATGGCCATCCAATAACTGGCCCCACTTGAGACCCATTCCATGGGTAAACACCAATCCCTGACACTCTTAATGATACTGTTATGCTTGCTGACAGGAGGCTGTCCTCTGAGAGGCTCTACCCAGCAGCTGACTCAGACAGATGCAGTCATCCACCTCCAAACAGTGGATGGAGCTTGGAAACTCTTATGGAAGAATAGGGGGAAGGATTGCAGGCTATGAAGGGGATAGGAACTCCACAGTAAGATCAACAGAGTCAACTAATCTGGACCCTTGGGGCTGAACCAGCAGCCAAAGAAAATACATAGGCTGGACCTAGGCCTCCCTGCACGTATATAGTAGATTGCATCTTAGTCTTTATATTGGCCCCAAACAACTGGAATAGGGGCTATCCCAAAAGCTGTTGCTTGTGTGTGGGATATGTTCTTGTAGCTGGGCTGCCTTGTCTGGCCTCAGTGGTAGAGGATACACCTAGCTTTGAAGAAACTTGATGTACTAGGGTTGGGGGGATACCCAGGGAACTCTTACCCTCTTGGATAAGAAGGAGATGGGGAGTGGGGGAAGGATTTTAGGAGGGGATGACTGGGAAGGGGGCAGTGAACAGGATGTAAATAAGTTTTAAAAAATGACAGTATTTACTGAGCAGTCACCAATATACCAGGAGATTAGTCTGTGAGATAAATACTATTATGTCAGTTTTAGTGATTTGAGAACTAAAGCAAAATAGCTGAAGTAGTATGTCCAAAGGAATATCCTTGGGGAGTGGGGGAGCTATGGCATGGAAGAAAAATGATTCTTTAGTATTTCTCTATTCTTCTGTCTTCGAAACAAAGCTTCAGATATGCAAATGTCTTGGTTTTATTTTATGCTCATATAGAAACTCAGGACAAGCTGACCATTTATCTTGTAGGCTACTCACCCCAGGGAGAAATTCGGTCCATTCCAGTCCTGGGATAGAACATCAAGGGTCCGTGTGTTGGTCTCTGAAAAGGCACAGCTGAAGAAGCTATAGCGTACTCAGACCAAACACGGGAAACAAGCCTCATGTGATTGTGTTGGTGGTGCTCCCATCAAGTTCTATGTGTCTCTACTGACAAGGAAGAAGAACCCCTGTGAGGCTGTGCTTGTAGCAAACTGCTTACCGTCCAAGCACAGGACCTGATTTATACCCCTCGAACCCACGTAAAAAAGTACTTTGTGGTGGCCCAGGCTTTTAATCTCCCTGCTGTGGAGGTAGATTTCATGGCCTCACTGGTGAGCTAACTTAGTCTAAATAGCAAGCTCCAGGCCAATGAGAGACCTTGTCCCCAAACAAAAGATGACATGGGTATGGGCCGTACCTGAGGAATGATAACACCCAAGGTTAGCTTCTGGCCTCTGACATACACAGACATGGATGTTTATGTATACCTGCATATGTGTGTGTGTGTGTGTGTGTGTGTGTGTGTGTGTCTTTGTAACTGCCACAATAGCCCAGAATCAAGGAAAGAAGGACTTCTACAATACTGAGCTTTTCATAGCAGAGTTAGGATGCCAGGACCTTCCTGTTTGAGATTTCATTGTTGGTTTTATTCAACTATTTATTTTATTATTTCACGTGTGTTAGTATTTTGACTGGATATACATATGCATGCACACCATTTTAATGCCTGTCACCCAGAGAAGCCAGAAGAGGATATTGGGTTCCCTAGAACTGGAGTTACAAATGGTTATGAGCCACTTGAGGGTGCTGGGAATCGAACCCTGGTCCTATAGAAAAGCAGCCCATGCTATTAACTGCAGAACCATTCCTCCAGTCTCTCATTTCTGGTTTTAAATAACAGAAAAGTAACCAGGCTAGCTTGAGTGCACAGGTGTGGCTGGAGGGTGCAGAGAGGCATTAGAAGACAGAGTGTTCACCTCGGGGTGTTAGTTGACCATTGTCCAGATGCACGAGTGCTATTTGGCTATTGCCTACTGAAGGACATTTTGGTTCCTTTCAAATTGTATAATAAAGCTACTATATTTTTGTGGTGAGATCTGGGCATGTGCACCTCTTTTGTTAGTTTTGTGTCTAATATGGACAGAACAGGTTAGGGAAGAATAGAGGATGCGCAGGTCAGGTTGGGCTTAGAAGTTACCTATGGCTTAAGTGGACACAGAGGAGTGGGGTGTGTCTCCTGGTCCAAGCCTGCGTGTGGGAGTAGAAATGGGTGGTGGGGAGGGTTTGTGGAAGGAGGACCAGGCAGACTCAGGAGAAGGATGTGAAAGGTCTTGCTAAGTGGAGAGGTTGGGTTTGCATGGGAGAGCATATGAGTCCTATAAATACTATAAATATTCATGGTGCAGGTTCTTGTGTAGACAAGTTTTTAACTCCAGTGGATAAATACTAATTAGATCATTACATCATATAGCAAGAATAGATTGAGCTTTGTATGAATCACACTCATTTCTATGTTAATCAGAAACTGAAATAGTTTAGGTACATTGGATTAAATAAAATATCTTATTAATCTCTGCAGTTACTATATATTCAGGTTTGGTCACTGAAAACTTAAAATACTATTTTAACAGTATATACAACAGAATTTGCTATTTTGTTAAAAGAATACTGTTTTAAAATGAAACTACTGGAGTTTATAAATAATTCTCATGGATTTAAGGTGTTAACCTTAAGCACTTAAAATACAATATCATGGTTTCCTTATCTGCTCAGGGGTTGTAATGTTAATATTCAACCTGAATGAGAATCATTTGTTACTGCATATATTGATCTTGGCAAGCGTCAGGTAATCACTGACTTACAAGTGAGATAACCAGTGGAATGACCAAAGAGTGAACTCATTCTTAGCACAGATTTGGACACCCAATATGTATTGATTGGTTTCTATTGTTACTTTGACACAAACTAGAGCCTCCTGGGAAGATGGACTCTCCACTGAGGAACTGCCTACACCAGATTGGCCTGATATGTATGTGAAGTATTTTCTTGATTGCTAATTGCGGTATGAGGGACTAAGCCACTGTGGGTGGAACCATCCCTATGCAGGTGGGCATATGCTATATAAGAAAAGTAGCTGGGAATGAACCACGGAGATGGGGGTATGCCAGTAAGCAGCATTCTTCCATAGTACCTGCCTTGATTTCCCTCGGTCATGGATTGTGATCTAGAAATGTAAGTCAAACAAACCTTTTCTTCCCCAAGTTACTTTTGGTCATTTATTGTTGCGGCCTGCCCGCAGTCCACAACACGAACGGTTCAACTGAGAATGGCAGTTCGCTGAAAAGAGAGGAATCTAGACGGGGCGGAAGAAACAATGGAGCCAAGACAACAAGTTCTGATCAAGGCTCAATTTTACTAATTCCAGACACTCAGTTATAAAGGAAGGGGGAGGGAACCCAATATCCCGCCAAGTAACTCAGGGTCCAGTAGCAGGATGAACACGTGTGTGCCTCCAGGCAGCAAAGGCAGGTTCCAGCAGTAGGTAGGCGTGACAGGACGAATGAGCCGGTAGCTCCACCCTTGAGCAAGCAGGTTCCAGGCTGGGGGAAGGGAGGCCACAATTTATTATAGCAACAGGAAGCAAACTAAAACAGGATATAACTAAGAACATCGAAGGACTGCTAGAACAGTTTATTGCTCCCTCCTCTTCCTCCACCCTCTTCAGTTGAGAATCAAACAAGTTGCTAGTTAATGTTTGGAGTTTCCTTCCTCTTGCTCACGCCTATCACTACAGAGAAAAACAAGGAGGGAACAGAAACAGATTATCGTTTTGCTATGCAACGAAAATCAATACATTTATGATTTGGGGTTGATTTATGCATTGTGGTGTTGATGAGGTTGAGGATGCCCAAGAAGCAGAGGCTACTGAGTATGTTCTTGGGAAGGGCTTGGGAATGAGTTCTAACTTTCTGTTAGTCTAATGATACAGAGACTTGTTCCTGAACATGATCTCACCATTGCCATAGTGTGCTGCAGCTTAAGAGGCCTCTTAGCACTCCTGAGCTACTGCAGGCGCCATGCCATTAAGTCTCAGACACCAAATAAGCACCTTTCTTCAGAAGTTCCCATGTCTTGGGTATTCTGTTGTAGTCATTAAAAACTAACATACCATTGACAAAAGAAGGACCGTGACACCTGTGTGGCTACTGAATGGCCTTGAGGCATCCTTTCTCGGCACTCTTGAAGAAGCAGAAACTAAACCAAGTCAAACTTAGAAGCACCAAATTCTTATTTTAAAAAGACTGCTATCAGTGGTGGTCTGAAACCCCAAACAAACCCCTGAATATAGAGCTTACCCATCACTTTTATTTGGGCAAAATAAAAAAAAAAAAACCATTCTACTACTCATAAAATTGTTGTACAGATTGAGTAAAGGGGCCAGAGAGGTGGCTCAGAGATTAAGAGCACTTGCTACTCCTGCAAAAGACATAGTTCCCAGCACCCACATAGAGTGGTTCAAAACCACCATAACTGTGTTTCCAGGGACTCAGACACAGTCTTCTGGTCTCCACAGAAACCTGCACACATGCGGTGTACATACAGATAATTGGGCATGCACACATATACATAAATATTTTAAAACAATCAAATGAAATATTATATCTATGATGTTAGGGGCTTATGAATATTAATGAGTAACATTATGAGGGAGTTACCTCATCAGTGTTATAGATTTGATTCACCATGTCAAGAAGAGAGTAACTGTGAGCCATGTCAAGATTAGAATTATTAAAATATAATCAAATTTGGAGGAAGCAATTCTAAGAAGACATTAATGTGGGTAGCTGTGCTAATTTAAAATGTGAAACACTTCAGGATTTGAGAACCATGAATAATTTGGAACTCTTTAATACTTCTTACATATCCGTGTAATGATGATGCCTGAAAATACATTTTCAAGAGGCAGAATTTAAAGTTTATGTAAATCCAAAGAGCTGTGATATGGAGAAAGAAAATTAATTATTTGCTTGTGGATAAAATGTGATAATCATTATAGAATGGGTGAATGAATAGCAAATTAATTATAAGGCAATGGAAAGAAAATAAATCAATATTGGAACCTATTAGGAAAAGAATCGACTAGCTGTGTAGGCAGAGTGGCTATTCAGCTTGTAAAAAGCCCCCATCCCTGACAGATACTGGTTCCCTCAGAGAACTAATTGGTTCAGAAATGGACACATGATTAGATAGGTCAATAAGGTTTAAGGCATTGGAGCTAAGCACTACAGAGACATGAGGCCTGAGGCAGATTGAGAGCAGAATCCTAGAGATGAGACCTGTGGATTTATTATTGAGGGCCTTAACGTCGCCTTGGTTCTTACATCAACAATATTCACCTAATGTCTGTGACACTACGCCATGGCAATGCCTCTCCACACTCTTCACCCACTCCTCTTGGGTTCAAGCTAACCTGATTTAGTTTCTGACGTTAAAACCAGAAATAGTATCTATAACTCTTGGCTCTCGCTCCAAGAGCTCGGCATCATAGGAAGTCTATCTTCTCTTTCACCTGGGCCATCACCGTAGTTGCTACCGGTTGACGGCCATCTTGGACCTAAGATGGAAAGAGAGCAACAAGAAAGATCAAATTGAATTCAGTCAGCTCTGGCTGACTGGTTATGAAAAGTAGGGAGAAAACAGCAGGGCATGCTGGCCTACTCCTTTAATTCTAGCACAGAAGGGGCTGAGGCAGGGGGATCCCTAGCTGGAAGCAGAATCTGATCTCAACAATAAAAACCCTGGGAAGTGTGCACGGGGTCCAAACATACTCTGAAGACAATCAGATAGGGCAAGGAGGTCAACTTGGCCATCCTTATTGACAACAACATGATTCGAAGGAAGTGGAAAATAGAGTGGAATGATGTTTTAGCGTGTCTGACAAACGGTGCCGCTAATTTTGAATTGGGAAGAGTTTGAAAAACAGCAGAGTATTCGGATACCATTGGAGGTGTGCCAGAATATCCTTGGTAAAAAGTGAATAAAGCAAAATGGTTTTTGTTTTATTTCGTTTTCAGGAAACTTCACAGGAGTTGGGTGCCTCTGCCCCTTTACGAGGGGAGGTTGCTTTTCTGTTTGAGATAGGGTCCCACATAACCCAGGATGGACTTAAACTTACGAAGTAGCAGAGGCTGACTTTGAACCCTTGGCCCTTCAGTCTTGCTTCTATGTGCTAGGATCATAGGCACATGTCATCACACCGAGTGCAGAGCTCTCTTTTATTTTAAAAATGAAAATAATAAAAAATCACTCAGGCTGGAGGGATGGCTCAACTGTTAAGGGCTGGGCTCACAACCAAAATGTCAAAAAAAAAAATCCCTACTACAAAAACATTAACAAAATATCAAGATAAATGTTACCACATTGATGTTATCAGTAAAATTCTAAAAGCTAAACCTAAAGTCTCTGTGAAGTTTGTCAATATGCAGCTTATTTCAATATGAAGTTTACTTCCGTATTACATAACTCTTCTATATGCTTTTCTATTGAGCAATTGGAAGTTTGATGGAAGTGTTATCAAAAACTAGTCCATGGTCCTAGGCTGTTATTTGAGAACTACTTGAACTGGCTGTGGAAGATATGACTTTAAAATAAAATCTTTTGGTTACTCAGTGAGTTCACTATCACAAACAGGGTGGTTGGGGTCAGGGGAAATTGATGTTTTCAAGGTCAGGAGGATAATTTTAGACAAAGCTGCTTCTAGATATTTCATGTTCCTTGAAAATAAGCCCACTGTTAAACATCTCTTGTAGACCAGATGTGTAATGAATAGAGCAATAGAGAGCTTATCCATTACCCCGGCTGACTGTGATCAAACTTGTTTGTCATGTTGTGAATGCTTAGACTAGAAGTGTCTAGACATTTCATCAATATTTACTGAAGCACGGGAGACATTAATTTGTTTGCTTATGAGTCACTGATGACAGAAAACGCAGATAAATGAAATTGTCTCATAATGGGAAATACTGCCATATCATAACAGTTCAATGTTCATGATCTTCAATTGGTTGTTAATTAGGCATCGATATATTATGCTAAAATTCATTTTAGTTTTATTAGTCTAGAATTAGTGGGTAGGGATATTTGAGATGATTACTCCTGGGACTAGGAACCACATATTTTACTGTCCCCACGAATACACTGCATGGAAGCAGCGTAGCAACCTATCAAAAGAGGAGCCCATGCTACATCTAGATGTCAATCACAGGGAAATCTCTACTCTTCTTGCCCGCTGTCTTATGACTTTTTTTTTAAAAAAAGACTTATTTATTATTATATGTAAGTACACTGTAGCTGTCTTCAGACACACCAGAAGAGGGCGTCAGATCTCATTATGGATAGTTGTGAGCCATCATGTGGTTGTTGGGATTTGAACTCCAGACCTTTGGAAGAGCCATCAGTGCTTTTAACCGCTGAGCCATCTCTTTAGTCCCCAACAAGTTTTTATTTATTTGTGTCAAATTACGGAGTCACATAAGCAAGTGCCAGGTTATGATTTTAATATTGTAATATAATGCAAAGTTAGGAGAATTGCTTGAGTATCCAGTGTCCTCCATGGCTCAGTGCACATTGAGAAGTGTATTTGAAATAACTTGGCATGATAAGCACTTTTGTATCTTATTTGACCAATCACTAGGTGTATGTATATACATGCAACTTATCAATGTGTGCACACACACACCTCTAAATTAAATATATTTATATCAAAGGCCAAAGATTGATGTGTTATGTTTAATCCCTTTAAAAAAAATCTTATATTAAATTGTTCCTGCATTTAAAGCAGAAATATAAAACGTTGGCCAATTTACTAAATATAAATGAATTCACAAAGGAGTTGAAAATGAAATAAAACATTCTATTGAAATGTTATATTCCTGTCTGACATTTAAGAGGCACCAACAAACTGGAAACGAATGTATTTTTTTATACGTTTTGGAGACTGAAGACCGTGGGAGCAGTTCTAGGCCGGCTAACCTAAGGATGGAATTACAGTGGAAAAAGATGGCTGATGGTGTCCTCCTTTCTCTCCGTGGGAACTGTAGGGAAGCAGGCACAACAAAGTCTGTGCTTCCCAGCCTGAGTTTTCTGTTCTTTCATCAGTGGAGGCCTGGCTTCTGAAGGAAAGATAGAACCAGGTCAACTCTGATGCTTGCTGCACGATGCCCAGCACAGATGCACCCATTCAGCCGGGGCCTTGCTGGAGCACATCGGAGAGAGGAAGCCCTCCAACAAATGCATGGCCGACTTCACCTGCGCCAGTTGCTTTCTGGTCTTAAGACAGCAGAAGCAGCGAGTTTTCTGGAGCTGTAGTCAGTCTCTCTCACGACTGAAGATCATGATTCCCTGCCTCTCTGAGTTCACCTTTGGAAGAGCGTGTGTCTTTCTATCTCTTTAATGCCTGTCATCTCAAACCCTTGGTCTCTCTAGCATAGGAAGTGGCAGCAGATTCCATTTCATTTCTGAAAAGGTTATGCACATAAGGCATAACTATATTCAAGGAGTCCATGAAGGACCTGGGGCAGACAGATTTAGAGTGGTGAGCATGTTGTTTTCGTAAGCACGTTGAACCATCTTCAACACTGTCTTTGGGAAGATTAGAAGATAAAAAGCCAGCCATATACTAAACTCCTGCTTTTCCGACCAAAGCCCCTTTTCTCCAACACCATGTCTGCCTGTACACCGCCATGTTTCCCAACATGATGATAATGGATTGAACCTCTGAAACTGTAACAGCCCCAAATTAAATGTTTTCCTTTATAAGAGTTGCTGTGGTCATGGTGTCTCTTCACAGCTGTGAAGGGGCACTGTTTCAGTATGCCTGCTGAGCCACCCACCAAGTCCATTGTACATGAACTCCAGCTACCAGCAAATAAAATTCCCTAGCTTATCAAAAAAGTTCCTTGTGCTCATCTTCAGCCAAGATTTTGTTGCCTGGCTTTAGAGGATATTTGTGAAAGAAATTTTTGCTCACTATGGGTGGGATATCAAGAAAAGAGCTCCCTAACTCAAGGAGGGTATTTCTACTCGGTACTGAAACACCTTCACTTTGGGCTGCAGCTCCTTTTCAGTCGCTCCTGTCTTTGTTTCTCTCTTGATACAAAATACAATGGCGAGATTAAATGACTCTAGATCTTCTACTCTGCAATCATTTTAACTTTGAAATTTTCATTTCATTTACACACACACACACACACACACACACACACACACACACACACACTGCAATGTTAAGCCAGAAAAGTGAATTCATTTTCTATAGTTATTAAATATTTTCTGTAGATCTAGGGAAAATGCATTCTTTTAGGATAAATGCAATAAAGTGATATTTTTTTCCTTTCTGGTTGGTGAATTTTTTTGTTTTTGTTTTTTGTTTTCGAGACAGGGTTTCTCTGTATAGCCCTGGCTGTCCTGGAACTCACTTTGTAGACCAGGCTGGCCTTGAACTCAGAAATCCACCTGCCTCTGCCTCCTGAGTGCTGTGGGATTAAAGGTGTGCGTTACCACGCCTGGCTGTTTTTTCTTTCTTTCTTTCTTTCTTTCTTTCTTTCTTTCTTTCTTTCTTTCTTTCTTTCTTTCTTTCTTTCTTTCTTCCTTCCTTCCTTCCTTCCTTCCTTCCTTCCTTCCTTCCTTCCTTCCTTCCTTCCTTTCTTTCTTTCTTTCTTTCTTTCTTTCTTTCGTCTTCGTCTTTTCTTTTTTTTTTTTTGGTTGGTTGGTGACTTTTAACTCTATATTTGCATATGTGTTTATATACTAATAAATATGTTTCACTTTCATTTTGAAGTCCTGTTTGCAAAGTCGGTCCTTTCTTGATAACCAACAACCTTCTACGTAGATGTGGAACTTCCCCTCAGTGGTAAGAGGAACTTACCATGGCAGCCATGGCAAACTATGTTACTTAGACTTCTTATACTTGTGTTCCTTCTGAGAGTCTGGGACTTCTGGCATATAAGACGTTGGTAGCTGTAAAACATATGTCTCAGTTAGCTTTCCAATCACTATGATAAACATTGTAACCAAAAGGAACTCTGCTAGGAAAGGGTTGCTTGGCTTACATCTTCATGTAACAATGTACCATTGAGGGAGGACAGGACTGGAATTCAAGCAAGAGCCTTGAGCCAGGAGCTAAAGCAGAGAACACGGAGGGATGCTGCTTTCTAACTTGCTCTCCAAAGCTTGTTCAGCTTACTTCTTTATATGCCCTAGGACCACCAGCCCAGGAATGACACTGTCCACAGTGGACCAGCCCTTTCCATATCAATCATCCATCAAGGCCCTCCAAACCTGTCTACAGGCTGATGTGATGAAGGCACTTTCTCATTTGACGCTCTTATTCACAGAAAATTCAAGCTTGTATCAAGCTGACAAAAAACTAGGCAGGATAACCTACTCTGCCTTTGGGCAGGAGTCTTCCTTTTACCTGTTACAGTTAGGAGAAAAGTAAGTCCTGTGTGGCATCATGGGAACTGCCATTGTTGGTGAGATTGCAAGCTTTTACAACCACTCTGGAAATCAGTCTGGCGGTTCCTCAGAAAACTGGACAAAGTACTACCAGAGGATCCCGCAATACCTCTCCTGGGCATATATCCAGAAGATGTTCCAACTAGTAAGAAAGAAACATGCTCCACTATGTTCATAGCAGCCTTATTTATAATAGCCAGAATCTGGAAAGAACCCAGATGTCCCTCAACAGTGGAATTGATAAAAAAAAAAAAAAAAAAAAAGTGGTACATTTCCACAATGGAGTACTACTCAGCTATTAAAAAGAATGAATTTATGAAATTCCTAGGCAAATGGATGGACCTGGAGGGTGTCATCCTGAGTGAGGTAACCCAATAACAAAAGAACTCACATGATATGTACTCACTGATAAGTGGATATTAGCCCAGAAACTTAGAATACCCAAGATACAAGATAAAATTTGCAAAACACATGAAACTCAAGAAGAACGAAGACCAAAGTGTGGACACTTTGCCCCTTTTTAGAATTGGGAACAAAACACCCATGGAAGGAGTTACAGAGACAAAGTTTGGAGCTTAGATGAAAGCATGGACCATCTAGAGACTGGCACACCCGGGGATCCATCCCATAATCAGCCTCCAAACGCTGACACCATTGCATACACTAGCAAGATTTTGCTGAAAGGATCCTGATATAGCTGTCTCTTGTGAGGCTATGCCGGTGCCTGGCAAACACAGAAGTGGATGCTCACATTCAGCTATTGGATGGAACACAGGGCCCCCAATGGAGGAGCTAGAGAAAGTAACCAAGGAGCTAAAGGGATCTGCAACCCTATAGGTGGAACAACAATATGAACTAACCAGTACCCCCGGAGCTCGTGTCTCTAGCTGCATATGTAGCAGATGGCCTCGTCGGCCATCAGTGGAAAGAGAGGCCCCTTGGTCTTGCAAACTTTATATGCCTCAGTACAGGGGAACACCAGGGCCAAGAAGTGGGGGTGGGTGGGTAGGTGAGTGAGGGTATGGTGAGGGTATTTGGGATAGCATTTGAAATGTAAATGAAGAAAATACCTAATTAAAAAAAAAAAGAAAAGAAAAAAAGAAACACAGTTCATGGTCTTGAGTTTTTGAACTGGTATAATCTGGTCACTATGGCGAGTCATGTACATGCAACACTAGAATAGCAACTATAAAAAGGTATGTACCCTAGAAAATGTACACCAAGGCTCACACACTCCATACACAAATCACAGTGAAATCCTAAACAATATTTAAATAAGCAACAGAAAGATAAGGGAAGCAGAAAACCAAAAACAGAAACAACAGGAGCCAAAAATGAATACAAACAACTAAGCCGTATCATGTCAGCAATCCCATCTAAGTGCTCCACTTCATTTCTAAAAGCCCCCAACAGAGGGTGGCTAAATTGTGATAAATCTATACCAGAGAGTCACACCCCGTCGTAAGAGAAAGTAAACTACTATTGTACATACTGGTTACAATGGATTTCATAGCCTTATGTGGAATAAAAGGTCATTTTGTTGTGGACTGTCCATCAGAAAAGACTAGTCTGCTATGGGTTTAAGCCAACAATACGTCTTTATTATCCGGCCCTCAAGTACACTGGGTATTCGGGGTCCCGGTGCAGTCCAACTCTTTCACAGGGTAAGCATTTAAGCATAGAAACCACATCCTGGGTTGACACACCTCAGTTAGCTAGAAGCAGAACTATGAAAAAGCTAAGTTAGGACATTTAGAGACGTTCCCAGATTAGGTCTTTGTTTTCATTTTGGCAAGTGGTGTTGTCTCTATGGTGATGCTTACAACCCAAATGGTACCTCCACCATGGCAGCAGTTGCCTTAAGTTCTGGGACCCTGAAGGTTTATGTTGTATGCTTTCATTGCTTGAACACTGTGGCCAGGGATTCTGGAGGAATTAGGATGGAGTGTGACAGATAAGCACAGTTGACAAGAACGGTGATGCATAGTTCTGCATCTTGACTGGAGTCATGGCTGTATAACCCTACAACAGGGTAAAGGGACGAAGAACTATATGCACACATTGTACACAGGTAGAGAAGATGCAATCATTAGGGGAAAAAGAGTAAGGGACGCACCTGTCTCTTTTTGGAACCTCTTGTGAATCTATTATTATCTGTTTTTAAAAACACACACAGGCATGATGGCACACGCCTGTAATTGCAGCCTTTAGGAGGTGGGGCAGGGAGTTCATACTGGTATACATAGTGAGATCTTGTCTGAAGCAAAACAAAACAAGCACTTGTTCTCAAAAACATAATATCCAAACCATATGTGTGTGTGTGTTCTATGACACATGTAACCTATTTTCAGATAACAAAAATAACGGGTAAGAACATAACTGTGTAATTTACACATATCTGTGTATCTGTATAATTTGATTTAAAAAAAAAAAACTGCTAGTTTGGATCTGGAATGTCAACCCCCAGGCCATGTGACATTTATTCTCCCCACACAGCCTCTGGCACTACGGGCAGGTCATATAAACTCAGGAGGTGATGCCAAGTGGGAGGAAATTAGGTCATTTGAGGTGGATTCTTGAAAGAAAAATTAGAGCCCTTACTTCTTCTGTCTGCTTCCATCAGGTGAAGAGACCACCTTTGTGTGCTACTAGTGGCTCAAATCAATTAGGAGAGACAGCCATGCACTGAACGTCTCATTCAGTGCAAATGAACCTTTCCTCTTTCTTTCTTTCTTTTTTTTTTTTAAAGATTTATTTATTATTATACATGAGTTCACTGTAGCTGACTTCAGACACACCAGAAGAGGGTGTCAAATCTCATTTAGGTGGTTGTGAGCCACCATGTGGTTGCTGGGATTTGAACTCAGGACCTTCCGAAGAGCAGTCAGTGTTCTTACCCGCTGAGTCATCTCACCAGCCCCCTTTCCTCTTTCAAACTGATCATCTTGTGTATTTTCTCACAGTGATGATGTTATGACCTGCTGACATTGTAATCTAATGTTTAAATATTAATATATAAATATACAACAAATCTACATATTATATCATACTACATAATACACATATAATATTATTATATAGGCAGATATATTATAATTATATTATAACTTATAATATATTATAACATTGTAATATATGATATATTAAAATATTAATATATAATATGTATTTTAGAACATTCCAAACACTGAGTATTATACCCATTTAAGTATTCATCGATATATATATATATATATATATACCCATTTAAGTATTCATTGATATACAGTATTACATGCAGGTGTATTATATGATGATATATCCTCATTTAGCATGTTATTCACTAATTGATCCCATTTCTATTGAGCCCCAACTTTAACCAACATCACCCTCGTCTCTAAATTAACTAAAATTGTTAATAAATAGAACATGGTTTGTTTCCTCACAAAGTTGACAGTACAGTGGGTGAGACGATTATGTCAATAATGTTCCAAAGAAAGGCTCAAGGGTAGTGTACACTTAGTGGTAAGCAACATTTAGACAAGGGTAAACAAATGCTTTGAAGTATTGACCTGTGACAGAAAGGTTGGGACCCTGGACTTACAGACTATTTCCTGATAAGAATGGAGCCAGAACTCAAGCACAAGGGCTGGCTTTGGGTAGAAAGGAACTGTTTTGATTCATTCAGAAACAAAAGACGTGAAGATGAGAGCAGACAGGGCTTCCTTTCTAGATTTGAAGAGGTTTGCAGAGGAACTGCAGAGATCTAGGACAATACCACCTACCTAGAACAAGGGAGCAATTGAAGGTCTGAAGTCTGAGCAGAGTGGAAGTTTTAAGTGGTTGTTTTGGGAAAGCTGAACAGAGATGTAATTTGCCAGGCTTAGTTAAGAGTCTGTAGAATCTGTCCTGTGGGGAAAATTCTAGCTATTTTTAGCATGGTGATTGCAGACAAGAGAGGAAAGGAGGTAGGTATCTGGAGAGAGAAAGAGGAAATACAATTCTAGAGTTGAGCTAAATAACACAATATATACATATACACATACATATGTATATATATGCATATATATAATATATATGTAGTGCATGTCTTTTACAGAGCCTCATGTGGGAAGAGAAAGCATCACTAGAGAAAGAGGATTGGATTGAAAGGGAAAAGAAAATAAGTAGTTCTTAGGAAAGGCTGAGATCAACCAGAACAGCAATGATATTGGTTTAGGAAATATCTTTTGTTCTTCCAAAATAATCATGGCCATAGTGACATCTGAAATTTAGCGTCTAATTTTGTTAAACTGGCTATTTCTTTTAAGCCTTTTAGACCTGTTAACCAACCATCTACTAGGCTGTTTACAGATCTTTGGTTCCTGCAAAGACACTAGGAGAGGCCAAGACTATTATTTACTCTGCGTGCGTTAGGAGAGGCTCCAGGGAGCAATGACAGAGAGTTTCTCTTATTGGCTGTTGTGAACTGCTGTGTGGCCTTTTCTAGGTCAATTCTGCAGTTATTCCTGATCACTAAGAGTTCAGTTTCTTTATTAAAATAAAGGAATAATAATACTTTCCCATTCATCCCATGTTTTCTTTTTTAAAATGTAAATGTTACTTATTTTGTGATGTGTGAGAACATACACACTTTCCCACACAGGAGTGGAGGTCAGAGGATTTGCAAGGTTTGGTTCTCTTCACCCTGTGGGCCACAGGGATGGAATTGAAGTGGTTAGGGTTGAGGGCAACATCCTGTATCCCTGAGCCACCGAACTTGCCATCCAATTGTTTCTTAATTGTATTTTTCATTTCATGAAGGTTGAGCTAAATAGAAATGAACTCAGATAGCCTGGCATGTTGGTGTATGCTTGTAATCCAGGAAATAGGGAGACCAAGGCAAGAGAATGAAGAGTTTCCGGCCAGGAGGGCAACACAGGGACACAAAGCTATAGAGATGTACTTGGTAGAGCACTGGTTTAGCATATGCAAAGTCCTGGGTTTGATACTCACTTCCAGAAAACAAAACAAACCAAAACAAAGTTTAGTTGACCTTAATGATAAACAAATTTACTGATTGTGCTGGTGAAAATAGGAACTGGCCTCGCCAAGCAGCAAGTGGATGAATGATCCAGGTGAAAAAGCATATTCATCTTGGAGATTAGTTTCTTGCTTTTTGATGGTCGTTTTGACTGTGTTGTTAAACTTCCGTGTGGGTTTTGTAGAAAGTCTTTTCTTTTTTGAAGAAAGCAAGGGATTTGTTTTGAATGAGTAGATATTCTCATTAAGTACAGGAAAAACAAAACAAAACAAAACAAACAAACAAAACAGAAAACCCCAAACCTCTTAACTAAAGAACCCTTAAGTTGGGACTGGAGCCATGACTCTTGCAGAGGACCTGGGTTTGGTTCCTAACACTCATATGAGAACCGGAACTCTCTTTAAGATCAGTTCCAAAGGCAAAATACTCATACTCATTGAAAAACAAGTCTTTTAAAGAATTGGTAAGACACAAAATTTAGTTGCTTTATTTCTAACAAGCTCAAGAAATGAAAAAACAAAACATACACAAGCAGGTACAGCTCTATTGACTACAAACAAGAAAAGGCACACATGGAACCAATATTACCTTTTAATTCTCCCCTTCTGGAAGAAACTGGTTTAAGAAAACGTTTTGGATTTGTGTTTTTATAATTTTAAAATGACATTAATTTAGCCAGACATGCTGGTGCATGCCTTTGATTCTAGCACTTGGGCAGGTGGATCTTTGTGAGTTCCAGGCAAGCCTGAGCTATACACAGAGAAACCATGTTTCCCCCTAATTACATTAATTTTTCTGTGGGTCTGTTTGTACCAAGGCCACAGAAGTCTGAGAACTGTCAAGAGGTGGCCATGCCTCTTACGGGTCTCTGAGATTGAATTTGAAATTGAAGTTTAAAAAAGTATCAGATACACTTATCTAGAGGCTGATGATTTAAACATTCTTCAAGTTACTTTTTAGGTTTTTCTTTTCTTTTTCTTTTGCATAACAAGTAACACTGGGAATTTCTTGAATGGATGAGAAGGGTTAGGTACTGTTGAGGCTTTCTTCTGTCTGAGTCAGGGTTTCAGTCTGTATCCCAGGGCTGGAACTAGAATTCCCTATGCCCAGGCTGGCTTCAAACTTATGCACTATCCTACTGCCTCAGCTGGGATTACAGGCATGAGCCGCCTCCAGGAGTTCAGATGGAGACTACTTTGATAGCTAAGAAAAACTCCACTTTATGTGAGGCACCCATTCTAAATTCCGAAAAGATAAGTTCCTAGCAACTCTGACTCCTTGCCCCTTCCCCAGAATTGGAAAACTGCCATGAAATGATTAATTGCTGGCTCTGATTTCTGCGAACTCCACTCATCATCACGCACAGGGGGAGTGAGGCAGTTCCTCACATACCTGTCAATCCCACAGAAATGAAGTAATTGTAACCTGCCTTTAAAAGCCCCTTTCCTGTTTTAGCTCACCGGAACTAAAGAGAGCGGCTGCTTAAGAAGAAAAACTCGGCTAACTATAATTTAAATGGAGTCTCCGGTCTCTCGGTGTCTTCGAACGCTGCAGCATTTATTTCTATGAAAGCATGGCATTCTTCTGTAAAGAGAACTAGCTTTCCTTGCATTTAAGAAGGAGGCAAAGCAGGCACGAGTGGGTGGAGCCGACCGACACACAGATCTGGAACACCGTTGTCACACGGATATTTGTTCCTTGAGTGTTTGGATCACTTTGGCCGGCTTTCCCCTGGAGTGGGCAAATTATATTCCTGGCTCCTTGCGTCTCTAGAAAAGTCTCCTCTTCAGTCCTCAAAGTCGGCTTCATTCGGAACGCGACACTGCCACAGGAGTCACAGGGCTCCGCAAAGCTCAGCTCTGGTGGAAAAAAAAAAAAAAATCGCCACCGGGCCGGAGCATGCGCAGAACAGCCGGCGGCGGCCACCAGGAACCCTGAGGGGTCTCTTTCACAGAGGTCACAGTCTGGAAAACACTCGGCCGCCCGGGGCTCCGCAGGCGTCACATCGGAGGAGAAACCAAACAAGCGGCAGCCGCATTTCTCCCTCCCCTACAATACATTTCCGGTCTCAACCACACTTCCGGTCCGCCCGCCGGTTCCGGTCCCGCCCCTCGCTTCCGGTCTCCTTAGGTTCCGCTGCGGCCGGCTTTTTCGTCCGCTGTAGCTGGTTCCGCCGCGCTCCAGGTGAGAGGACGCGGGGTTCTCCGGCGCGCCTGCCTGTGAAGGCGACGCTGCGGCCGGGGGATGCCACTGAACTGCATGCGCCCCGTGGTTTGTCTCGCTGTGGTCCGGGTGGGCTGGGACCGCAGCTGTCCCGCCTGGCCCCCAGAGGCCCCTGTCCCGGCGCGCTGCGGGTCGTGGCCGCCGCCTTCGCATCCGGCCTTCTCACCTGACCCCAAGGCTGCCCACGTCCCAGAATGTTCTGCGTCCGCGGGCCTCGTCCCCCGCTCCTGCAGGGTCTGTCTTGTCCTCCCCTCACGCGGGTTGTCGAAGGCGTCCGAGGCAGCTTGTTTCTGAGTCTCTGCCTGTCTTGGGATGCTCCCGGGGCAGTCCCGGCTGCACCCCGCGCGGCTCCTGCGGGCCCCCGCGGTCCAGCACCGCACGCTCACTCTTGCCGGGCTGGATGAAAAGTTCACACTGTCACTTTTGAAATTGCCGCCGTTGGCTGCTTTTCGTGATGCGGTGTTGGGCGAGAGTCGCTGTGACTTATTTTGCAGGATTCTAATCTGTACAGTGAGGTCGCTTGTTAGTCCAGGATTGTGAAGATTAAGATAGTGATAGTTAACGTGCTCAGCCCTCACTGCTACCGTTCTCCTAGCTCCTCACGGCTTATCAAATGCAGTCAGGTGTTAGCGCTTATCAAAACACATACATGTGAACTGACTCATCTCGGGGTTTGGAAGGCTGAGGGCCAGAGAGGTAAGAGACTAGGCAAACCCAACACAGGATGTTAGGCAGAACTCCAGTATAAACATACGTTGATTACATATGCCATAAAAATGTCCTCTTTGAGTTGGATCGCCATCACCACCCACCCCCACCCCCCAATTTGGGGGACAAATGTGATAAACCATTAGAATTGTATGAGAAAGTATAAAAATGCCCATGCTTTTTTGTCCTGCATGATTCTCAGTAGTGATGAAGTGAGATTCAAAAATTAAAAAAAGTTTTAAAAACTTAAGCGGGAAAGGTTTGTATAACCTTTTTTTCCTATGCCCAGGGTCTTGGGGCATTTGTCAACTTGTTACCATTTGTGGCACAAGTTCTTTATGAAGTAGTGCCTGTTGTTAAGTGCATGGGGCCCATTGGCAGGTTTTTCTAAAACCGGTAACAGAAGAGCCCAGAGGAGTTGCATGCTCAGCCTTAGGCATGCTTCAGAGGTGGTAGAAAAAGACTGGTTAAAGTGGACATTGTTAGTTCCCTTTCCTTACTCTGATGATACTTCCAAGAAGTCTTCGTCAAATTTAAGTCAGTGGTATTGGTTGAGAACCACTGGTCAAAAAACTCTGATGGTCTCCAGACTACCCTGCCAGTCCAAGCACAGGTTAGCTCAGCACAGCTCAGCACAGCTAGAAGCCTTCCTAGCTCTTACGAACAATCATTCCTGTTTCTGTGTCTTACAGATTTCAAATTGACCCCCACATGCCTTTTTAGCCAAGGTCATAAAACTTCTTAGGGCAGATTCTGCCTAAAGTGGCATCGTTGTCCTAAGTTAGCATGCTTGCAGGTTTTATGCAGAACATTAACATGAGTAAGTAAGTCTAAGTGGGACTCTAAAGGGAAACGGGGAAGCCAATGTGAATATGGATTTGGTACGCTTTTTGAAGCACAGTAATAGATTTTCCATGTTAAGTCTTTGCAGATTGTTAATTAAAATTTACCTTCTCTCAGAATTGGTTGTAATGATTACATGAATTATGTGATCAAATACTTCATCACCCATGCGAAAGCGCTGCAAAAACGCCAGTGGTCTGAGATTCAGGAACTCAGTGCTCTGACCCATGAAGGAAGTGAGGTTATAAGTGTTGACAGCTTAATGGGACAAGCAACCTGTGTTTAGTTGTTAGGGAGAATAGCAGCTGCCATGTAACATTTCTGTGGTTGGATCTGTATGAGCGCATTAAAAAAAAAAAAATCCTACAGTTTGATGCTTTGACTCCTGTAGATGGACTCTGAGTTAGACAGCTATGACATACTGGATTTAGGATGTGGTGAGATTTAGTCAGGGAACCAACACCAGTTTTGCGCATGTTGAGTAGATTATGTAGCTGTTTCTTTTCCTTTTTTAAAAATTAGATATGTTCTTTATTTACATTCCAAATGTTCTCCCCTTTCCTAGTTTTCCCCTCCAAAAATTCACTATCCCCTTAACCCCTGGCCCTGCTCACCAACCTACCCACACTCCCACTTCCTGGTCCTGGCATTCTCCTATATTGGGGCATAGAACCTTCACAGGACCAAGGGCCTCTCCTCCCATTGATGACCGACTAGGCCATCCTCTGCTACATATGCAGCTAGAGCCATGAGTCCCCTCCATGTGTTTTCTTTGGCTTGTGGTTTAGTCCCTGGGAGCTCTGGATATACGGTTAGTTCATATTGTTGTTCCTCCTATGGGGCTGCAAACCCCTTCAGCTCCTTCATTAGGGACCCTGTGCTTTTTCCAATGGATGGCTGTGAGTATCCACTTCTCTATTAGTCAGGCACTGGCAGAGCCTCTCAGGAGACAGCTATATCAGGCTCCTTTCAGCTGGGGGAACAAAATGCCTATGGAAGGAGTTACAGAGACAAAGTTCGAAGCAGAGATGGAAGAAATGACTATCCAGAGACTTTCCTACCTGGGTACCCATAAACAACCACTGCACCCAGACACTATTGCAGATGTAGCTGTTTTTGTAATGGCAAAGAGGGATATTCTTATCAGACACCTTAATTACATGAGATGATCTTCGTACATCTGGTCAGTTCATAAAACTTAAAACACATAGTGGTATATAATCTAGGACTGCCTGAAACATAATAAACGTTCAGCTTTTGAGTTATTTTAAGAAGTACGGAGTTTACCAGGCACTATGTGAGTTAGAAATGTGAACCGATTTACTCTTCATAAGAACCCTAATATACAAATCGTATGCCTTTGTTTTGCAGATAGGAAAGGCATATGCTAAGCGAAATAGTCAGATAGTAAATGGGAAATCTAGACTCTAAGCCCAGATAGTTTGCTCAGGGTTCAGTGCTAATGAATGCCTCTAACGTTCATTGAACACAGATGTCCGTGGTGGAGGGACTTGCCTCTCCAGCATACATCCAGCCAAACAGCAGCAGGGTAGGTAGCTCATTGGTCCTCTCTAGGTGAACAAGAGGAGGAGTCTGAAAGAGTGGTAGGAAATACTAACGTTAAGCCAAAACAAGTAGGAAAATTGTCACGTGTAGAATTCGGGGAGGTCCTCTCTGAGGAGGCACAGTTATCTCTACCATCAGACTATATAGCAGAGTTCAGGCTGCACATACAAGTTTGTGTTTGACCTGTCAGTTTTCATTTCCTCGTTTGCATGTGCCTGTCTCCTAGGTGTTTTGTTCCGACAGAAAGTCCTGCTTCATATGCGTGAAGAATGGCACTCCCCATCATAGTGAAATGGGGTGGGCAGGAATACTCAGTGACCACGCTCTCAGAAGATGATACTGTGCTGGATCTTAAGCAGTTTCTCAAGACCCTTACGGGAGTGCTCCCAGAGCGCCAGAAACTACTAGGGCTCAAAGTCAAAGGTAATGCCCACTGCATGGTTTCCACGCTGACAGTTAGGAGGTTTCATATATGCCATTGTAGGTTGTTTTTTTTTTTTTTCAAAGAAATCTTTTAAAAAATTTTTTAAAAGATTTCTTTTTATTTTCCTAACTTGTTTAAGTGGTAAAAATTGGATTAATGAACTTAGTTGAAAATACCACCACTGTTTGGATGATGTTGGTTCCCCTGACAGTTGATATTTACTTGTTAAGGCACAGAAATCCCAGCTGAATCATTTATTTCTGGCATCTGCACTTTACCTTTCATTATGTCTTGGGCCTTATATTCTCCTCAGATTGTGTCTCCTTTCAGAAGTGGAGATTATGTTTTATTGGCATTGTTCCTTCCTAGCTTCCCTGTATCTTTTGTGCCATTGACAGGTGAGTTTGGAGGAATAGAGAGTCTGTAGGTTTGTCTTTGGCTTCAGGGCCTCTAAGACAGCACTTGCTTTATCTTGAGCTTTGCTTAGTACACTAATGGGCCAGATGGGACTCAGGGACCCAACCCTTGTATGACTTGTGACTTACTGTGCTAGATAACATATTTAGTAGTAATGATTTTTATTTTCTTCTTTAATGTAAGGGAAAAAAAAATAAACCTCAAACTATCAGACCCGTCAATCAACGTATGGCTTTTATGTAATGGAATAGTGACTCAGCACCTGAACCTTGGTGAGAAAACAGTCATTTGCTTGTCTTGTAGGCAAACCTGCAGAAAATGATGTTAAGCTTGGAGCTCTCAAACTGAAACCAAATACTAAAATCATGATGATGGGAACTCGTGAGGAGAGCTTGGTAAATGTTTACTTTTGTTACCAGATGACTTTTGGAGGTGTTGTGATGCGATGATGTGCGCGTACTATTATAGTGTAGTTTAAATTGTGGTGAAACTTGCCATCTAATGATCAGTGAAAAATAACTGCACAGTGAGTGTGGTATTAACTCTGCAGAATTAAGTAGTGGGATATTTTAGTATGTAGTTAGTTATAAGTATATGCAACCAGTGTGGTAAAATTTAACATGGCAGATCTGCCCACGGGACATACAGAATGAGCAGTTAACAGTGGGATTTTCCCACCATGTTTGCTTGAGCTCAAATTCCCAATACTTGTTTGTTACGGTGAAACACAACTTTCCTGTCTTAATAGGAAGATGTCTTATGTCCTCCTCCTGACAATGATGATGTCATCAATGATTTTGACATTGAAGATGAAGTAGTTGAAGTAGAAAATAGGTAAGTGCTTTTGGCCTTCAAAGACGTTGTCCCGTGGGAAGAGAGGAGGTCGTCACCCTGTTGCCCATTTCTCTTAGGGAGGAAAACCTCCTGAAGGTCTCTCGCAGAGTCAAGGAGTACAAGGTGGAGGTGCTGAACCCGCCCCGGGAGGGCAAGAAGCTCCTGGTGCTGGATGTTGACTATACACTATTTGGTGAGTCTGTCCAGGTGCCTGCATGCTCTTTTACCCGTAACAGTTTTGTTGTCCCCCAGCATCTCAGTGTGCACATGAAGTATTTAAAGCTTCCTTTATTGTTACAGAAGCAAATCATTCACTTTAGGAAATAACAGATGAGCAAACGAAGGCATTACCTGAAAATTTAAGAACAAAAGATGGCCACATTTAATAGTTTGATATGTTTTTTTTAAATGTGTTTGTATGTATCTTTTTTTTTTTGTTATTGCTATGAATCACACACTGTGCTGACCAGTTTTTATGCCAGCTTGACTCAAGCCAGGGTCATCTGGGAAGAAGAAATCTTAATAAAGAAAATGTCTCCATATCATTGGCCTATAGGCAACACTCTGGTGCGTTTTCTTGACTGGAGGCCTCTGCTTATTGTGGGTGGTGCCTCCCCTAGGCTGGTTTTTCTGGATGCTATAAGAAGGCAGGCTGAACAAGCCATGGGAACAAGGCAGTAAGTGGCATTCTTCCATGGCTTCTGCTACAGTTCCTGCCCTGAATTCCTACTGTGACTTCTATCCATGAGGGACCGTCACCTGAGAGCTGTAAGAGAGCTTTGTGTTCATGGTCGTCTATTGCAGCAATAGAAACCCCAGCTAAGCCTCCTATAAATATCTGTATGCACATAGGTGTTCGTGGGGCACTGGATATGGATGTGACCTAATTTAACCAACCATAAACTTTTATGAGGACTATTTTAAAAATAGTGTTTTATATTTTACCCTTGTTTTCTGTTTAAGTATATTCAGGCACCTTTCTTAAATTTAAAATTACTGATTTTAATCGAAAAAGAAAGGCATTCATTTTATCTTCTTGTGCTGGCAATAAATAATTTCTGATGCTAGAATTTTCTTGCTTGTAACCCTAAATGTTAAATGTTTTGTAACTTAATGTGCACTTTGTTTAAGAATTAACCAACTGTTGTGCAGTGAAGTTGATTTTCTCAGGATGATAATTGTATGTGAGTATGGGGGCCTTAGTGTTCCTTATTGTAAATAATATTCAAACTCAGTAAGAAAAGTGTCCAGCAGGTCATGGAAGCCTGAATTCTCTGTGCTCTTTGCTGCACATTATACAGAATTGGTCTACTGATGCTGCAGGTCACAGGTGTCAAATTCTGTGTTTTGTAAAACATCTACTTGTCCTCAGTGTCTTTCAGTTTCCTGTGCTTTGCAGCTGAGTGTATTGTAGCTCATAGACTACTTTGTATACCCAGTACTTGTCCCAGATAATAAACTAATAATGTTTTTATGATCCACTTTCTTTTAGATCATAGGTCTTGTGCAGAGACTGGGGTAGAGTTAATGAGACCATATCTTCATGAATTTCTAACATCTGCATATGAAGATTATGACATTGTTATTTGGTGTAAGCTTAATTTTCTTTATTAGATTTCTATGGAAATAAGGTGGTTACTTATACTATCCTACTGTATAAAGCATGACTTAAAAAGACTTGTTAAATGTAAATGTTTTCTCTTTTTAAGTAAATTTCTAAAATGATGTTTGACTTTCTTACATTATTATATGAAGTACATGTATATTTGCTTAGACATAGGTGAATATAGGATAAGAATAGACCATGGTGTTAGAATAAAAGTAGCTATTTATTTGTTTTTGCAGTTGGGGGTGAACTAGGGCTTTGTGCGTACACTAGGTACTCTGCACTGAGCTATACTCCAAGCCCTTACTTCAGTGCTTCCTTCCCTTTCTTTACTCTAGTTTCAAGATATTTCGAGACAGACTTCTTTTTTTTTTTTTTTTTAAAGATAAATCTTAGTGATGGACAGAATGAAGACAGTGTGACTTGCTTCAGGAAAAATGAATACACAACAGAAGCAGGGCTTGTTAGGTTGAGGTCTGGACGTTGAAGTACACGCAGACCCGCAATACAGTAGGAACTTAAGTGTTACTAAGGACATGTGTTGAGTTTAGTTGACATCTTCTTCCCATGTCCTGATCATTGAAGCTAAGCACTGATTGCCATCCCACCCCCTATAAACACTTGAAGCTCTTTGGCAGTTTCATAATCAGAGAGTTTCCCTGAATGGAATAAGATCCCATCAAGTATAAGAGTGTGCAGTCGGCATTGATGAGAGGCCAGACAGTGCAGTCTGTAAGCTTCCTTGCTGCCTTCCTTGTGATTCAGAGTCTTTCCCTTGCTCAGTGACACTGAGCTCACAACTCTTTGGATTAAAAACATGATCAGAATGTGCTGATTTTATTGTTCAATTTGGTAGAAGAGAGCTCACTGAAGCAATTTTCTTTTTTAGCATTTTGGCATGACATAGGACAAAAGGAAGTCAGTTTCACTAAGTTTGACTTAGACTTTTAGACAACCTTTATAGTCATATATTTAAAAATAAGTGGTAAATTATTTTATTGTTGTAGATTGAAAGGGGTACTTCACTTTGGAGCTAAACACACTAGGATATTAAGTGTATCCTTTGTGAAATCAGGCAGGGCATGTAATCTCTGTGAGCCTCACGCTCTTCACCTCAAGGTAGTAACCTGGCCTATATTTTAGATGGATTGTAAGAATAGATGTCCCCGTGTGGTAACCAGCACCACTGCTAACATACAAGGATTACTTCACAATGAACAAGTATTTTACTCTATCTCCTTGTTTTTCATCTATAAATTACATGTAGAACAGGTACTAGGCTAACTTTTTCTTACTAATGTTTTCATTGTAGATAGGACACTTTAAACTTAGAGTTTTACTGCATGGAAAGTGCAAGTTGAGAGCAGGAGAGCATGGAAAGATGAGAGTGACTTTCCTGTCAGTGATTGTCAGTCAGCGTTTATGGGAGCAGACATGGAATGAAGAGGGACTGTATGTATTTGTCTCTGCTCCTTTTAAGGTGCTGGGCTTAGTGAGCTTAATTTGGAAGCCTGACAAAGTACACATCGTCATTAGTCCTGACTGGTCTGCCACACGTTAGTTAGTGTGCGTGCTCTGCTACTCCACGTGCTTATGCATTGCCTGGTCTGCTGCCCTGCTGCCAGAGAGACGGGATTTACTCGTCTCACACTGACTGTGGAATGAACAAATAGTGGCAGGGCTGATTTAAAAGGAGTCTGGGTTTTACTGTAATGGTCACCTCTGTCTTATAAATTAAAGTGGTTTAAGTTTTATACTTTTTAGAAGACACACTAAAGTAAGTTTATTCATGATGTTTTAACAATTGTGGTCTTGCTTAAGAAGCTTATTTATTCAGAAGAAAAAAATTTTTAAAAATGAAACTCAAAACTTTTCATATGTATTGTATTATTCCTCATGTTTTAGCTGCAACAAATATGAAGTGGATTGAAGCTAAAATGAAAGTAAGTGTTAGAAACAAGCCATTTCACAATGCTTTGAAATCACATTTGACAGAATAAGGTTCTAGAACCAAAATAAATTTCGCTTCTTTTGGCTATCTTTTAGTAGATACAGAATGCCAGTTTTGGGAGTAGAGGTGTGTGTGAGCTTGCTTAATGGTGGATTCATCTGAATGCCTAAGCTGTTTACCAGAAAAAGCTAAGGCCCCTTTTACCGCCCTTATTTTGCAGTAATGTTTGTTTTGCCCTTTGCTCTGGTGTGTGATACTGACGAGCTCATTCATTTCTAAAATGGTCAGTTAGGAATGAATCCACTTCTGGTTTACTCACTGACACAGTTCAGCAAACCAGTACTTTTGCTGTTGTGTAGCAAACTGTAGCTGCCATTGCTGTAGAAATTGGCTTGAGAATTTTGCAACTAGAATGCTCAGAAAGTCTGGGATTTTCCACATTTGTATTTTCACCGCATGAATGTTTGTGTTATAGGAGCTGGGTGTGAGCACAAATGCCAACTATAAGATTACCTTCATGCTGGACAGTGCGGCCATGATCACTGTGCACACGCCCCGGAGAGGGCTCATTGACGTAAGTCTGTGACTGTGGGCAACGATGACTGTACTTTCAGATAGTGCACTTTCTGTATTGAAGCTGACAGAAAAAAAAAAAAAAAACAAACCTACAAAGAATTTAGAATTTCATCTGAACAAGTAGTAAAATGACAGTTGAATGTTGACAGAGACATAGTATTTAAAAGATTTTTAACGGTTAGGAGGCAGGCAGATCTTTCTGTGTTCAAAGCTAGGCATGGTCTACATAGTGAATTCCAGGCCAGTGAGGGCTATATATAATGAGACCCTATCTCAAAAATTAAATTTAATGAATTAATTTTAAAAAATTAAAAAATGAATTATAATGATGCAATTAAGGATACTGGAGGACTATCAAGAAAGGAACTGCGTCAAGGCTGTGATAATGGCAGTGAAGTATTGTCAGACAAGGTAGATGAGAAAAACACTGAACATTAGCAAGAAGCATGCTGAAACAAAGCAAGTTCTGCTCACTCTTCTCTAGAAGAAGCTGCTGCACTATAGTACAGGGATCAGGTTGCACATGTACCCCTAGAAAATACCAGCAGTTCATCAGAGAAGAGGATCAGGCTTTAAATTGGCTAATTTTAATATGGTTGACTCCTCAAGTGACTGCTTCTACAAGGCCCTGCAACAGGCATGGTTAGAGAGATAAGGGACCTGTCATCCATGCCTTTTGAAAACAACCTAGGAATGGAGAGAGGTTAGCATGGGTGCTGTCAGAGGTAAAATAAGTCGTCTTAAGTATGTGAGGACTTGCTCAGTGCACACACCAAGGGAGAAGTAGAATTATGACCTACTGCATACCTTCTGCAGTCTAAGTGTTAGAGAGCTTGGGAAATGCTAAGCACAGCAGGGTTGTAATAGTTGTACATCGAAGGACAGCTAACTGCCCTTGGCTAAGAATGAGAGCTGGGTTTGGTGCAGTGTGCTGTAATCCTCTTACTCCATTGATGTAGTAGAGTAGTTAAGGACTCAAGTAGGAGTATCTAGGTGGCATTGGCAGGCCAGTGAGAATGGGTCTTAGCCTTGTGTCCTATATAGTCTCTTCAGCTTAGTGGTGAATTTGCTGAGGCAGTTTTTTATTTAAAAAACAAAACAAAACAAGCCTGGAGATAAATAAATCAGACTGTCTAGTATCTGATTTGGAAATTTCCTTTGTGCCTTTCTGTATTTTCAGATTATTCTATGGTCAGCAATGTTAGAAAACGAATTTTTAAAAAGTAGTCTATGTTTGAGGGAACGGGTGTGCTAGACTTAATTTCCAAGCAGATGTGGGATCTTGTCTTGTTCGGTCCTGGTGTCTTTGAACAGTCTTGTCCGGGAACATCCTGAGACAAGTTCCCTGCAAACCCCTAGATTCTGCCTTATTGTGTTTCTATATTCTTGTCTCAGGAATTAGGCAGTTTTGTTTCAAGAATAAACAAATAGAAAATAATTTAGGTGAAAAAAATGTTTAGCAACATTTAAATAGTAATTCATAGGGAAGAAAAAGTCATGTTAGACCAAGGAGGAGCGGAGGCCCCTGGGACAGCGTTTCTCTCCTGGCTGCTGAGTCCTGACATCACTGAGTGGGATTCCTGCCACTAACTAAGAATCTGCTTTTTAAAATGTAGTTAAGGCATTTTTCTCAATGTTTTATTCATTTGCATTTATTCTTCAAAATAAAGTCAGGTTTATAGTTATTGAACTCATCTTCCTAGGACTGCATTGCTCAACCTGGGGGGCAAGACCCCTTTGAGGGTTGAAAGATCCTTTCACCGGGGCCACCTAAGACCATCAGAAAACACAGATGTTTTATTATATACAGTATTATATATTACAGTACTTAACAAAATTATAGTTATGAAGTAGCAGTGAAAATAATTGTGTGGTTGGGGGGTCATCACAACGTGAGGAACTGTATTAAAGGGTCATAACTTTAGGAAGGTTGAGAACCACTGTCCGAGGAAGCTATTCCTCCATCTCATGCAGAGCTGATGACCCTTTTATAGAGAAGCATTGCTTTCATTTTTCATTGTGTTAGACTTTTGGAAATCTGTGTAGAAACCTTTGTAGTCCTAAAAACCAGGAATTAAAATTCTGCTGCTTTTTGAAGTTCATGGATCAAATGCTGTGGAAATCAGGCACCGGTATCATGATTTAAAGACAAAAATCAAAGGGACACAGAGGTAACCACCTGTGTTCCAGTGCTGAGGAGGCAGAGTCTGGAGGAATAGGAGTTTAAGGCCAACCTGGGCTGCAGAGTGAGACTCCAGAGACAGAGCTGAAGGGACACCACAGACAAAAGCCATGGATTTATTTTGCATTAGATGCCGAGATTATCAACTCCAGAGCTGTGTAGTTGTCCTCACTGAGAAGTTCCTAGTGAAAGGTCTTGAGAGAGGTGGCTGTTGATTAGTCTCTTTTGCCCAGAATCTTCATATGAAAATTGTATGGGGTGTTATGGTTGGGTTGGGTGGGTTGGACATGCGCAGATGCTCACAGGGTGCCTGGTGATTACTATTGCAGCCCCAGGCAGGAAGGAGCTTCCTTTACCTTAGGATGGGGGAACTGTTAATACAACTGAGTTAAATATAAACCTTTATTTTAAGGTGAAGCCTCTTGGTGTCATTTGGGGAAAGTTTTCTGAATTCTACAGCAAAAAGAACACCATTATGTTCGATGACATAGGAAGAAATTTTCTAATGAATCCACAAAATGGACTGAAGGTAAGGCGGCTTTACTTGTTTAAGCTGGTGGGTGTAACCTGAGCTGTGGCATGTCCTGAAGTTTTAGATGATCTTTCAGTTAATAATGGATGAGTATTATTATTGCTCTTGTAAGATAATAGAGTGGAAAACTTTGTTGCCTAGTGTTTTGACTGTGCTGTGTCTTTTGTCTAGATACTTAATCATTGTGCTACAGTTGCTTATGGTATTTAACACAGGAACATGCGGTTTTGTGGCCTGGGAGCAGCATGCTAGACCATCAGGCTTAGGTGTATATAGAGTATATGCCGTGATTTTCATTCTAGGATGGAAAGTCAAGACTTGCTCAAAATCATGTATGCAATGGGTGTTTGACAGAATTTGGACAACTTCTGTGTGACTTGTTTCCTGGGTCAGTGATAATCTTCTCACAAGTCATATGAAATCTGTGTAGGAACTAGAGATATTTACCCTGTGGTGGAGAACTCTAGAGCTCGAGTGCTTCTGATGCTGCTAACATAGCTGCACGTGTAACACGGAGGTGCTCTGTGTTGTGTCAGCAGTGAGGATGTCTCCATGTGCTGTGCTGTGGATATCCTGGTGCTAAGAGGTTTTTTTTTTTTCTCTGTCCTGAACTACTTAGCCAGTTAGGTTCTGAGTACAGACAAGGATGGGAGTGTACAAAGTAGGTCCTTAAGCCTTTATAAATTAGTGAGTTGGTTTTAGCTGTGTAGTGAGTATAAGTCTCAGGAATGGTGACACAAGCCCTGGAGTTTATCCCTACAGATGTAGCCTGTCGGCTTGGGCGAGAAGCAAGTGTGCTCACTCTGTCCTCTGTCTTTTAGTACTCTGAAACAAACCCCAAACATTTTATTTAGAATTCAATGTAAAATGTGAAAGGCTATATTTAGTTGTATAAACATGTCTGAGCTGATCTTAAGAAAAGAAAAGTTATTAGGGAAATCATTCAGAAGTGTGTCAAATTAAATAACTCATAATTATAGTCAAGATTGAGTCTCTCACTAATGTTTGTGTTCCTGACTTTTATAGTTTGAAGTAATGCTTTTAAAATGAAATATTAATATTAGAAAATACATCAACCTTACAATTTGGGAGAACATAACTGACTGCCCTTTTTATGGAGACTGCTCTGTATAAATAAATGGCAAAGTGAAATGTTTATGACAAAATGTGGCAGAAAACTGGTATGAATGTGTAATAGTCTCAGCTTATAGAAGTGTAGAGTGGGGCCTACATGATGGCAGTTCCCTCCCCAGAATCCACATGGTGGAGGGGGAGAGCTGACTCCTGCAAGTGTCCTCTTTGTGTGCATATGGTATGCACAGACACACAGCAAATAAAGAGAGAAGGATAGAAAGCTCATGAGAGAGTGCTCTGGTAAAGATAACCCTGCTGTGCTCAGGCCAAGCTCAGATCTTAGCTGGCTCTGTCCACAATAGACAGTGGCAATGAAATGAGTTAGTGGAGAGCACTCAGGTGACGGAAGGACATGAAGTGTGAGCAGCATCGCTAGAGAGAAGTGGCTGTGCAGACCCCAGGCTAAGAGAGGCTGTGCTGTCAGTTAGGCTGAGATAGAATAGGTAGGTGGAAGAGCTTAAATAATACCCACAACTTCTTAGAAACTTAGGTGGTATGAGAGTCACTTGCACTGGTATTTTAGCCTCAGCAACTGACTGAAATGGTGGAGTAGCATAGGCTTTTGTTAACTTTCTTGCCACAGGATGAAGTTTGATGAGATTTGTTCATTTTCTGACAGATAAGGCCTTTTATGAAAGCTCATCTGAACCGTGATAAAGACAAGGAGCTGGTGAAGCTCACTCAGTACCTCAAGGAGATAGCCAAGCTTGATGACTTCCTGGAGCTGAATCACAAGTACTGGGAGAGGTAACTGCTAACTCTGTCGCTTTACTCTCGGGACCAATGAGTGAAAACACACTGGCAGTGCCAAACTCTGCTCTGAACTTTGTATGAGGTGGGGAAAGTCTGAAACCACTTTTTCAGTCTACTGGAGTCCCCTCAAAGGTATTTCCTCTAGCCCCTAACTTTTTCATAACCACATTCCTTCAGGTCTTTAATATTCCAGTAGTAGGAACTTGAGAAGCTGGAGTCACTTGGGACAGTAATCACCTTGCTCTCTGAATTCCCTACTCCTCCCACCATGATTCTTTAAGGCAAGGTCTCTGTGTGAGCTACAGCCTTCTCCTCTATGTTTTTGACTAGAGTCCTTTTATTGTTTGTTTTGTTAATATATTTTACGTGTGATATGTGTGCATTCATGTATGCCCTCCTTTAGTATCTTTTATTTCACTATATGCAGGAAAAATTAGATCTTTAGATGAACTCTGAGTTAATTAGAAATCACAACTCTATGTAACATTGGAATGTAGGCAGTGTGATGTGGTATCTGGTGCTTACAACCTCCCAAGGCTAATTGTAAATCTGAGCAGCCTGATTTGGTGACTGGCTTCACTTTGTGCCTGAGAAATACGAGGAACATAGCACTCCACAAGTAATTATAAACTGTACTCATCTTAAAAGGTCCGCCCTGAAATAAGTCCTTTGGCATGAGAGGTATATTGCTTTACTGAGCTTAGTCTGATTCTGTTTTGACGAGTTTCTCTCATTTCCTGCAGGTATCTATCAAAGAAGCAAGGACAGTAGATAGCAGTTACACTCAGAGTTGAAGATCCTGAGGTCTGTGGACCTCTGTTTCTTTGCTAGGGGTTACCACGGCTGTGCTGGACACTGAAGCAGATGCCAGCCTGCCTAGCTGTGGTCTTCCAATGCTTTGTAAACAAAGTGCTAAACAAACAAACAAACAAACAAACAAAAAGTTCTTTTCCCTCTATGTTAATTTACTCTTGAAGAATTGTTCTCTGGCATTAATTATTGAGGTGTTTCCCAAACCCTCTAAAAATGGAAAAAGGAAAGGAAAATGAAAAAAGGAGAAAAATATATCTACAATTGTCATCTTGCAACTTTGGAAATGAGTTTTGTCTTATGCTTTTCTGCTTTTGTCTCCTTGTATAATCAGCTGCCTGAGTCTGAGACCAAATCTGTCTTTAAACTAGCTAGTGCTTTCCCCCTTAAAACCAAAAGCAGCACCAAAAACCCCAGATGAGCTTCTCAGTAAAGACCTGGTTTGTTATGCTGAAAACTCGCAAGAGTTGTCCTTCCCTGTCAGAGTTTCTCTCCTGCAGTCTACCCGGAAGATCCTGAAGCTGGAGGTGTGCCAGTGCTCCTTAAGAATGAAGGACATCTGCATGATAAGGCTGTGCCCTACACGACAGGGACAGGACAAGCAGACTGAAATAACACTGCAGGACAAGGGCGAGTAGAAGCACTTCTGCCTAAAACTAGTTATGAGCACAGTTTACCACGGTAGTAAAAAGGCACCATCACCAACTCGACTCTCAGAAGCATGGATAGCATCTCTGCCTACTCCAGTTAGGTGTCATTGTAACTGCTAACACCGTTGCAGCAAACATCTAGCCATAAGATTAAAAATACCTGTTACTTGCAATGCTTAAGCCTGCAACTATGTATGTGACTGTTGTTTTATGTTGACAGTATTGCTTTATACAGTTCTTGTATTGGAAGGAATTGCTCCTTTTAAATGAACAGATGTACATTGTTCTTATGGGACTATTTCAGTGGTGTAAATAATAAATATCTTTTTTTAAAACATTGGTTATCTGTTTTATAATGTCTCAAATATTTTACCTCTTTGTCAGTTCACCAACCATGTTCAGGCAAGGACCTCTGAAAATTAAATGCAGAGGCAGAAAGAATTAGAGCTGAAGACCAGCTGCAACTATGATCTCAAACAAGTATGTGTGCTGTTCTGTGTATATCACTATACATTCAAAATGATTTTAGCAGCTAGATAACATGCATAATGAAAATAATTTATTAAAATGTTTCTTAAACATCTGGGAATTTTTAAAAGAAAATTTAAGGGCCAATAGTATGTTTACGTGTTTATTCATGTATGCATTGCCTTTGTCCTTTTCAGTTGCTCTTACTGATACACCAGGATCTGCCTGTCTGCCTCCCCAGTACTGGCTCAGTCCTGTGCACATCCCCAGTACAGAATGCTAGGCTCATTTTGCATTGTTTGGCTTTTTCCTCATGTGGATGTGTGGGTGCACATGGAGGCTAAAGGTTGACATTGGACACTTCCTTTAATAGCTCCCTACTTTACTTGAGGCAGGGTCTCTTGATGAATCAGGTAGAATAAATCTAAGCCAATTTACCAGCAGGGTTCTATCCCCTGTCTCTATCCCCTGAATGCTAGGATTACAGACTTTGCCATCTGTCTTGTGTGTAGGTGCTAGGGATCTGACCTCTCATCTTTAGTACGCAGATGGCAAGCACTCTACTCACTGAACGACCTCTAGCTCCTGTGAGTGCCAGTGATCTGAACACAGGTAGGTCCTCATGTTTATATGCAGGCCCTTCCATCTCCCCTGTCCTAGACTAGAGAAAACATTGAAGGTTAGTTTCATTTTCCATGTGTGATGACAGTTTATTGTTCCAAATAACAGAGAAGGGCTTCATACTTCACAGTGAGCTGCACATGAAAGATTAGTTATTAATTAACCTAGGTCAGGAAAGAACAAACACATTCTTAACAGAAGTGGAACCACATTTAGCCAGGTGGGGTTTTACATCTCCTACCAGTAGGTGGCACTCCAACCAAAGTCTGGAGCCAGTGTGTTACTAATCACTGAGGCCATTTGGGATCTTGAGCTTTGTGTGAATAATAATTTCACAAGGTATGAGACCCTTTATACCTTCTAACTCTTAAGACTTCTCTCTGTGACACACAGTTGACAGTTCAAAGGTGTATCTGCTAAAACTCACTTTTGCCACGCATAATTTTAAGATTAAAATAATTGATATTTAGGGGTGTACATTTAGTCTAATGACTATATAACATCTTGAAATCTTACATTCAGAGAGTGGTTTGAGATCCAGGAGCCCTTTAAGTTTGCATTAACAAACACTGGGATATTGAATTCTTTGTATCTATATATAGTAGCATTCAGGCCTATAGGTGAACAAGCAAGCAACTGAAGCATGTTCAATTATGGAAAGTGAACTAGTTGTCTTCTGTGGGGGTAGAGCTACAACAGAGGCAAGAGACTAGAAAAGCTGTAAAAAAAATGCTTAGTATCATTTAGTTGTAAATACTAGTAAAATACTATTATGATTCTCAAAACTTTCTCCCCAAAACTCATGTGTTAAAGACTTGGACCCTGGTGCTCAGAGGCAGGGCCTTGAGAAAACAACTCCCTCCTGCCTCAGTCGGCCCCTCAATTCTGCGGGAGAATCAGAGTCCCAGTACAGGTGGGCAGGAGTTGGAGAAAAGAGTGACAAACAGACGCAAACACAAGGGAGTGCTGTATCTGATTGTAATTTGTCAAAGTGAGCATCAGACTTACATATTACAGAAGAAAACAAAGAAGTTAGGTAACACATCAGCCAAGGTACACTGGCGTTATCTGACACAAAACAGAGAAATGCATACAAAAGACTGGCAGGAACCAGGCAATGTTTACAATTGAGATAAGATCAGCCCTATCTAGAGTCTGCTGTAGTCAGGAGCCAAGTGAAGATTTCACACCCTAGTCACAATTTATGCTATTCCTCCAAGCATTGTGAAAGCTTGCACCAGAGACTTCTGCTCTAGCAGACCTTTTCATGAATAATGCAATACTGTAGTTCCTCCTTAAACCACAACCCTCCTTCTTCCTAGGCCATGGTAAATTCTTGCATTTGGGAGTAATTTGGCTGCTCTTTTAAGTATCTGTAGGGAATCTCCATTTGTTAGAAGAACTCACCGACTTTCTTCTAATACACAATGTAGTCTGCCATACCTGACTGTAATGAAGATTCTAAGTATACTTCGCTAAGCTTGCCCTGAGATTTCTAACTCCTATCCAGTACAATTCTGTAAGAAAGCATGCAAGACCCTCTACACTATCGCAGGGACAGATTTGGAGCATTCTTGCTATGGGAATGCCAAGGTTCCAGGAGGCTAAGTTTCCGTGAAACTCTTTGCCTTGGGGCTGAGTCCAAGCCTATAGGCCTGTCATGCAGAGTTCACTGGAGTGGGTGTGGCAGACTCCAAGGGTACTGACCTAATAAATAAAGGATGGTTGCTAGATATGGAAGCTGGGTTTTGCTGTAGACACAAACTCTGCCTCCTGCCTACACAGGTAAGCAGCCTTCTCCAGCATACCTCTGTCAGATACGGAGAGGCAGTACAATCAACTGGCCATTTGCTGACACCTCCAGTTACCCTTCCAGGTACCCAGTTGTTTATCTCAGGTACTTTGTTACAGCGACAGAGCACTGACTTAACCATGAACGGTGAATAAGTCTATGTGGAATTTTCTCCCACAAAGTCATCAACAGAACTATTTTATGATACAGATTGTTATAATACAAGTTTCTACTAAAGTATTTGTACATCAAAAACTTCAGAGGTGCCTTGGAGAGTAAATGCTTAGCTATTTATGTAAAAGTCTAAGTTTTAGAATAGTTTTGGGGAATCATGTGGGTCTTAGTGTGAATGTCAAGCATTTTGAACTTAGAACCCCTTGGAGATTCTTTGGTTGATCTAAGACTTAGGATGGATCATGACATTAGAAGAGAGAGGGCAGGCCACTCTCAGAGCTGAAAGCTAGGCATGTATGACTAGAAATGAGAGTGAGGTCTTCTGCAGAATACGGTAGTAGCGAGACCTCTCCAACAAAATAACAACAGAGCTCCTCACGAAACTTAAACGCCTTTCAATAGTAGTTCTCCTTCCTCCTTTTTCCCCTTCACCTCTTCTGCCATCTACTCTTACTCCTCCTTTTGACGTGAGTATGTGATGTTAGCCTGCTCTGGGGTCTCCTCTCTCTGCTTCTGGCTGTGGTTTCCCTTCTAAGGCTTTGAGAAGAAACAGCAAGTGTTGAGTCAGGAAGGAGGTCCTTGGGCAAGTGACCTCAACCATGCATTTGTCTTTCCTCCTTACAGAGCACCAAAAAGGAAACTGTTCTGCCTTCCCCATTGGCTGTGACAAAGATCAAATGGGGTAACATAGGCTCAAGTGATTTTGAGCAAAGGCTGGTATGAAGTCAGGTGTTAGGTGCAGTACAAGCCACCTGTCTGTAAGTGAGCTGTGCATTCTTTATAGTTGTCAGTGCTATGGCTGGAACTGTGGGCCTCTCTTTACCCCTGACCTACATCCCCACACAAGCCGTATTAGTCTTGGAATTCTCATCACCAAGGGTGTACCTTTGAAAGGAAAGAAACGGACTAGGCATATACCTTGCAGATATTACCTTGGTTTCCTAAGAGGCTTAAAATGTGTTATATTTTGATGTGTGTGCATGTATGCATGCATGCATGCGTGCTTGAAGGTGTGTGCATCAGAATCCTTATGACCGGGGAAGCCAGAAGAGGACATCTGATTCCTTGGCATTGGAGTCCCTTGGAATTGTGACGTGACCTGCTCGACATGAGTGTTAAGAACCAAATATGAGTCTTCTGCAAGAACAGTATGTGTTCTTGTCTCTGAGTCATCTTTCCATCTCTATAGTTTTATTTATCAACTTGATACACTCTCGAATCACCTGGAAGAGTCTCAGTGAGGGATTGTCCTGATGAGGTTGGCCTGTAGGCTTGTCTGAGGAGGGTTGTTTACTGTTGATTGATGTAGGAAGACCCACTTGACACTGTTCCCTGAGGTTCAGGCCTGACTAGTTATGTGTGTAGTGGGAGTTAGGCTGGTGGTTGACTAGGCATGAACAGACATATGTGTATTCATTATCTCTCTGCTCTTGACTATGGTGTGACCAGCTGCTTCATGTTTTCATATTGGTTTCCCCATGATGGTGAGTTATATCCTGGAACTGTGTTTATCCAGATAAACTCTCTCTCCCTTATAATTGCTTTTGCCAGGATGTTTAATCACAGCAGCAGAGGTAAAGCTGGGGCTCTGAGACAGGCTATTTGTTTGTTTGTTTGTTTAACTCACAATGTGAGAGGCTGAATGTCCATGGCTCCAGCCCATGACGAGGTCTTCCTGATTCTATCACACTACTGTGGGCAACAGCGATAAGACCAGGTTAGAAGAGTCTGCACTGTCAAAGCAGGAAGCCAGAGAAGGCGTCTTCCCATGATGCTTTTCAAGAGCACACTACTAGTGGACCTGAAGGCCTTCCTCAGAGTCCTACTGGTTATAGGTCTTGCTTGTCAACAACACTAACCTAACATATGGAGGACTAGGCCTTCACCAAATGCATCTTCCATGGGTCCATGGAACTGTATTCAAGGCCTAATGACATTTGCACAGAAATCTGAATAAAAGCTGTTATTTAGTATTTATTCACACGATTACAGTGGGAAGACATGACAAGCCTGCAGGCAGGATCAAGTCGCCAGATTTAGGGTCTAGTGGGATAAAAGTGGCGGGAGAGGTAGGCAAGCTCACAGAGAGGATAGGATTCCGCAGGGATAGAATTTCTGTACTAGGAAATCTCCCCATTTGAAGTGTGATTCTGTGACTCGTATAATACTTGTAAGCTGTATAAAAATCACAGTGATCATGTTTATTATCACACACACACAAATACACGTATGTATATTTAGAAAAAATAATCATCTGAATCCTGACAAGAAGGCTTAGCAGTTAAGAGCATGTATTGCTCTTGTAAAGGACCTGTGTTCATTTCCCAGCATCCTCCTTGGGTGGCTCATGACTACCAGTTCCAGGGGATCCAGTGCTTCTGGCCTCGGCAGGCTCCCTGCCTCATGGGCACATACTCACATGTAGGTGAACACACACATGAAATCAAAGTAAACCTTTAAAAAGGAAACTTCTAGAAATGATTCCGAACTCACGGAGACACTGACAATATGTTCAAAACCTGCCCAAGTTCAAACCAGACAAAGTCCCAGCACTGAGAAAGGAAATGGACACAGGGTCCCACTCCTAACCCAGAAACTATTGTGATTGATACCATAGGAGAAATCAGTTTTCTCTAGTGGACTGTCACTGGGTATATCAACCACACTGTGGGGTCAGGGCCGTGCTCAGAAGTAGTTGTTGAACCCAAACAGACTCCATGTATTTTTTTTATTTTTTTTATTAGGTATTTTCCTCATTTACATTTCCAATGCTATCCCAAAAGTCCCCCATACCCTCCTACCCACTCCCCTACCCACCCACTCCCACTTTTTGGCCCTGGCGTTCCCCTGTACTGGGGCATATAAAGTTTGCAAGTCCAATGGGCCTCTCTTTCCAATGATGGCCAACTAGGCCATCTTTTGATACATATGCAGCTAGAGACAAGAGCTCCGGGGTACTGGTTAGTTCATAATGTTGTTCCACCTATAGGGTTGCAGATCCCTTTAGTTCCTTGGGTGCTTTCTCTAGCTCCTCCATTGGGGACCCTGTGATCCATCCACTAGCTGACTGTGAGCATCCACTTCTGTGTTTGCTAGGCCCTGGCATAGTCTCATGAGAGACAGCTATATCTAGGTCCTTTCAACAAAATCTTGCTAGTGTATGCAATGGTGTCAGCGTTTGGAAGCTGATCATGGGATGGATCCCTGGATATGGCAATTACTAGATGGAAGAGAGAATCTCAGGTGCAGAAGATTCCATAGAGAACATTGGCACAACAATCAAAGAAAATGGAAAATGCAAAAAGATCCTCACTCAAGACTCCATGTATTTTTATTGGTTATTTTTGTCTTGTTTTAATATTTTTGTTTTACTGGTTCTGTCTTTTGTTTGTTTGTCTGCTTTGATTTTCGTTTTTTAGTGTCTTTTTCTTTTGAGAGAGAGAGAGAGAGAGAGAGAGAGAGAGAGAGAAGAATATGAAATGGGGTAGGTAGGAACGATCAGGAAGGAGTTGGGAGGGGAAGAATATAATCAAAGTATATTGTATTGAAAGAACCTAGTGGGGAAACTCCCACTCAATTCCTGATTCGGCGTGCACCCAAGAATCACGAACAGACGGACAACTTGATGTAAGAACACGAGGTAGTTTAATGACGGAGCTCCAGGCCGACACATATTTCCCGCAGGAGACAGAGGTGTTGACCACATGGTGGAGCCATAATGGTGGAGCTCCGGGTCGAAACGTATCTCATGCAGGAGACAGTGGTTTCGACCCTGAGGCTTGGAAGCTAGGGATTTTTATAGAAAAGGGGTGGGGCCAGGGGAGGAATTGGCACGGTTTCACATGATTGGTTCATTTAAACATCAACAGACTGTCAGAAGGGCGGGAGATAGGGAGGCACTAGGCCAGTCAGGACATGTAACGAAGGGCCTGACCAGGCATGTCCTGGCCTGTTTTGCTATGTGCTCAGCCCCAGGTTTTAAAGCTCACAAACAACTCTTTGGGCTATTTGACATACATTACATGAATCACAGATCTCAAGTTTTATTTCCTTTCAGTATGAAAAAAAAGAAATAAAATCTTTAAAATAAAAAAAAAAATCTTTCTGGTTCTTGTGTAGAAATCAGATTTGAAAACTAGAAAGTTCATGACCAAGCTGGGGCTTAGATCAGGTGTGGCGTTCTTGACCAACATGTGTAAGGCTTTGGGCTTGATTGAGGGTATCATTTTTTTTTTTTTAGGATATGATTTTTTTTTTTTCATCTAGAAGTAAAAGGCTAGGGCCAGTCCTGGGACTACAGATTGTATTCAGAGGAAAGTGCATGTCTTCATTCTATTATTTAATTTCCCAATTACTATTGAGCTATCATGATGAACCGAGGTGCCAAGTATTAAGTGGGAAGAAGAGGTTGAGTTCGTGCAACAGGAGAAAGTGGCTATGCACGTGCATGGGGACCACTACTCTCCCATGTTTCTCAGCTGTCACAGAGTCAATGTGCAGAGCAGCAAGCTCAGTGTATCCAAGTCTCATTGCCATCTGTAACTTCTATCCACTCTCCGTCCAGAGTTCTGACATTAAGTGTCCATGCATGTCCATGGCCTATGCATCATGCAGCAGAGCAAATGCAGGAAGAAGCCCCCTATCTCTTCCCATGGAATTGCTGTAGCCAGGGCACCCCTCTCCATGTGTCATACATGAGCAGCTGAGAACAAGTGGTCAGTTCACACAGCATTATGTGTGTGTTCTTTCTCATGGTTTTTATTGTCGCCTCCTCCCTAGACTTTAATGAGTGCTATGGCGTGTCCCCTAATCTTGCTGACTCCCAATTCCCAAGGCCCCTCTCTTCAGCACCTCCAGTGCTCACCTCTTACAAATAGACGGAAAGGTGCTTCATTACAATCAGGTCCTTCAGGGCATACTCTACTACAAGATGTAGGACATTTCAGTCAAAGCAAATATAAAAAATAAGTTTAAATGTCCAAAGGTGGGGGGTGGGGTGGGGTGGGGGAGGATAGTGCAGTGCACAATTTGAAAAAAAATTGTAACATTTTCAAAAGAATGTAGATGTTTCTTTTTAGGAAGATTTCTTCATATTTATTTTGTGTGTATGAGTGTTTGCCTGTATGTATGTATGTATGTACTTATGTATGTATGATGTATGTATATACATCATGTACATATAGGAGACAGTGGAGGGCAGGAAGGCATCAAATCCTCTGGAACTTCACTTAGGGATGGTTGTGAGCCTCTGGACGGGTACTTGGAACTGAACCTGGGTCCTTTGCAAGAGCAATATGTGCTGCTAACTGCCGAGGCATCTCTATAATCCACAGTTACTCTTTTATTATCCCTTAGCTGGCTCATTGCTTAAGAAAATAAAACGTATAGTTGTTTTAGAGAATCTATGCAGTCAATGTGAGGCCTGATTTTTGTTTTACTTTGAATGTGAAGCGCGTTGATGTGTCCCCCCCCTAGGTACATGAGGTGGAACATTTGGTTTCCAGCCTCAGACAGGCCTTGAGGTGGTTGCTATCTGGGGGAAGTGGAACACTGACAGTAGGCCCTGGGGTTTCTTAGCTCCACCAAGTTTCTGGTTTTGAACTGCTGATGCTATGTGACTGGCCAGCTAGCTCATCTTCCTACCACCATTCCCTGCCTATCATGATGGGCTGGATCCTGAAGACCTAAGAGCCAATAGAAAACCTGTCCTCTTTAAATCGTTTCCTGTTAGTTATGAGGTTATGCTAATGGGAAGAGTAACTAGCAAGCGCTTTCTTTCCAAGACAGGATCTCACTGTGTAGCTCAGGCTGCCTCTGCTGTCTCAGCCCCGCGGTGTACTAAGATTACAGATTCATGACTGCCCAGCAGACCTAAGGTTATAAAGATCTCGTAGGGGTAAAAATCTAATACCTTTTGCTCACTCATCGTGCACGATGAGTCCAGGCTTGCCCTTCTGTAACAAAAGACAAGTTAGCAAAACTAAAAGCACAACACGTTTATGTATTTATTTTAAGATGTATTTAAACATTGACGTTTTAATATAATCACATCATTAATCACATCATTTCCTTCTTTCTTTCCTTTCCTCCAAACCCTGTCATATACCATCTTGCTATCTTTCAAAATCATAGCCTCTTTATTCATGTATTGTCATTTTACACACACACGTACACACAAACACACACACACACATGTACAATCTGCTCAGTCTTAATAATGTTACTAACGTATATTTTCAGGGCTGACCATCTGTTATTGGCTAACCATGTGGTGTGTTCTTCCCCGAGGAAGACTATTTCTCCCACTCCCAGCATCCCTTAGTTTCCTGTAGTTCCCCATTATGGCTAAGGCTTCCTGGGCTTTCTGTCATATATGTTAACATGTCTTCTGTGTTGCCCCTTGTTCAGATCATGTTTAGGCAAATCATGCTGGTGAGACTTTATGAGTGTAAATGAATGTATTTTAACCACATTTTAAACAGCCCAGGAACTTTCAGATATAAAGACCTGCTACATCCATTGAATCCCTTGGATTGAGTTCAATATATAATCTTGCTTGCTATTATTACTGGCATTATTTTATTAGTAATCATTATGTTTCCACTCATCTTTAGAGTTCTTCTGAGATCTGTAGCTACCACGAGGCGGGACATTCTGGAACTTCGTCTAAAAAATAAAAAACGGGGAACTGCTACATCCACTCCAATAGTGACAAGCGCGACAGGCCCCGAAAACCTGGGCCCTGTCCCAAGGCGAAAAGTTCATGGAAACTTAGTCTCCTGGAATCGTGGCATCCTGTAGAAAGAATGCTCCAATGTCCTTGCTTTAGTTGGTAAACACATCTGTGTGCTGGAGCTGTGTCAAAAGGATGGATCATCTAGAGCCTGCCATATCCAGGGTTCCATCCCGTAATCAGCTTCCAAACGCTGACACCATTGCATATACTAGCAAGATTTTGCTGAAAGGATCCAGATATAGCAGTCTCTTGTGAGACTATGCCAGGGCCTAGCAAACACAGAAGTGGATGCTCACAGTCAGCTATTGAATGGATCACAGGGCCCCCAATGGAGGAGCTAGAGAAAGTACTCAAGGAGCTAAAGGGATCTGCAACCCTATAGGTGGAACAACATTATGAACTAACCAGTACCCCAGAGCTCTTGACTCTAGCTGCATAAGTATCGAAAGATGGCCTAGTTGGCCATCATTGGAAAGAGAGGCCCATTGGACTTGCAAACTTTATATGCCCCAGTACAGGGGAATGCCAGGGCCAAAAAGTGGGAGTGGGTGGGTAGGGGAGTGGGTAGGAGGGTATGGGGGACTTTTGGGATAGCATTGGAAATGTAAATGAGGAAAATACCTAATAAAAAGTATTAAAAAAAATAAAAAATATTGCTTTATTACAAGTGCTCCTAAGGATTGATTTTTTTTGACATATAGCTAAGTTAGATTCTAGGCAGACCTTGATTCGACCCTGGGCATTGATTTAGCAATCACTGCCCTATGCAGGAATTTACCATTATCTAGGAAGAAGGAAGTTTGTGACCTAAGAAGGAACCAAAGTAGATGCTTAGAACTATAGATAACTGAGTTACACCCATACACAAGTATTTACAATGGCCTAGGGGGAAGGTGGACTATACAATAGACTAGAGTAGGAACTATGGCAAGGGCACGAAGCCCTTGCCCCTGGCTTCTAAGATTAAGTGGACCTTAGGTGGAGCTGTTTTGATCCCAGTTGCTAACATTGAATTTTATCCCAGTTGGTTCCAGCCAGTCCTTCCATGTTTGCATTCCTCTGTTCTGTGTAAGAATCCAGTAACCTCTTTGTACCTTGCCGGTGTGTCACCCAACTTCCCTATTTTCTTCTGTATAAAAAGTTTGATGCTCAATTTGACAAATTACATTCAGATACAGCACACTCTGTGTGTGTCTGTGTCTGTCTGTGTCTGTCTGTCAATTTTCGCCGACTCCTTGTTCACCTGCAACCAGAGACCCGTTCCACGCAGATAGGAGACCCAAAAAGGGGATAGTCTGCGGCAAAGACCCAATGACTCAGAAAAAATATATGAAAAAATAATGACCAAATGAACAACTCCATAGAAACCCAACTGGATAAGAGGTAAATATGAAGCTGATTGTGGTGGCATACACCTTTAATCTCAGGACTCAGGAGGCAGAGACTGGCAGGTCTGTAAGTTTGAGGCTAGCTCTATACACATGAAAAAAAAAATGCTCTGCACCGGGCGTGGTGGCGCACGCCTTTAATCACAGCACTCGGGAGGCAGAGGTAGGCGGATTTCTGAGTTCGAGGCCAGCCTGGTCTACAAAGTGAGTTCCAGGACAGCCAGGGCTATACAGAGAAACCCTGTCTCGAAAAACCAAAAAAAAAAAAAAAAAAAGATATTATTCTTCCTATTGGGTTGTAATCCCCTCCAGCTCCTTCAGTCCTTCCCCTAGCTCTTCCATTGGGGTCCCTGGGCTCAGTCCTATGGTTGACTGCCTGTGAGTATCTGCATCTGTATTGGTCAGGTGCTGGTAGAACCTCTCAGGGAACAGCCACACTAGGGTCCTGTCAGCAAGCACTTCCTGGCATCTGTAATAGTGTTGGTGTTTGGTGTCTGCATATGGGATGGATTCCTAAGTCTCTGGATAACCTTTCCTTCAATTTCTGCTCCATTTTTTTTGTCCCTGTCTTTCCTTTGAGTGGAAGAGCACCCACATAGAGGCAAAGGGGAGGCGTGAGAGGAGGGATGGGGGCTTTGTGAAGGGGTAACCAGGAAAGGGAATATCATTTGAAATGTAAATGAATAAAATGATTAATAAAAAAATAATGTTGGCTGTTGCGTGAAACAAAAAGCTGATGCCATCTAGCAACAAGTGGGAAGTGAAACATAGTTGCCCTGCTGTCACCCAGGTCACCAGGGAACCACTATCTCATATCCTCTGTGTGTGCAGCAATTGTAGGGAGAGTCACATGTCTCTTAGGCATTTATTGTCTTACATATGCCCAAGATGAACCCACATGGTCACTGTTCTCCCAGTAGCTCTATACACATGAAAAAAAAAATGCTCTGCACCGGGCATGGTGGCGCATGCCTTTAATCCCAGCACTCGGGAGGCAGAGGCAGGCGGATTTCTGAGTTCGAGGCCAGCCTGGTCTACAAAGTGAGTTCCAGGACAGCCAGAGCTACACAGAGAAACCCTGTCTCAAACACCCCCGCCTCCCAAATGCTCTGCTGTGTGATTCAAGCCAGAGAAACTCCTTTTGTGTGACTGATCTGGGGAACTCAGCTGAGCTGTGTGTTAGAGTTCAGCTGGGACCAAAAACAACCGTGAAAGTACTATTTGTGAACAGGAGGGAACGGTATATCCCTGGTAAACATGGGCTTTGGAATGAAGTCACCAGGGTATTCCCATGCATAAATGTCAAGATCTTAACATCCTTACATATTTCTATTCCCAAATGTCTTAGTTAAAGTTACCATTGCTGTGATAAAACCCCATGATCAAGAGTAACTTAGGGAGGAACGAGTTTATTTGGCTTATAATATCCCAAGTTACAGTCTATTGAAGGAAACCAAGACAGAAACTCAAATTGGGCAGGAACCTGGAAGCAGGAGCTGGCACAGAGGCCATAGAGGTCCACCATGCCAGGAGTGGACCTTCTGACAATAGGATTCCCCCATCAACCCCTAATAAGGAAAATGCCCTACCAGCTTGCCTGCCTACAGCCAGCTCTTATGAAGGCATTTTCTTAATTGAGGTTTCCTCCTCTCAGATGAGTCTAGCTATTGTCATGTAGACATAAAACTAGCCATACACCACACACTTATGGTTTAAATACCACATGTTTATTACCCCGAATTTTCTAAGCTTAAAAGTCCAAGCCTAGCTTAGTTGGATATTCTGACTCATAAGGCTGACCCTTAGAGGGGATACTACAGTGGTCTTGTTTAGGCCTGTGCACTTATTCTCAGCACTCTGAGCAGCCATAACCCTCTGCATTAATCAACATTCTTTACAAAACAAAGCTTATCCAACTCTCGTCGCTGCTCTAACTATCGTGGAGGCTTCCTTGTTGATGTGATAAATCAACCCAAGGAAGAAAGGGTTTATTTGGCTTACATCTCCAAAGGAATAGAATTTAACATGGTGTGAAAGATGCAGCAGCAGGCATGGGAAGATGATGGCAGGAACTGAAGCCTGGCTGGTCATGTTGCCTCTGCAAGTGGGAAGTACAAATTGAACCAAAAGTGGGGCAGGGCTATAAAGCCTTAAGTCCCACCCCTAGTGACCTACTTCCTCCAAGAAGGCTCCACCTCCTAAAGTTTCCACAGTCTTCCCAAAGTACCACCAGTTGGAATCACCTATTGGGACACATGAGCCTTTGGGTGTGTTTTACAGTCAAGTCACAACACTGACTAACAGAATTCTTTTAGGCTGCCCTGACAGGCTGATTTTCCTCTCCTGTATTTGCAGTCATTCAGTACAGAAGAATTTAATTTCATTGGTTGAAGAAGACCAGGAAGCTTGGTTTGAACCATAATATCTACTTAAATTCACTGCCTTGCTTCTGAGACTCAAAAGCCAATAATCAGACATTCTGTTCTCCACTTTACTCTGAGCCATTCCTTTGGGCAATAGATGACTGAATAGGGGTGAGAAGCTGCCTGTGTGGATAAGAAACAAACATGTAAGACAGCTTGTTCCCTGTACCAGGAAACAGGGTGACTGGAAGAGCTGGCATAGCTCAGTGGTATATAATGCTCTGGACTAGCATGGGGGAGGCCCTTCATTCTAATGTCTGTACCATTAAATGAGCCCAATAAGACAGATCACAGGAAACGTTTCTCAATGGAGAAGGCACTGGCTTGACCTGCAATAAACTGTAACCTTGATTCAGGTGCTTTTCCTGGCCATCATGTCAAAAGTCAAATTGTTCTCATACCCTGGTACATGCAACTGATGACACTTTTGCCATCTTGCTATGGTTTCAACATGTCTGTTAAAGCCTGTGCCTTGAAAATGAAATGGCAAAAGCTACAGGGCTCAGAGCAAGAACCTGTGAGAGGAGAGTTGATCTCAAGAAGTCTCTACCTTCATGGATCAACTAATGCTTTTATTGATGGATTGGGTTTATCATAAAAGCCAGTTCATAAACAAATACATAAATATATAAGTACATAAATACATAAAAGCCAGTCCAGCCCTGTCTGGCTTCCCAACCAGGTAATGGCTATGCCTTCCACTGAGTTATGATACAGCAAGAGGGTCCTTGCTAGATGGAGCTCTTTGATTTTGGACTTTGAAATCTTCATGAGACAAATTCTGGTTTATTATGAACCTAGCCTGCAGCATTCTGTGTCATCAGCCTGAAGAGACTAAGACATACATGTAAGGGATTTCTTCTTGAGAACTGCTCATTTTATTTTCTGTGTGTAGTTTCCAAGTACATTATTTCCCAACATACATTAATTAATGTCTGCTGTTATTTATCTATTTGTTTGTTATAAAGGTCTTTACTAAGTGCTGGAGAGATGGGTCTACTGTAAGCAGCCCATACTGTCCCTCCAGTGGACGAGAGTTCAGTTCTCAGCACTCACATCAGGTGCCTCACAAGTGCCTGTAACCGGAGCTCCAGGATACCCAATTTCCTCTTCTGGCCTCTGTGAGCACTGCACACATATGGCATATATTTACACAAACACACACACTGAAAATCAACCTTAAAATTATAGCTTTGAGTTTAAAGTATAAAGCTTAATGATAATTTCAAGTTGTAATTGGAAGTGTAAAATCACATATATGGATTTCTCTATTTTGAGTGATTTTTCTACTATTTAGAAGTAAAAATGCTTTCTTTTTGTGAACCATGGGTTAAATACAAACTCACGGATTTACTTTTTGTGTGTATATTTGTCAATGAAGAGTTAGGAGCTAATAATTTCTTTTACCTAGTGAAATTAGAATTACTCTGGTTTGTTTCAAAACATAATCAAATAAATTTAAAAATCATTTTAAAGCATTGCATTTTTCTCTTGAAAAGTGCTAAGACATTTGTGGTTGTGGTTGTGTGTGTGTATGTGGTTGTATGTGTATATGTGGTTGTGTGTGTGTGTGTGTGTATGTGTGTGTTAGTGTGTGTACAGGCTCACATATGCTATGGGGAGCATGTGGAAGTCAGAGGACAACTAAATTTCAGCTCTCTCCTACATTGTTTGAGGCAGGGTCTCTGCTATTTTCTACTGTAGGTGCCAGGCTGGCTGGGATTTGAACTCAGGTCTTCATGCTTGTGCAACAAGCAGCTATCCCACTGAGCCACTTCTACAGCCCCCTCAGCAGTTTTTACACAATAATCCAAATAAATCCACTTGATTTTTCACTCCCTCCCCCACACTATGCATTCTCAGAGCATTCATTCCTTTGGCATAAATTACTGACTAAATATCAGAGATGGATTCTTTTCGGCTCATCAGAATCAGCAGTAATTAATTAAGCACAATTTCTGAATCCGCCAAGCATGTTCTAAATTCTAACCTCTTTAACACAATAACGTTTCTGCATGACTTAGTTTGTACAATTTGTTTCAAAACATCGTCCTGCAAAGCAGGCTGGTCCATGCCTGTCCTAACAAACTTGGTCCTGCTGATTTATGGACAAGGGTCTAGAAAACAGAAACTTTCTTTAAAAGAGACCACAGTGTGTACTCTACAGAGTCACCTAGAAATGTCGACGTCCATCATATAGTGGATTTCCCATCATACAGTGCGTTTTCCATCATACATTGGGGTTTCTATGATATCTGCCCTGAAATATGGAGCCAAGGTTTACAAGCCAAGGCACATCAATGCATTTCTAGATTCTAATGTCACCACTGCTGTAATTTTCCCCAAGCTGTTTGTCCCTTGGGGTGTATGGATGCTGTTGAAACTTTAGACATAATAAGTTTGATAGATCTTAGTTGATCCTGAAGCACATCTCACCAGCATGGCAGCCCACACTAGCAACTCCCAGTGACTATCCTGCTGTTAGGGCAGGGAAACTTTAAGGACAGGAAAGGGGGTGGGGTGCAGGGCAGAGGAGATTGTTTCCCTGAAGTGGGGCCTTTGCCTTACTAGGGTATAGTCTGTTGGTCTGGCAGGCTGTGATAGTCTGAAGCTTGGGTGTTGCTGCTGGCTGAGACTCAGCTATTCGTTTGACAAAAAAAAAAAAAAAAAATAGGTTCTAGTTTATTATGTAGGATTCAAGGTACGGGCACAGTCTTTGTTCACTTAACTGAACAGTCATTTGGAGGTAGGCATCAGTTTTAGAATCATGGCTGATTGAAAAATGGTTTCTACCTATGAAGTTTTTGGCAGGTCATAGCCTCTTCCTCACTAATGATAACAGCTCCAGGAAATGCTGTCATTAATTTGAAAATTATGTATTTATTTTTACTTACATTTACACTTGTGTTCCTGCTTGCCTCTGGGCATCACATGCACGCCCAGAGTCCTCTCAAGAGCATCAACATTCTTAACCACTGAGTCATTTCTCCTACTTATCTTTCCAGTTTTAAATAACACTTAAAGATTCTACAAATGCCCAAAGAAGGAATTCAAAAAGACTGACATAACACTATTAGTACTTTGGCATAGGTGAATGCCATCTAAAAGAAGTAAAGAGAGAACAGCAAATATGAATCATTCCTATAACTTAAAATTTTCTTGTACTTCCATTTAACAGAGAGGTGACATAAAGGTTAACAATGCTTTAAATTAATATAAAAAAAGATATGACTATAATAGACAGCCAACTCAGATGGTATTAGTGAGTCATTTTACATTCTCTTACACTAACCCTGAGTGTCCTTTACTGGTACAGGTTCTCTTACCCTAGTCCAAGTGCTAGTGCCTGTCTGCACAGGGCGGTATAGGTGGCTGTGGTTTTCTTCCCTGGGATTGGGATATTTAGAGAAGCATTCCTAGTTTTCTTAGCAGCTCACCCAGGTCTGAATGTGGAAGTAGAAGCTAAGAGGGTGGTGGGACCTGGCATCAAACACAGTAACTATGACAGAAAGAGATGAGATGACTCAGCAGATAAAGGAACTCATTCCTAAACCTAATGACCTGTGCTTGATCCCTGCACTCCACGTGGTGAGTGAGTGACTCCTGAAAGTTGCCCCAAATCTCTGCTCGTGCACAAATACACACATAATATAACTATTTAAACAATAATATGAAGAAATATAGAGAAAGGAGTATTATATTAATCTCTCTCCACTTCTGTCCAGCAATATAATATATATACTTACTGGCTTTCTAGAAAAGGAAATATATTCAAGACTATTCAGAAATATCAAGTGGAGGAAGGAAGCTTAAAACCTAGCCAGAAGAAAGTAGGTGGCTGGTAGGAGGACAATCCCGCCTCCACCTTGCCCGTTATCCAGTGTAGCCCATTACTGTTCTGCCCTGGTCTCCCCCTCCTGGATTGTCCTTCCCCTAAAGTCACAGCACTTTCTGACCCCTTTTTTCAGGCCTCTGCGCCACTTGACTTCTTCTGTGTCATCTGAGGCATGTTCAGGTCATCCAACTACAGAGTCTTCTCTGTCCTGTGTCACCTTGCTGTGCCTCCGTGGTTAAGGCTTTCACCAAGCAGCTGCTACAGACAGGATCGTTTCCCATGAAACTGGAACCTGGAGTCACTGGTTTTGTGATTTATTTGCTCACTTCTTTCAACCTAGCATGTAGACAACTGGCTGGCACACAGTAGGTTTTCAAACATGGCTGTGGAATGGATACCTGGGAGAAAGCAATAAGGAGACCTAGCCAATGGGAGCAGGGTGTGCTCGCTAGTGCGGATACACATTTTGTTTTTTTGTTTGTGTGTGTGTGTGTGTGTGTGTGAAGCACAACTTAGAATTTTCCTTTCTAAAGAAAGGCTGATTTGTTTTCAAGCACCCAGAATAACATTAGGCTAACTAAGGACTTCTGGAATGCCTTGGGGTTTGTTTTAATGAATAGCTGGAAATTGTATGTAATTAGCATTAATTTTTATGTGTATATCCAGTTGTATAAAAACAGTTCTCTTGAATAATTTAAACATTCTCTTTGCCCCAAGAAGCAGTTGGCACACGGGACCTTCAAAGATTCTATTAATGGGAAGTCACAAGGTTTAAATGCAAAATAAAGAAGGATTTTTTTTTCCCTTTGTGTAATATGTGGGCAGACTCAAGAATTGAGTCTTAGGGCGGCCACAGAATGACTTCTGATAGTATATAAAGTTAGAGAGAGGCTTTAGTTAAAACAAAAATGATAGTAATGAGAAGAGTATATAGATTCTTCTTACATATCGTAACATAAATTACAGTGGAATGCAGGTTGATAATGTCTGGAAATAAGAAATAATCATTAGGGGTTGGGGATTTAGTTCAGTGGTAGAACGCTTGCTTAGCAAGCGCAAGGCCCTGGGTTCGGTCCTCAGCTCTGGAAAAAAGAAAAAGAAAAAGAAATCATCATTAAAGGATGATTCTTACAAGCAAGTATTAGCAATATGTGATAATATTCTTGTGTGTAAGTGTGATCATAAGCAGGGTCTCGTAGTGTACCTCCAGAGGTACATTCATCCCACAGAGACAAGAGTCTGCACAGGAGAGAACCACTGAGGGCACCACCCAAAACATGTGGCCAAAGTTAACATCGCCAACCCTGACACTGTCAGCCCCCTGAGAGGACTCGCTGAACCAGGCACAAGATGGCTGGTGTGAGGGACCAAGGCAATGGCTCTGTGGAATAAAAGTGCTTGCAGCCAAGCCCAACAACCCAAGTTCAGTTCCTGGGATTCACAGGATGGAAGAACAAAATCACCTTGGACTGGAAGTTGTTCTCTGACTTCTACATCCTGCTGGGGCATGCTCAGCCCCCTCCTCCAGTATACAGAAAAAAAGAAGTAAATAAATAAAAAAAATAAGATTATCAGTGTGGCATTACAGAAGAAGGAGGAGGAGGAAGAGGAAGAAGAAGAAGAGAAGGGGGAGGGGGAGAGGGAGAAGAGGAGGGGGAGAGGGGGAGAGGGGGAGAGGGCGAGGGGGAGAGGGAGGGAGGAAGGAGAAGGAGAAGGAGAAGAGGAAAAAGAAGAAGAACTGGATTTAACCAGGAGGAAATAGACAACTCTGAGAGACAATTACCAACAAACTGGCCACTGTTCTTCACAGGTGTCAGGGCAATGTTCGAGTGAGGAAGACCAGGAACGTTCCTAGAGTTGATGTGGTGGTAGGAAACTAAATGCATTGAATTCTGGAGTTGATCCTACATCACCATGAGGACATTAATGGACAGATCTGAATTGAGACGTAGGAGTAAGACAATAGTATTGTGCAAATATTAATTCCAGGTTTAGATAATTATAGTGCAATTATGTTAACATTAGGGAAAATCTGGTGTTGGGAATAGGAAATACCAACAAATATTATAAATCCTCAAATAAACAAAAGCTGAAAGGGTAAAAAGAAAAATATATATCTTTACTTGGCAATCTGGCATGAGTATGGCAATAATGCTAGAAGCTAGATGCCTAGCTGTTAAGGTTGGGATATGTTTCTGTAAAATTCATATATAGGAAACTGCAACTTGGTGTTTTCACATGTATTAGATGTAGGCTTCCACATATGTCATTATTAAGATGGGGTCCTAGGGCAGTAGGATGCATCCCTAATCCAATATTTCTTGTTTCCTCATTAAAAGTAGAACTTTAGACATACACGGGAACACAAGGAGATATCTTAAGATGGTATAGCCAGACCTTCTTAGGAGTCGTGCAAGGAAGTTGAGGGGCAGTAGGATTGTCAGCAAAGCAGCGAGAACTAAGGACAGGCTCAGTGCAGAACCATCCCTCATAGCCCTCACTAATTGCCAGCCTATTGTCTAAGCTACCTGGTCATTTGTAACAGGAGCCTTGGGAAACTGATACACTGGGTAACATGTTCTGCAACTCCAATATTAATCGCCCATAGCGAGCTCTTTCTTTCAGCCTCTTTTTTTTAAAAATATTTTTTATTAGGTATTTTCCTCATTTACATTTCCAATGCTATCCCAAAAGTTCCCCATACCCTCCCCCGCCATTCCCCTACCCACCCACTCCCACTTTTTGGCCCTGGCGTTCCCCTGTACTGGGGCATATAAAGTTTGCAAGTCCAATGGGCCTCTCTTTCCACTGATGGCCGACTAGGCCATCTTTTGATACATATGCAGCTAGAGTCAAGAGCTCCGGGGTACTGGTTAGTTCATAATGATGTTCCACCTATAGAGTTGCGGATCCCTTTAGCTCCTTGGGTACTTTCTCTAGCTCTTCCATTGGGGGCCCTGTGATCCATCCAATAGCTGACTGTGAGCATCCACTTTGTGTTTGCTAGGCCCCGGCATAGTCTCACAAGAGACAGCCATATCTGGGTCCTTTCAGCAAAATCTTGCTAGTGTATGCAATGGTGTCAGCATTTGGAAGCTGATTATGGGATGGATCCCTGGATATGGCAGTCTCTAGACAGTCCATCCTTTCGTCACAGCTCCAAACTTTGTCTCTGTAACTCCTTCCATGGGTGTTTTGTTCCCAATTCTAAGAAGGGGCATAGTGTCCACACTTGTTAGTGCTCCCTACTGTTGAGGGAATTGGTGCATGGAGTAGGTAAGCCGACCATCTTGTAGTTGCACCGTTGGTATGTGGAAGAACAGGGTTTTAGCCTCTGTACCTGACATCAGCAAACGCCTTCCTAATCACCTGTGCAACGGTTTCCTTCTCCTGGATTCTAATCCCAAAGACTTCTTACAGTATTCGAGATGGTTGCTGGATTAATTACTTTTCTGTTGTTGTGATAAAACACCAAGCCCAAGACAACATAGGGAAGAAAAAGTTGCTTTGGGCTTATAGTCCTAGAATGTGAGATTTATAATGGTAGAGCAAGTATAAGCAGGAAGCTGGGTGCTCACATGTTGAGTCGAACCATGAAAGAGAGAGCACAAAACATATAGGCAGGCAAAGCTTTTTACTTTCAAACCTAGGCCCCAGTGACATACTTCCTCCTACAAGGCTAGACAAGCTAAATCTCCCCAAGCCACTAACTGGGGACTGAGTGCTTAAACTCCCAAGATGATGGGAGTTATCTCTTATTCAAATGACCACAGTTGCCTGTCAATTTCTTGGCATACACCATATATAATTCCAAAGGTTGGAAAACAGTGAACTGCACACATGGGTACCACATCCAGTTTCACTATTGCCCACCCTTGCTTTAACCATCTCGGCCTTGTGAAATGAAATATCTGCTTTTCTGGAAACATTGAAAGTCAGGTTTGTGAGTTCTCTCAAGGGAGTGAGTGCATTAGTCACCCAGCTTGTTGATTCCTCCCAAGGGAATGCTCGAGTCATCCAGGGAGAGGATCCATTTTGAGAGCACCAACTGATCTAAATGGAAACTAGAGACTTAGCTCAACATCTAAACCACAAGGGAGGATATTCTGGGGCCATGCAATGCCTTTTAGAAAAGGCGAGAGCAAGGCTTTCCTCTCTGTTATGTAAAGCAGTATGAGAGAGAATTGTCTATTGGGTTTTATTCATTTGCCCCTCTCAGTCACTCCCTCATTCAATTATCTGTTCTGAGCACTCCTGGAAGAAGTCAGTCCTAGTACTCAGTGGGTCTCTCATTCAGGGTGGATCCTTCTGCAAGGTAAGCATACATTTGATCACTGAGCTATAAGTATACACTTGATCACTGAGCTACACGCCCACCATCAGAATGAGTCAACATCACTGCCTTGTATATTCTGGTGATCCCAAGGCCTTGCCACCCAGGCCAGATCTCACATAGAGTCCTGAATGCATTATTCCAGTCTTGGAGGATCCCACCATTGATTGAGCCATGAACATCCGAATGAAGTGGGCAGTGGTTCACCCTCTTTGCTCCTTCCTCCGCTCAATCCTGCTCTCCTTCCTGCAGTGAAAACTGACTCCAGGGACCAGGCTGAGCAGTGAGACATCTTTAAGTTCTGTGAATAGAGATGATGTCTGTCTTGCCCGAGTGTCTATGTCTATCTGTCTTTGGAGAGTACTAACAATCAAGGGATGAATGAATTTGCCTTGTTCTCATTTCTTCCCCTTCACCCTTCATGTACCCTCAATAGATCCTGTCAGTTCCACCTTGCCCTGAGCATGCAGGCTGCATACTCTCTCTCCTCTCTCTTCACGACCGCAGGTGTGGTGTATCCATTGTCCCTGCCATCTTGATTTCTCAATGGACTGCAACTTGGGATTGTGAGCTAAAACAAACCCCTTTCTTTCTCTCCTAACTTGCTTCTTTTTTTTTTTTTTGCCAGATTCATCACAGCATCAGAAATGGAGCTAGGGTCGATATCATACAGGACCAATGTTTCTCTTCCAGGAGTTCACACATCTATATCTGGGTTCCTTTTCTTTCTTTCTTTCTTTCTTTCTTTCTTTCTTTCTTTCTTTCTTTCTTTCTTTCTTTCTTTCTTTCTTTCTTTCTTTCTTTCTTCAATTTTTTTCAATTTTATTTATTTATTTATGTGAGTACACTGTCACTCTCTTCATGCATACCAGAAGAGGGTATCGGATCCCATTATGGATGATTGTGAGCCACCATGTGGTTGCCAGGAATTGAACTCAGGACCTCTGGAAGAGCAGTCAGTGCTCTAAACTGCTGAGTCATCTCTCCAGCCCCATCTCTGGGTTTCATGTTCCTCCTCTATGCTCTGGAAGCAGGCACTGCCCACAGTCTTTCCCATTCTCAGCTCCTTCCTGCCCTCAGTGGGTGGACAGACCAGATTCTCTTTTTGTTTAAGCTCCCGGTACAGTTAAAATGTGGCTATGTGCTATGGGACTCTGGGGAAAAATGTCTTTCCTAGTTGAAGGAAAAAAAAAAACCAAACTAACAAACACACCCAAAGCAACAACAACAACAACAACCCTCTTTTAGAAGAGAACTGCCCTTCCAGTTTTGATGCATGATAACACGGCAGCATGTTGGTTGGCAATGTAGCAGCCATCTTGTAGGAAGAAAAAAAAAAAAACATTAAGGCTGATGGAAAAGACCGGAGCTTGCAAATGATGTCATTGAACTGCTGGATTAATTAATTGCTACATCTTCCTCCCAGAATTCCTAGCATTTTTATCCTTCATACCTTTTACTTGGTCAAGTCAATTTTAATATAGGTTCTTTTACTTGCAGTTCAAAGTATCCCAACTTATAACTCCTCACCTATATAAGCACTCACCACACTGTCTTCTGTCCTGTCTAGGGTGGAGGTTCTTAAAAGGCAATCGTTCTGGCTACCGAGTTAATGTGTTTTCTTTTGCACCGCATACAGAGGCAGGCAGTGTAACTATTTGCTAAATGAAAGAAGAAATAGACAACAGAATGAAACTCTCCCTTCTTCAATTTCTCCCAGTACCAACTTTTTTTTTTTATTGTGTATGGATGACTAATGAATCAAGTGAGGGCTATAATCGAGCTCTCTGCTACCAAATCACATGGGCTGACAGGACACTGGGTGCCTGCAGCAGGCACATGACCTAATTAGCACAGGGCTGCTGAAGGCTTGCAGCAGGCAGTGCAGGGCAAGCCGAGCCATGACCTTTCCATGTTGATAAGCCACGCAGGTTACTTATCTTGTTGCTTTGACAAAGTATCTGACAAAAGTGACTTCTGGACAAAGAACAGTTCATTTTGATTGACAGTCGGAGAGTACAGTCTGTCATGGGAGGGAAGTTCCAGTGTCGGGAGGTTTAGGCAGCAGGACACACTGCATTCTGCAGTCAGGAAGCAGAGAGAGATGAACGCTCGCCCTCAGCTTCTTTGCACATTTTGGTCCCGTCTGCCATCCCAGTCCATGAGGGTATCATTTACACAGGGTGGGTCTTCCCGACTCAGGAAACCCAATTTAGAAGCCCAGACATGCTCAGGACTTTGGTTCCATGATGATCCAAGGAGACAATGGAGAAAAGCTGCCGTACAGAGTCCCACGGTTTGCTGGTGTTTTTCCACCGTATCACAGGGTGGAATGGAAGCTACTCTCCAGGTTCTGAACGCCATGATCCAAGGAGACAGACACTATTTTGAGAAGGTAATTAGCACTAGAGCGTGCTTGTAGGAGATAGTAAATTTTAACGTGCTGTCTCACTCTGGCGACAGACTGGTCATATTAATGCCAATCTCCTGGGAATTATGACTCATTACGAGGGCTGGGCAAAGTGGGAGTCCAGAGATCCAAGTTCAAGTTTGAGCACTGACATCAATCAGGCTCTAGTCCTTGGGCAGGGCGGCAGGCTGCCTTCATTTTTCTCCTCTTACAGGGCCAGACATTCTTCAGTTGTGCCCTGCAAAGCTGTGGGAGTGTGGAGAGGCCCAGGGCTCTCTGTGGTGAATAAGACTTGGGGGCCTAGCGTGGGACAATTCTGCTTTTGTCTGCTTCTCATATGAGAGGACACAAAGTTTAAAGTTTAACAACACAAGAAAGAAACTAATACATTCTGCTTAAAAGCAACTAGAGCCTCTCGGGTGCAGTAGATGCTCCTTTGTGGTCCCCCTGCTAAATCACTGTGTGCTGGCACATCACCTAAGATGCCCAGATTGAACAGAGAGACCCTGGCACAAACCAGCTAGACAACTTCTGGCTGGGAACCTCTAAGGACATGTGTGTGTGTGTGTGTGTGTGTGTGTGTGTGTGTGTGTGTGAGACTGGGTGGGTGGGTGGATTTCACCAAGCTACAACTGAAGGAAGAAGAATGTTTTAGAAGGTTCTACGGAACTATTTTACATGGATTTTTTTTTAATTAGGTATTTTCCCCAATTACATTTCCAATGCTATCCAAAAAGTCCCCAATTACATGGATGTTTGAAGCAGGCCATTGCTTTGGGTACTGTGATTTGAGAGCCCTGTTATGGCCATGAGCCTGGTAAGTGGCAGAACATAGCTTTGGATGAGAACATGGTCCAAACCATGAGGAGGAAAGAAGAGAGGGTTTAGGATCTCCTGGGTCTGACCTTAGAAGACCAGCAACCACAGTAGACATTCTTTGTGCTTCCCTCCCCCTCAAACCCAAGGCCACTGGAGGACACCTGGTGTCCTGGTACTCATGACCCTGTCCTCTCTCATTCTTCAGTTAATGCCTTCTACCAGCACCCGGGGGAGGTTCCACGTGGACTGGGGTAAAGGGGAGTTTCAAGGTGGTCTGTGTGCTTTGTGAGGCAAGATGGGAGTTCAAAGAGCAGCTGTGGAGCTCTAAAGCTCAGCCATCCTGCCATGGCATCCATCAGTGGAGAAGCCATACCAAGCCACAGAGGGCAGGCAGCCAGAGTGCCTGGCTCTGCAGAAGCCAGGCCTGTGTGAAGGTAAATGCTAATGAGCCCCTGCAGCATGCTTCCCGCAGGAGGAGGGTTTTCAGTATGCGCTCCTGGTCCCCTCAGCCTTCAGCTGGAATGCTGATTTTCGTTTTGCATTTTATGAGCCTGAAAGAGGGAATTAATTTCCTTGGTATAATACAACCCTCTGGAGAAAGTCTTGTCCAAAGACATTTTCCTCACAAATGCTATCCTGGAAGAAGGGCTGTACTGAATAGAAGAAGGACATGCTCAGAGTCTGATTTAGAGGCAAGGCGAATTGGTAGGTTGGTGCTAAATTACTATATTCTGGGAAGATGACAAAGAAAGAGCTCCTCCCAGGAGCTAGAAACCCCTGGAAGGGAAACATTTATGGTGCAAATACCTTTCTCTGAGTTGGCTTATGTTTTAATTCACTCACTTTAGCGGTGTGCTAAATGCTCTCTTAACAGACTGTAAGATCTCTGATGTCAGCGGCTGGAATCACTGCATCTTGATAGCTCCACATGGGGGTGGGTGTTGCAGATTGATTGTAAGAGAAAAGATTCTGAGCCAAATTATCTCCTCCCCACTCTCCTGTTGATGAATGATCCTCCGTCCCAAGCTAGCTCTCAGAGACTTCAGCAGCTGGCCTTCCACCCCTACCCCTGCCCAGAGCTCAGTCCTGAATCAGAATGCTTTCTCTGAAGCAGTGTAAGCTGACTGTGGTTTGAATCCCAGCCATACCCGTGGCTTCATGTTTTCAACACTCGGCCCCCAGCTTGTGGCACTATTTTGAAGGCTGTCAAGTCTTAGGAGGTGGGGGTTGGCGGGTGGAAATAAGTCCGTAGAGATGCTCCCTGAAAAGTCAGCCTTCTGGGTTCTTCATTCACTCTCTTCTTCCTGAACTAGGACCAGGTGAAACATCTCCCAGCATTCTCCTGTGGCCAAAAGGATACTCCCGGGTGCTTTCCCTGTTACAATATCAGTCTTAGACCTGACTTAAAAGAAACCCTCTCTCCATAAGTGGTTTCTGTCAGGTATTTTGTTGCAGCAGTACAAATGTAGCTCACACATTAAGTCTAGTGAAAATTAGCCTCCTAAGCATCATTGGGGCTTGGGATAGGCAAGTCCAGAGTGACATTTTGGCACATGGAGTTGTTTAAGCAAAAGGACACTGGAAGGGGGTCTTGAATACAAAATCTCCCTCTTTGCAATCACTCGGCAACAATGTTATCAACCAGACACCTTCCTGGCTAGTCCCAGAGGACCTGGGAGGACAAGAAGAAACGTCATCACTAGCTGCCCAGAGGGGACATATTCTAATTGTTGCCCTGTCACATGTCCTGCGCATACACCACAGCCCCTATAAAAAGCCATGTTCCCCCACCCACTCACCCCACACACCCTAGACACAAGGGATCGACTGCTGAGCTCCCAGCAACTCTGGTGTCCTTTGGGATGGAGGAACCCCCAGCCACTGTCCTCACAGCTACGACTGGCACTTGTTGACCCTTTCCACCATAGGACCTTTTCCTTTGGGTGAGATTTTTTTTTTCTTTCTGAGGCACAGCTCCTTCCCTTTCTCCCAAAAATCCTGGTACTAGGGCTGTGCTTTTCCAGGCATCTGCCATTGGTCCCTGGCTGTCACGTGATGGCTTGTTCAGCCAGTTTGTCCCGCCCGTGTCCTGTTATTATTTTCCCTGTCTTCGGGGTGCTGCTCCGGGTAGAAAATAACCTTTTTCCTCACCCCTTTGCCCCTTCCTGCAGGCTCCCCCCTGGGATGCTTCCTGGAAAACCTCAAACCTCTAAACAGTGCCTGGTTTAAAGTTTTCTCGACTCATATGTCTTTGCAATCAAACTTTGCTCCAATATCCACTAGATAATGACTCTAAATGGCCACTTAATGGCACTTTTGATCCTATTATTTAAGAGAACTTTACAACTATTGCCAGCGATCCGGAAAATGGAAGGTTTCCTACGTTTAGGCTTTTTTTTTTTTTTAAACCTTTGCTTTAAACCTTCTTTTTGTTCTTCCTATTTCCCAACTCAGCTCCTACTAGCTATGACAAATCAACCTGATGAAACTTCCGCTATCTTTGATCCAGCTAATGAGCCCCCTCTTTGCAGTTCTTACTGGCTTCTTCAGTCTCCTCTGCTCCCCTTGTTTCTTCACATTCCTCTACTCACCTGGCCTCTTCAGCTTCCTCTCCTGGCCTGTCTTCTCCAGACTCCTCCCCTTCATCACCAGCTCTAAGCCTAAATCCCATGCTAGCACTGACTCTCACCCCACCTACAGTTTTTAGCCCTCCGGCTACTGCTACCAGCTCACTCTGCAGCCAAATCCCCTCCTTCTTTCCCTACCCAGCCTAACAAGGCCTCTCTTCTTCCTTTGTGGGAAGTTGCTGGGGTGCGTGGTCTAATTAGGGTACATGTCCCCTTTTTTATTAAGTGAACTTTCTTGAATAGAAAAAAAAGACTGGGATCCTATGGTTTTAATTCCTCCACCCCTTTATTAAAGCATTTCAGTATATCACTAAATCTTACAGTCTGAATTTCTATAAATATATACATATATGATATATTATCACATTATGTTAATATAATTACTATAATTAAAATTATATACAATTATAATTATATACATTATATAATTATAACTATATAATATGATTGATATAATTATATATAATTATAAAATAATTACTATAGTTAATATATTTATGTATTTATTGTATATATGTATATATATGTGTGTGTATATACCACCAGGTCCCATGTGGTCATAAATATAATCATAATTAACAGTCTACGCCCCGAGGAGCGCAGGTGAATTAGGGAACAGACTAGAGCACATGCAGATAAAATACACTAAAACCAACACAGCACATCCCATTGGGTCTGAGGCAGTGCCCAACCAGGATCCCCAGTGGAATTATAATACCTCAGGTGGCATTTTTGCTAGAGGTCAATTTATAACTTGCCTCCTGGTTGGTGTCTATAAGGTTGCCCTTAAATCAGTAAATTACGAAAAACTCCAAGAAGTCATCCAAGACAAACATGGAAACTCATCTCAATTTTTAGAGTGTGTTAAAAAGGTCCTCTTACAATATACTAATCTAGACCCTGAAAACCCAGGTCGACGACTTCTGATGGCCCATTTCTTTTCCCAAAGCTAACCCAATATTAAGGCCAAGCTTAAACACTTGGAGAGAAGATCCCTAACTCCACAGGCAGAAGTCTTAGTGCTGGCCTTTACGGTGTACCCTGGGAGAGATGAACAGTCCTGCAACCATAAATACCGTATGCTGGCCAGAGCCGTTCAACCAGCCTGCGCAAGTGCCTGGTCTCCCTGGCCTCCTGAAACCCAGGAACCACCAGGTCCCTGCTACAAATGTGGTCAGCAGGGTCACTGGGCATAGGCCTGCCACATCCAAAGTGTCATCAAGAGGGACATTGGGCTGCCGATTGTCCTCATGTCACATATGGCACAGGGACGTCACTCCTAGATTGCCTTCCAGCTGATCCCTTAGGCCTGGTCATTGGCAGCTGAGGGAGCCCGAGCTTCCTTGAACCAACCACTACCATCGCTAACAAGAAGCCCTGGATAGTCATCACGGTATCGGGGAGACTGGATAGTCATCACGGTATCGGGGAGACACATCTCCTTCCTTTTGGACAATGGGGCCACTTACTGAGTCCCAACGGAGTTTGGGGGATCTACCTTTCCTTTTCATTTCCCTACTGTTGGGGTAGGGGTACAACTTTGCCAACCTCACCCGATCATACCAGTCAACCGAGTTTTTAGGGGTGTTTCTCTCATGCATTCTTTTCTTGTAGGGCCAATGTGTCCTGTCCCCTTATCGGAAGGGATCTTCTAGCCAAAGTGGGAGCCTTTATTTCTTTTGCTCCTCCTTTTTGCCTAAAGTAAAGCTCACCAGTAGCCCCTCTCCTCTTTCTAGCTACCCAATCTACTGGCTCTAACACATCATTTCCTTTGCCATCCACCCAGGTGGACCCCCACAATAGACCCCCAACTCTGGGACTTTACCCACATCCCTACTGTTAAATATGCCAAGGACCTCCTGGCCTTGATGGACACCTTCTCAGGGTGGGTGGAAGCATTCCCCACCACCAGCAAAAGGGATCAGACAGTCTCTGATCTCCTCCTCCGGTGAGATCATCCCTCGATTTGGAATCCCAGCCTCCCTCCGGTCAGACAATGGTCCTGAATTCACCCCACCCCCAAGTTTCTCAAACCATATCTAAAGCCCTCAACTTCCCTTGGTACTTTCATACTCTGTACCAGCCCCAGTCCTCAAGAAAGATAGAATAGTCTAACTGCTCTGCTCCTTAAAAATCACTCTTGTCACCCTGTCACAGGAACTTCACCTTGATTGGGTAAAACTCCTACCCCTGGCTCTTTTCAGGCTACAGGCTTTCCCCAAGCAACCTCTTCTCATATCACCCTTTGAGCTCATGTTTGGACCAGTTCTGACTCCCAGCCCTTCACCCAAAGCCTCGCCTCTCCCTGATCACCACTCACTCCCTTACTCTGTCATCTCTGCTTCCTCCTATGGAACTTTACTGACCACCATCTACCATGGCCACATACTAACTCCTGTCCACTCCCTATCAACACTGGAGATCAGGTCCTCTCCCCTCCAGACCATCCATCACCCTTCACCTCTTTCCTCTAAATGGCAGGACTGCTTCAAATGTAATTCTGATGATCCCCACAGAAGGACTCTCATTGGATTCACCTGTCTCACCTCAAGTCTTTTACCCCTCTACCTCAAAATAACTCTTCTTACACATCGATCCCAACAGGACCCTGCTCCCTTAAGCTTCAGAAGACCCTGAACTACCTTGTCCCCAGTTCAGAAGAATGAGACTCCACTCTGGCAGCTGCGTCCCACCCTACTGGATCATACATGGGTTTCTCCTCCTCCCCCTCCTGTTTGTTTCTATCCAGGGTAACCCTTATGTATCTCCAACGTTTGAGAAACCCTCATCCACGACAAACAATCTCCAAATAGGATCAGAGAATTGCTCTATAGCCGAAAGCTAGGAGCCAATCAGAATTCCTATCACTACCCTTATGCTCACTATTCCTTTTAAGTAGTACGACCTTTTTGTTTGTTTCTTTTTTGACCAGTCAAAGGATTAATTTAAGGAATGGCCAGACAGATATGGGGGCTGCCCATATTGGTCTTGCCAGTTACACATGCCAACATCACAGACCAATTACCTTTTCTATCTACTATGCCAGACCCTCTTCTTCTATATTTAGGACCCATGGAATCCTAGGTGGGAAATGGGCTTTGTTGGCAAACTCTACTGCACTAACAAATCTGGGCTCCTGGTAAGCACAATTTATATCTTGAGAGAAGAGAAGCAGGAGAAGTCATTATATACTTTGCCAAGGTCATTATTTCTTTGACATCCCCTCTTCTAAATAATACAAACCTATCACTTTGCCTTCTGCTCCAGACTCTAATTTCAGCCTATCAGCTCTTTAATATCTGCCAACCTGGACACTTTGGAGACTGCTGACCGTGTGTGTCCCCCTGGAAACAGCTCACAACTGTCACTTACGGCTTCTCCAGTGACCCTGACTAACAGCCTTGCTTTGCCTTTCATCAATTTCCCTGACTCTGGTGTTGCCACGACCCCCTACCTTTTCTATATCATCCTCTTTGGTGTGGCAGACTGTTTTAAGGCATCCAGGATACATCCCGTAGGAACATTAAGTTCCCTAGACTGATGCAAGACCATAACTAGATACCTTGTCTCTACTGCAAAGCCCTATAGTCTAGAAGATGCCAATTCTTGGTGGTACTCAGGCATATCACTGTCTACCTGTCAGCTGGTCAGGAGATTGTACACTAGTATTTCTTTTCCCTAAATTAGAGGAGATCCACACAGAAAAGCCCCCAGCAATCCCAGTTGTGGACTCAATAGCCATCTGCCCGGCATAACAGAAGGGCAATTCTAATCCTGCCCCTCCTGGCTGTTTCAGGAATAACCTCGGGTGTAGCCCCCAGAACAGCAGGACTGGCCACCTCCCTAACCTTATACCTTCAGTCCTCTTTCCAGTTCATCTAAGATCTTCAACAGGTGGCCCAAAGCATACTTACTCTCCAAGGACAGATCGATTCTCTGGCAGCAGCGGTACTTCAAAACTGACAGGGACTCGACATCTTTACAGCTAAAGAGAGTGGCCTTTGCCTTTTTCTCCAAGAAAAATGCTTCTACGTTAAAACCCCCACATGGAAATGATACTGCTCTTCCTGACTCCCCCCTCTCATTTTTCTGTGTTTACTGTTTGAACCCTGTTTCATCAACCTCTTCTCAGCATTCCTCCAATGACAAATCAAAAAAAAAAATTAACCAAACAGATTAACCATTCCCTCTTACAGGATTACCAAGTACTGGCCACAGAGGATCCTGATGCCACCAACTCCCAAATGTGTCCTGATGGTGAGGATCAACTACACCCTGAAACTGATGACTCCTGTGGACAGCAGGAAGTAGTTTAAGAGATCCGATGCTCCAATCCCCGCCTCACTTTCGCCCACCTTTTAGTTCTCCTTTTTATGATAAAAAGAGGAAGGTTAGGAATCAGGCACCTCCCCAGCCAGTGCAAAGCGAGCAGTGTTAGCAACCAGGCACCTTCCTGAGTCCTCAGGGACTCAACATTACAACAAGATGTGTCATCACCAGCTGTGCAGAGGTGACACATTCCCACTGTGGGCCTTGTCACATATCCTCCTGCACATGCACCTAGGGCTGACTAAAAAGCTGCCGGGAGTTTTTCTTTCCCCTTTCCTTCTTCTTTCCTCCTCCCAGAAGCAGCCTCTGTCCCCTTCCCCCTCCCTCTTAAAAAACCTCCCAGGTGAGACCTGTTGCATGTTGCAACTTTGTTGGAATCTGCCACTTAGTTCCATTGTTCTCTACATCTCCCACCTCTTTTTCTCTGTCACCAGAGCAACTCACATAAAATAAAATTGCATTCTCCATGATAGATTATAGAAGCTAGAGGCACACCCAAGCGAGCTACAAAGCCTGGAGAATGAGCTCGGCCTTGCTCCCTCTTCCTTCACTTTTGGAGAACCCTCATACTGGAAGTATCCTGCTCCATTTCTGGGAGCAAGGACTGCTGCACAAAGAGATGATGAAGAAGAAGAACACACAGGCTTTGCTGGGGTCCTGTCCCCAGTCTCTCACCATTAGACCAGACCCTTTCACCGGATCCTATGTCTATCTGCTGTCAGCCCAAGCAAAGCATAGAGCGCTTTCCTCTGGAGCTCTGAGCCTGTGTTCATTTTCAAAATGGTTTAATTCAATGAAGTTGGTGCTCTTTTTCCCATGTTAACTTGCCTTGTCTATGGGGAAATTGGCATGACTCCTGTGGTTGGGTATAGGAGGCATCTACTTTTTAGCTCCCATAGCCTGTTATCCTTACAACTTCCCTATGAGGCAGGTATTACAATGATCCCATTAAAAGGGTGAGAAAGCTGGGTCTTGAAGATGTTAAGCAAAGATGCTCATAGCTCTATCTTTGGTCAGGAAGACCAAGGTGTCTCAGCATCTCTCTAGTCGGGTTTTCTTACTTCTCTTTGGGCACAACTGGCCTCCTTGGTTTCGCTGAGTATGACATGAAGCACTGGTCCTCACTTCATAGAGAGAAATGTGTCAAAGAACTCCCGTGGTTACAGTGTTTTCTCCTTCAGTTGCGCCCAAGCCTGCTCCTCCTGGTCGGGTGGGCTTGCCATTTCTCTTGTTACTGCTTCCTGCTTCAACTCATCTATTGCAGTAGCTACTGGCTCCCCACCCAATTCCAGGCCTCAGCTTCCAGTGCTCATTGGTGCCCTCTTGTGCCTTATGCTCCACTAGGAATGCAGCCTCAGGCTTCTGAATGCAGCCTTGGGCTTCTGCATTTTCTATACCTCAAGAATGAACTCTAATCTCAGAGTGCTTCATGGTCTGTTGGTGATGCTGGTGGTGCCCCACCAGCACAAAGAACCCTGTTGTGTCCACTACTGGAAGCATCTTCGCCTGCCATACCTTGTCCTCAGCAGGATGGTAATAGCAGATCTTAGGGCTTGGAGCAGGTAGAAACAACACCAGGGCCTGGTGGCTGGCACCCAGTGTCATTACTTCATCCAGTGACTTGACTTTTAAGAAAATCTGTCCCTTAAATAGAGAAACTCTATCTCGCGTGCACTGAAGTCAATCAAATGTTAAGAGGTCATAGCAGAAAAGACACTGTATGGTGAGGGCCAGAACAGTTAAGGTGGCCCTAAGCTTGCTGGAAGTTTGGCAAAACAGTCCTAGGTCTTTGTGCTTATAAAATGTGATTATTCTTTTCCTTACTAGGACTGTTCATTTCGTACCTACTAAATGTTTTGCTATCACTAGATGAAAGACTTTATGGGAAGATTGACAGTTGTTAGAAGCCATTCCCTGTTCCCAAGTGTGGGCTCATAACAGGCTGTTGTGCTCCAAAGGCTTGCATCTGATGATAGAAACTTCCTCCTATCCTTCTTGAAAGCACAACCAGAGCTCTAAGCAAGTAACTCTACCAAAAAAATCATCCTGCCATTGCAAGAAGGCTCAGATGTGCCCTGTTGGGTTTTCAGAATAGCAGAGAGTTGATGCTGCTCTCCATTCTCTCAAAGTTCAGCACATAGGAGCCACTAGGAGGACACAACAGGCCCTGCCCATGATCTGAAAAAAAGCAAAGTGATCTTTTTGATGAGATCTTAGGACATCATATACAGTGAGCATCTTAGTACTTAATGGGGTTAAATGCGTTCAGTCTTATTTTATAAGCAATGTCAAGGATGAGCTCTCTTTGAGGGGAAAACAGCATGGGAGTCATTAGAAACCCCAAACGTGAAGGGCTAATGCCTGTCCAGACATTGAGAGTTTTATTTAATGATGTAGGGTGTGTTGCTTAGCTTTTGTCAACTTGCTAGAGTCTTAGAAACCCAGAATTTCCCAGTCCCATTGGCCTATAGGCAAGCCTGCAGGGTGTTTTCTTGGTTGATGGTTGATGTGAAAGGCCCAGACTACTCCAGTTCCTGTCTTGAGTTCCTACTCTGACTTCCCTTCTCAATGGGATTACAAGCTGTAAATGATAATAAACCCTTTCTTCCCTGGATTGCTTTTGGTTGGGATGTTTTTGCACAGTAATAAGAGCAAACTAAGTCAAGGGGGGATCAGAGGATCATTTCAGGATTGATGCTGGAGTAGCAAGCCCTTAAAGAGGGCACTGGTGCAGTTTTGTGCCCTGGTGGAGTCCCTGCTGGGAAGGCTTCAGGGACCTTCCCTGAGCTCAGCAAGATGCTGATGCTGGAAATACTATAAAGGGAAGAAGGGTCAACTCTGCACAATTGGAAATGACATCACTGCAAGGAGAAGCAGTTCTTAGATGATGGGGCTGGGGGCGGGGGAGGGGATGCACCCAAATAGGCTCCGAAACAGAACACCTGACTCTGCTGAGCAAGTACAGAAACCATGACTGCAAAGAAGATTTTTTATTTATTTCATCTCAGAAGGCACAAACAAATAAACCAACACATGAAAAACATACGCAAGTCACTACAAGGAGCGTGGCCATTGTGTCCTGATGTAGCCGTAGTATCTTCATGGCACGATGGATCTTGCCTGGTCATATCTGTACCTTAGGTTCACTCAGGCTGATGACATGGCGAACCTGGGTGGTTTTCTTTGCATCCATTTGTGTGGCGATTAAGTCACCCTGGATTTTATGCCCTTTCGTCACAGCTACACTATATTTTCCCTCAAATTCCAAAAGCTTCTGTTCTTTCAGACAGCCAGGATGTCTCTGCTCCCATGTCTTATGAGTGTGGGAGGTGGGGCCTGCCAAGGAGGTAAGCAACCAACTCTCCCCACCCCTATTACCTTCCTTTCTTTTTGAGATATTATATCATGCTATCATGTAGTCCAGCCCGGCCTTGTTATATAGCTAAGGATGACACTGAACTTGTGAGTTCTCTGCCTCTCTCACCCCAGTGCTGGAATTAAGGCATGTACCACTACACTTAGTTTATGCAGTGCTGAGGACAAAAGCCAGCTCCTCATGAATGTTAGGCAAGCACACTGCCGTCTGAGCTACAGACCCAAACCTGAATTCCAATTTCTAGTTATTTTTTTAAATTGTTTTTGAGACAGAATTTCTGTGTGGCCCTGTCTGGGCTGGAACTCCCTCTGTACACCAGGCTGTCCTCAAACTCACAGAGATCTGCCTGCCTTAGTCTCCTGAGTCCCCTGGGATTTAAAGCATATACCACTGATACTGGCCTTTCAAAATTCTTTTAAATTTAGGTACCCAAAGGTTTCCTTTCTAAAGAAGGCCCTGGTTTCTTATCAATCTCACTTCTAAAAAGTCTTCCTTGGTGTTGAAACTAGTGCTAAACTCTTCAGAGTCAACTTTACAGCTTCTTCATGTCTCCAAACACCACCTATGTCTTTACTGGTTACAAATATGTAACACTGCTTGTGTCAGAATATTATGTTCTTATTGGTTGTCACAAAAGCTAATGTACCTACGCAGCCCTGATTGAAGAGCTGTTGAAGAAGATAACAAGCTCACAATTTGCATAATAGGGCCTGGTCCCAGTGGATCAGGCCACAAGCACATGAAATATTCAATACATCTTGGTATACAAATGTGAAATGCAGAAATAAATTAATAAATACATAAATTACTTAAATATTTCAACAGCAATAAGGCCAAGTGGAATGCTAGAATATCTATGCATACATTAGCTCACTGTCTCTGTGGGCATTTAACATTTACAGGTAGAAATACAGCAAAGGTGTCATGATGAACTTAGAAAAACTGGAAAAAGCCATCCAAGCAGAAGACAGCTTTTGGGGGACTCTTTCATCCTGAGTTTAAATTTTTCTTCCCTAATGTCTTCCACTTTTCTTTCCTTCCAACGTTGCATCCTAGGATCGGACCCTGTAAAGGAATGTGGGTAGGTAAGTCCATATTGGTCAGAGTTATAGCCTCAATGCCCTCCTATTTCACAGCACATATTATTATCCCCAGACATTGGGTCTTGAGGATTTCTGTGTGAGATGGCCCAACCCTTCCTTACAGGGCTCAGACTTCAGCTGGTCTCATGCTTGCCAGGGACTCTCTTGAGAGATTTTTCTTAAAAGAACTTTGATTGGGATATTTCCTTATTAAAAAGACTTCAGTGGTTCCCCAGAACCCCTAAGATAGGTTCCAACTTCTGTCCACTTCCAAGTTCTCCATATTCTGAGTCATGATTTCCTCCCAATCCTGTCCTTCTTGCCTTTCTCCATACAAGGGTAGGACCCATGCTTGTTCTCTTTATTGCAATATCCTTGGCCCAGCATAGTGCATGGCCTAACATAAACATCAAGTTATCCGCCGATGAACAAATGTGTTTCTGACTCTGGAATCCCTATGCCAGGAACTCCACCCCCACCTCCCTCACAAGCCTCCTGTTGTCCTCCGCCCGGACCACTAAATGTGCAGGTGTGGTTGGGCTTCACCATCCTGCTCACACACCTGCAGGGCACACATGCCCACTTGCTGCACGAGGAATTGTAATAGCGATCCTGAGCTTGCACGCAGACATTCCCGCCTTTGCATTGGACTTCGGTAGATGTCTTCTCTACGAGGAACGCACCTTTCTGCAAAGGAGAGGAAAATTTAAGTAAGGGCAATATAAGGCAGGCTGGCATGGCCGCTCCCCTTGCACCACCTGCTGGTAGAAGATATAATCAGAGGTGTGTGTGTGTGTGTGTGTGTGTGTGTGTGTGTGTCCCACCTCTTTCCAGAGCCCAGGTTGCAGGCATTACTAATCAGTTTTCCAGAGGTTCTGGGGGTTAAAATTCAGGTCTTCATATTCCAGCATGACTCATCCACCACCCCATTCTCACTTTTCTATTTAGTAAACTCCAACAGAAATGGCTTGCTCCCGCTTTTGCCTCTTGGAGTAGCAGCATTGCCCCAAGGTCCCATGGGTAACCACTCCCATATGAAGCTGCTGTTGGGACTGAGACCAGCTTTCTTTAGCTGTCTTGACGTCAAGAAATACCATGCCTGTCAGCTTACAAAAGTGACTTCAAATCCTGGCAATGCTACTAAACAGCTGTGGTGCTTCAGGAAAATATCTCTGGCTCTCTGTGTCTCTCCTTATTCATGAGTAGGTCCCATGATAATGCCTGCCTCTAAGAATTGCAGCAGCTAAATACAACATTTATGTAAAAATGCGGAGAAAGCGTCTAGCAAGTAGAAAGCATTAGACATTACCCACTTAAGATTGGTATATTAAATACATACACACAGGGATGAAACTTAGCAAGACTTTAGGTAGCAGTTAAAATCTGTTTCAAAATAATCCCATTTTTTTTTTTTTGCTCCTGCTTTTAGGGAGTGGTTGAATCTCTGAGCTGAATTGCTACCACATTCTCAATGCTAGGTAGGAAGAATCCTTTGCTCTGTGACTTAAATGCTCGTAAAACTGTTCCTCAAACCTTGCAAGAGATCACTGTGCTAAGGACCCGAAAGGTAGAAAGTCACCATATTAGCCCAGTAAGGGTGGGCATCTTGTAAGGTGAAATGATTGCACTGTATATTAAGGAAGTAGAGATTATCCTTATTTGGTGGGTCCCAGCACCAATGTTTTAGCATTTACTATATTTACTCAGTTTAAACAATCATTGTAGGCTCCTGGATCCCAGGTTTCTATATCATGAACAACTTTGGTTGAGGATTGACAATCGACTATACTGGAGGAATTGAAGTGGTTGGGCTAACCGTCTCTGTCTCCATCAAACCATTGCTGGGTCCTGGTTCTGCCACTGCTCTAGCTGGAAGAACGTGGGCAAGACATAGCCTCTCTGAGCTTCTCTGTCCTCTGTGGAGAGGTGACAGCAATACTGGCTGCCTTTGGGACTTTGTGTAGGTTGTGTGTCATACACATGGAGAGCCCTTAACACAGTTCTGGTCCTGAGGCAAGCACCTAGTTGTCAGGATCTTTCCAATGGCCCCAATATGGGCTGCATAAATCCTACCTGGTTACACCCCTCCTCTGTCTCCTTCATCTTTTCTTTCTTGCGCTGGATTCGAACAAAGAACTTGAGGGAGAAGTAGGAATGGGGAGTGCTCCAGGAGTCAGGGTACTCCCAGCTGACCTCCACCTGTGAGTTCTTCAAAGGCTTCATCTGCAAGTTCTTGGGCGGGTCTGGTTTGACTGCAGGAGAAGATAAGCATGTTGGTATGTTAAATACATATACACAGGGATGAAACATCCTTTATTATCCTGGCCGGGCTTTGGAGCTAGGGCTTAGGCTCCTGAGCTTGGCTGACGAAGCCCTCCACCTTCTAGTCTCTGGAATAGCTCTTTCACTTCTCTGAGCATCAGGGCAGCACCTGTGAGGGATCTGCTTGAGAGTGGTCCTTCCACTCGAGGAAGTCACCATTATTGGCCATATTCTACATTTTAGAACCCTTTCTTCACTGCACAGACTGGAAGTCCCTACTGATTGAGTCATTCTGCTTAATAGAGTCTCATATCTGGGCTCAGCAGTCAGGGAACCCTCCCTGTGCTTGGTTTCTGCTTTACACTAAGCATGTAGTTAACCCATAATCCATTAGGTGCCACCTTTGGGGCAGGTCTGGGTCTGGTCTGCTGTCTGTGAGATTTGAGATCTGGAAAAAGGTTAACTTAACCCTTTAATTTCCTCATCTGTAAGATGAAGAGGGTAGTGTCTGTATAATGCTTTTTAGGAGAATGGAAAAGAATGCAGGCAAATCCTATGCTCCAGGGTATCATGGACATGTGGCAGACAGCGTCTTTGCTTCCCAAGCACCTGCTCCCAGGCAAAACTCACTGATGTCCCTGATGAAGAAGCTGGTGCTGTAGTTCTCATATTTATTCTGTTGCCGTGCTTCCAACGCCAGTTCAATGGGCAGGGTCTCCTCGGCAGTTGGGCAGGTGACATCCTCCTGGCAGGACACTGAATACTTCTCATAGTCCCTTTGGTCCAGTGTGACCTTCTCTGCAGACAGAGACGCCGTTCCACATGTCACTGCCCGAGAGTCAGGGGAACTGATGGCAAAGACAGAATGAATTCTGTATTATAGATCAGAGATAGAGTTCCCGGTGTCTACAGTCCAAGGCCAGTCTGTCCAGCTGGTTGGATTTCTCCAGTGGAATAAAACAACAAAAACAAAACCAAATAAAAACACCCCAGCCCTTTCCAGAGTGGAAGCTTAGCTGTAAGAGACTGAAACTTGCATCTCTGGCCTAAATGAATCTGAAAATGTTGTAATGCAAGAGAAACTGCTGAATTATAAAGAATTATAACAACAAAGATGATTATAAAGAAAACATGCATGTCGCCACAATTCTCCTTTTTACTCAAATCTGAGTCCCACATATAGACATTGTTCACAGTTTGTTACTTCTAGAGTTTTTCCAAATGAATATTTAAGATAGACATGTACACACACACACACATATGTCCATATGTAGTTTATCCAAAGAGTAGCACAACTTTAAAGACAAATGAAAAATATATATGCATGAGTTTGTAACATCTTTTTCCTCTCTGAAAGTATTGTGGGGGAGTTCTCTAAACAGAACATGAAAGTTATTTATGAGTTATTTATTTCAACAGATGCACATTAATGTTCCATTTGCGCATGCTTTTGCTAATTATGCAAAATATTCCACTGTCCCTTATCCATGTACTAGGTTCTTCAGGAACACATGTAAGATTTCTCTAGCAAGAAAATGTATCCTGCTTGTCTAATTTTTTTAGACAAGCATGTTACTATAGGTAAGCATCTGCAATCTACAGGGGTCTCCTTTGGGGCCACCTTTACCAGCTCAGAAATTTCTCATATAAGCAACAAGGACTCTGATGTCACCCTGAACTGTTACTTTCCTTAGCTAAGTTAAGTCATAGCAAATTCATGCTAAAGATGGAAAAGGGAGTCCCCCACCCCCTGTTTATTCTTTTAAATAGTGGGAGAGCCGGGGCGCTCACTCCCTGCCCTCCACATGGCTCAGGGATTTAGTTGCTGACTGAAATCAGCTGTAGAGCAGTCTGACACACCCGCTCTGTAGCCCTGGGAGATGATGTTTTTAGGGAAAGCCCAAGTGCATTGGGGAAACTGAACTTCAGAATAACAGTCTTGGAGGGGTAGAAAGAAGTTGAAAAGGCTCTAGGAAAATCTCGAAAGGCCTCAGAGGGTTCTGGAATCTCTTCCAGGGCTTCCAACAGCAAGGCCCTGGAGCACTCAATTCTGCTTTTGACACAAGGTCGTGCTCTGGCCAGTTATTTGTAGCTGTGGCTTCTTTTTAATTCCTCCCCATGGTGCTGTGAGCCTTAATGAAGCACAGCCAGGCAATTCGGATGAGTGAATTCTAACTCCCCAGCCAACTAGTCTCAGAATGCTGGTTTAAAGCTCCATGCTATTTCCTTAGGCGAGCAGAGGGAAGTTGAAAAAAAAAATACAGAATTGACTTTGCTGTTCCATTACCAGTCATTGATAATCCCTGGGCAGTTTGTACGTCTCTTTGTTATGAAGTAGATCTCACAAAACCTTGAGAAATCATGATAGCTCCCTTACCTGCTCTTGATGTTGAACTTCAAGTCAATGTTTCTTTGCACCAGCCATGAGCACGTGAACCGTCCAGAGTAATTTGGTGCTTCACACTTCAGGAAAGTCTTGTTTTTGAAATCTGCATTTGAAAAGAAAAAATATGAAATATTTAGGAGTTTTCTTTTAATAAAGAAATTTGTTTTTGTTGTTGTTTAATTTTTTTTTTTTTTTTTTTTTTTTGAGACAAGGTCTCTGGATGTTACTGGCCAGCCAAGAAAGCTTATTGGTGAGCTATGGGCCAATGAGAGTTCCTGTTTCAAAGGAGATGAGAAACATTTCTGAGCCTCAGAGCACACACACACACACACACACACACACACACACACTTGCAATTATTACTTTTTAAGGAGGGGTAGAAGAAAAGATACTGCCAAAGGGGATGGAATTACTTTTTAAAATTTCAGTGGACCAAATTCCATTTTCCTTCTTGTGGAGCAGCAGATGTGAGTGGCTCAGAGTCTCGCCTCCTTTGTGGCAGGTGTACTGGCCAGCATCTAGAAACTCTTTGACAGTGATGGTTAGGGTCTTTCCAGAGCCTATGACTCCACGTCTCTGGTCTGAGGTCCAGGTGATGTCATCTTCTTCAGGTGTGTCACAGGTGAGGTTCACTGTTTCTCCAGGAGCATCGGGAGTCCAGTCCACCTCTACAACATAAACTGGAGAGCACCAGCAGTGAGGACCTGGACCAGGAGCCTCACAAACCCCAGAACTGGGTTTCACTTAGTGTCTTGACACGCCCATGGCCCTTGGAATATCATAGTTCACAGGAGTTTGGCAAGTGCTTGCTGAGAGATCTCAGGGCATAGGGATAGAACAGAGAAGCAGTTCTATAGCTGCCACCGAGTCATTTAACTGGCAGGTGGCCAGTAATAATCGGTCTCTGATTAGGAAGGGAAGACCTTGAAACAAGAAAAGATGCAAACAGCACAAGATTCCTTGTCAGAAGCCACTTGAGTGTGTGTGTGTGTGTGTGTGTGTGTGTGTGTGTGTGTGTTGGGGATGGAGATGAGGGGGAGTAAGCTTCTAGTTGTAGTTCACAGGGAATACACAGGGCAGAGTATTGAGCAGAATAACATAGTGGCTTAAAGCATAGGTGTGGAGGAAGAAAGATGTGGAAATCCTATCTTCTCTAATTGCAAAGGAGATTTTGAGCAAGGTCCTGAACCACCAGTAGCCTCAGAGTCCTCACAAAATGATAAGAACAATATTGTCTATGCTAATAGGATTAGCTGTGAGGATAGATGGTAAAAATGCATGCACCTTAGCACAGCTAAGGTCACTGCAGCATAACCCTGTGCTAGCCTTTTAAAACCACCACCATCATCATTGTCATGCACAGGCCAAAGAGCTAGGCAAATGCACTGAAAGACCCTTAAAATTATCTAGAAAGATTTAGGTTTTTTTTTTGTCTCTTCTGCGTGAAATTTGTGGATGGAGATTGCCATTAACTACTTGTTTTTAAAAGCTATTTTACACTCTTACAAAGCAGTAGATGATTGTCTCAGTTTTTGAAGGAACTGTTTTTACTGATGGCCAAGGGCTAAGCGAGGTCCCATCAAGTGTGAAGGGTAACAAATGCTGTCGTTCGGATCTTTTGTCTCCAGTGTTGTGCAATGGATATCTGATGCTAGTTTCTGAAGGAGCCTCCAGAATATCTCCACAAGGTATTCTGGAGTGGGTCACACCAAAGCCTCATGTGACAAAGCTTCAAAGGTTACCTACATATCAATTATTAATCGAAAGACTAGCTTAATGCAGTGGCCCGTAAAGCAGGGTCGTCTTTCAACCTCCATCATCAGCATCGCCTGAAAACCCATCAGTGAGGTTTGTTCTTGGTTGCTGAGTCAGAAATGTCGGGATGGCCCCAGTCATCTGATGCCTGATTGAATATGGAAGGCATAGTGGTGAAGAGCCTGGATTTTGGAATAGCACAGCTATGGAGCAGAGCCAGCAAAGGGCTTTCAGAGAGCCATGGCCTCGGGGGTGGGAAGAGACAGCCAGCTACTTAGAATTTTACTTCATAGCCCCGGCTGGCCACAAAATCGGGCTTTCTTCTTGTCTTGACCTATCAAGTTCAGGGATTGCAGGCATGAACTACCATGCCCTAGTCTGATGTCATTCTTTAAAAAAAAAAAAGAAAAAAGAAAGCAAAATATTAGTGCTTTCTTTAGAAGGTAACATCTAAACTAATTTGTATGCAAGCTTAAGACAGTTCCCTTAAGTGCCCTGTGAATGGTGGCTTTGTGATTGGCATTGGAGCTTAAAGCCTTGTGAAACACTAAGTTCTTACTTTTACATCAGTGGGATTTGTCACTGCTGAATGGGGAGCAAAGATAAGAGGTACAAATCACTTGAGGCCAAGCTCTTCAGAAATCGTTAGCCTGAGCTGATTCCAGTGCACAGGACTCTTTGGCTCCCAGTTTCCCTTTGTCCCCTAGGCCTTGAAACAGGCTGTCTATTATTTTCCTTTTAGAACCTGAACTCAGAAACCCTAGAAGACCTTAGCCCCAGGGCAGGGAAAGAACTTCTTGGGCATGTTGGAATCAGAGCTTAGATATCTGCTGGGCTTCGGGCCACCATTGTGACTCCAACACAAGCTCCCCCTGTGTTTCTCCTGTTGCTTTTCTGAAATTTCTGTGGTTTATCAGGTCAGAAGTAACTAGGGGGTTAACTCTGCCAGGGCCTGAGTTGTACATCTGGCTGTGGCAAAGGCTTTACTTAGGAAAGCATCCAAAATTCTGTTGGGGTGGGTGGCCAGACTGGAGATTACTCTTTTTAAAGTTACATTTAATTCCTTCATGTGTGTGTGTGCACAGGTGTCACAGCTCATGTCTTGAGAGCAGAGGGCAATTTAGAGAACTCGATCCTCTCCTTCCATCCCAGTGATTAAGTCTAGGTCATCGGACTTGGTGGCAAGCACCTTTACCTGTGAATATCGTTCAAACTCTTGTGAATCTTCAGAATGAAAAAAAGGCTCACCTTTTTTTTTCCTGGATTCTCAGAAGATTATTTCTAATCAGCAGCTGGGAAATCTTTTCATTTATAATTTACACCCATTTCCTCTTTATGGCCACAGGAAATAGTTGCTTCAGGCCTTTCTTACTTGTACAATCTAGCATTTAAGCACACAGGCTCTGAAGTGAGACTAAACTGGGATCAAGTTCTATTCTGGACCTTGTGGGAAAGTTACTTAACCTCTTGAACCTCAGTTTTACCATCTGTAAAATGGAATACAGATAGCTCCTACTTTACATGGTTGTTGCGAAATTAAGTGAGTGTTAAATAAATATTAATTATTACTAAAGTGTAGCTATAAAAGCAGAAATTCCTGACATGATTACCTTGTATTCCATGAAACATTTGAGATCCTGTGAGGATCATCTGAGGACTGAGTTGATGGACATTTGCTAACTGTGACATGGTACAAGGACAGAGGACAGAGAGCACCCCCTTCTATGTCTTCATTATTTGTCTACTAATAATCTTATTGCCATTGGGATAATGAAAAGTTCAGAGACTTTTTGTTTTAAATGATAGTGCTTGCTCACTCTACCATATGTTATTTTCTGTATTTATTAACATATTCAATAGTCCACGTGGGCTGTGCTATACTGAACACCCAATTAAGAAAACTGAGGTCAGCCGGGCAGTGGTGGTGCATTCCTTTAATCCCAGCACTTGGGAGGCAGAGGCAGGCAGATTTCTGAGTTTAAGGCCAGCCTGGTCTACAGAGTGAGTTCCAGGACAGCCAAGGCTATATAGAGAAACCCTGTCTGGGGGGGATAAAAAAAGGAAAGAAAACTGAGGTCACAAGACTACCCAGCCTCAAAGGTTCAGTATCAATACCTGGCAGAACCATGACCTGAAACCAAGTCAGTGTGAATGTCAATCCCAAAATAGCCAGAGGACAACCATCACGGTGCCCACTGAGAGCACGTTGTAATATGCAAGACAGGAGAGGGCAGAAGACAATCTCGCTACTTTACAAATTCTGTATTAGGGAATTTCAATTGTTTAGAAGAGTCATTTTCTGGTATCTAAGGCCAAGATCATATCCCACACACACCACCATAGTTCACCTGAAACTCCTTTCCTGTCATCCAACATGGAAACCAAACAAGGGAGAGAGATAGGTGGAGGAAGAGACGCTAACCCTCCATCTTCCCTGAGGATTTTTCCTGAGAAAATCCCATGCACGACTGCCTACTTCAGACTTCACTATCCCTTCCCAGCAGGCTGCCTGGAGATCAAGCTTAGGTGCTGGCGCTCCAAAGAAAATAGGGAAAAGACTGCTTACCATCTTTCTCCAGCTCCCACATGGCCATGAGTGGAGACACCAGCAAAACCATGGCAAACCAGGAGATGGTTAGCTTCTGAGGACACATCTGTGTGGAGGAGGGGCAGGAGGGAGGAAGAAAGGGAGCAGAGGAGAAGGAAAAGGCGGGGAAATGGGAGAGAGAATGTCAACTGTTATCCAATTAACCCGATCAACAGCTTATCTGCCTTCCAAATACTGATTTTTTCCCCCTTTCTTTTCACTCTGTTGGACCAGGATTATAGGAGGTCTGTTCTAGCTTTGGGTAAAAACATCTCCAAATAAAGAACTAGAGGCTACCTGGAGCTTAAATAATCATAGGCCCCAGCTACCTGATACTATTTGGTTTTTAAAAATATATTGATGTATGACTATTGTATGTGTGCATGTGTGGAGGTCAGAGGACAACTTTTGGGAGTTGACTGTCTCCTTTCACTATGGGTTCAGGGTTCAAACTCAGGTCACCAGGCTTGTGCAGAAGTAATAGGACCTGCTGAAGTGTCTTCCTGATACCCACAATCATCTCCTCCCTCCCTCCCTCTTCTTAAGACAGACTTTCAGCCTTCATTGTCCTGGAACTCTATGTAGATAAGGCTGACCCCAAACTCACAGGGATCCACCTGCCTCTGCTTCCTGAGTGCTGGGATTAAAGGCGAGAGCCACCACACCCATCTTATTTTTTTTTTTTAAGGTTCAGAAACATAAGCTTAGAGATGACCATGGCTTCCCAGGTCCACAGTCATCAGATATTTACTTAGTTATGATTGTAATAGTAACATAATACCCAAAGAGCTTTGAACAGAATGGGAAAGTACTGCCATGCTGCCAGTACTGACGAGAACAGTGTCCTGGGCATCCAAATCACCCTGCTGTGCAGTAGGCACTGGGATGCCCCAGGCTAGAGGACCAGCTTAGGTGTAGGAAAGGTGACACAGGGTAAACTTTCAAGTTCTGACAAGGACCTGTAGTGGATTAGGTTTTTTTTAAACCTAGGCAGAAATTACTCCAAATTCTAAAATAATTCTTTCCCTCACAACAAAATGCAGCATTTTTTAAGCTTGGGTGTGTGTATAACCTGGGCTTACTGAGACTGTTGGGTCTCAGCCCAGAACAGAGTGTCTGACTTAACATGTCTTGGAGGTGCCGAAAGCTGATGTTATGGTCCATTAAACACATTGTGAGGGCAAATGTGCTAGCCAGGTTTGAGAGCCCAGAACTCCTAAAATTCAAGGTGTTCTTTGGCAGAAGACTGTACCATATTGATTGACCAACCATGAAATCGATAAATCAGTGACCATCTTGTATTGTAACCCAGTCTAGATTAACACCAGAGCAACACAAACCTTTAGACTGTAAAGATTATACCTCACTCATAAATGTGGTTGAGATAATTCGAGTAGATAACTACTAATTCCCTTCAGAAATACTTTTCATCTATCCTGGAGGGTGCCACCGCCCATCAGGAACAAGATTTGAGAGGCCACAGGTCTAACCCATATGAATTAAGGTTTAAATGTCATAGGCAAATGCCTTAAAAATGAACAGGCCTTGGTCAGAAATCACGACCTTTGAGAGAACAGAAGTACTGCTAACCTCTGAGGACCTTGCTGTGATTCCTCTTTCATGACAGAGACAGGACTAGGAGTCAGGACATGTCTAGGTTCAAATTATCATATAGCCAAGACAAGTAGAAGCCGAAATGGTGCTGGTTGCTACACTCATAGGCTTGGAGTCAAGCAGACATGGGCTTGGATTCTGGCCCTACTACTCAGTAGCTGTTTGGTGTTGGTTTAGTTCCTCTGAGCCCGACTGCCTTCATATAAAAAGACATAAGGCTTATGTGATCTTAAAGAGCTGTTGGGCATGCAGTGAGATGACATTGTATAATACCTTGCACTAGTAAAAAGCTAAGGAAAAAATTGAAATTCTTTTTGTTTTTTGCACACTGGGTTGAAAAATAAAAATCTGCCAGGTTGTAGAGAGAAATGCCCAGAGAAGGTGATGCAATTATACACGGCTGTGAAACCCAGATGGTAGGACTCTGGGCAGGGAAAAAGGCAGAGATTCCTGGCATCTCCTGGTGATCTCTTCATATGCGCTCAACACAGGGATTTCCCCTTTGGCTACATGCCAAGCATTTCCTCTGTCAGCCTCAGATGCACTTGAGCATCACACATGAACCATATTTCAGGCTGAAGGGAGCCCTGGCAATGGTCCAAGGAACAATCTTCATTTCGGCATCACCTACATCTTAGATCATAGAAGACCAGCAAAGGGTGGAGATGGTGGCAGGTCGCCTCTTAATCAAATCCGCACAAGCAAAAAAGTGTGTGGTATGTAGCCAGGCTTTGGCTTTCTGGCTGATTGGCAGATGCTGGGAGCTGTTTCCCTCTCACTCCACAATTCTTCCATATGCTATGTTTTAACAATTCTGGTTTTTTGTTTGTTTGTTTGTTTTCATGTGATTTCATTAGTTTTCTTAAGTCCCGAAAGTCTTGTGCAAAGAGCACAGGAACCCTGGGGTGGACACTCTAGCTCCCTAGAACATGCAAATGCTTCCAACATTGCTGCCAGCCGGTACCTGAGTGGACATCCCTTTTGCAAGTTTCATTCTGTTATTCTTTAATTAAAAAGAGAAATGATATGTAAAAATAAAAATGCCCAGAAACAACAATGCACAGTATAGATGGCGTGGCTGTCAGGGATGGCAAGGAGGGCACGGGCAAAAGGCCTTGGTTCTACAGCCAAACAGACCTCAGTCTGCCACTTGCTAGTTATGTAACCTTGACAAGTTGTGTTGACTTTGTGAAGCCTGTACTCCTAGATTAAAAATAACTCTGTCAGGATAGGAGTTCATGAAATGATCTATAGAAAGTGCCAGCTTGAGCCCCAAATGAAAACAGGACCCCAAGTAGCTACTCTTCCCCTTCAGCATCACTGAAATGGCAATCATTTGATTACGTCTTTAATGTCTGTCCCCCCTTTCCCACACCGAGGTGTGTGACAGGGGTCATATCTGTCTAGTCTTATATCCAGACTCTAGCCTAGAGAGAGTCCATGGATTTCAGATCTCAGCAAAATGAATTCTTGGGGGTGACCTAACTTCATCTTGAAATGCCTTGCTTGAACAAACGGAGCCCTCAGCTGAGGCTCAGTGATCCCTGGGTGAAGGCAAGATGTCACCCTGCCCCATCACCCTGCCCCATCTGGTGCTCACGATTTCACCTGGGCAAGCAGAAGAAGCCAACCCATGAAGATTATCCTTCCCTTTCTCACAGATTTTAGAACCCTTTAGGAAATAGTTTGGAACATGCCTTGGGCTTTCCAGTTTTGAAGAGGTGGCAAAGTTAGTTAAAATCCAAAGGAACCCGCAAACCCAGCTCTCCACTTTGATTATCATAGCCGATTCTAAAGGCCACCACAGGTAGGACATTCAGCGATGAGCTTAAACTTGAAGGGGTTCATGAAAGGCTTTTGTTTTTTTTTTTTAAAGTTTCACTATTAAGGTAAGAACAGAATTTTAACAACACTCCTTAACACATATACGTTAATACTTAAGAACATGCACATAGTGTATGTGTCTATATAGACAAAGCAAACCTTCCTGTGAAATATACATCTGTCCACAAGGTTTGGCACATATTATTAATAGCTCTTTTTTTTTTTTTTGAGACAGTCTCAAACTCATTACACAGCTGAATCTGGCCTTAAACTCCTGCTCATTCTGTTTCCCACCTCCCAAATTTGGAGATTACAGGTGTGCGCCATCACATCTGTAATTAGCTGACTTTTTAAAATGACTATTTGAAGCCCCTGTCGTCAAAGCACCTGGTTTCCACCAGCGGTTAAGCTATCTGAGATGCTTCCAGAATCCACGTACCCCACTCCCACGCTGCCTGGTTCAGGGGTAACCTGTCCCCTGGAGCCTGAATCTACACAGCCTCTAGATGCAGGGAGTTAGCGACAGGGCAGAGGAGAGAACTTACCTTGCTTTGCTGTGAGCTGCCTGGTCTGATGTGCCTGGACACCCACTGTTCCTTCTACTGCCTTGGCTGCTCCTGGTGCTTATATACTCTACTCCTACAGAACTTTCTGATGGAAACCCAAACTAGAAACTGACTAGTCTCAATTGCAACACTGAAAACTAGTGTCAAAACATTCTGGGGGAATTTTAAGAAGTTCCTCCCCCCCACCCCCCCTTCTTGCCTCCCTGAGTGCATCTATCATACAGAGGGAATATAGACATTGAAATCCCAGGTTAAGAGGAAATGACTTCGGGGTGTGGAAAAAGGAAGGAGGCAGAGATACTAATTTCTGTTTACATCATGCCTAAGGTGAATAGAGGCGGCAATGGCTAACCTCTCCCGATTCCACAGACTGCAGAAAAAGGAAGGACTTGCCCCAAACCAAGTTCATGGTTCATGCCACAATCAAACAAGTAGGTGTTACAGGCCCAAAGAATAAAGGGCCTAGTGTATCTGGGCCACTTTTCCCCATGTTTTCTTGTTAGCATCTAAATTCAGAAGGTATTACTTCCTGTTTGGCTCCACGTCCCCCCCCCCCCCCCCACCTCATACCCTCATACCTATGTTGAATGTATCCAGGGACAGCTCTGGGGAGGTGAACAACTAATAAAAGTCATAGTGTTTTGAGGGTGTCTCTTATGCTTATAGGTCCTTACTCATGGATTGATAGCAACATGAACTGAGCTAGACATAGGCAAGCGTACAGATGATTCAAAGGTCACTCTTTTGGGTACCCATACTATATTCTCACTTCAGTAATAACGTGTCTGTGGTCCTAGAAACCCTGTGTAGTTTCTCTTCTTGAGGAGTTTAAAATTGCAAAGAGGTGTGCAATCCTGTAAGTTGATGGTACCTCCCTTCCTCATCCGTGCTCAGAAACATTAGCTCTTCTTGCACATCCAGTTCGCATACAGATGAGAGCCACTCTCAGAGCCGCCGATAGAGGGCGCGGAGCGAGGACATCCTCGTGGTTGGGACGCACGGGACACAAGCCGCCGCTTCTCCATTCCTGACCCTGGCCTGGGTTCCCGCCTCCTGGGAAGTTCCTAGGGCTGAGGTTGGACCCTGTCAGGTTTCGGGCGGTGTAGATTTCCGGCCCAACTTTCTTCCAAGTGTCAGTCTGCCTGGGGCGCGGGGAAGGGGCGAGAACTGCGGAGCTTCCCAGCCACACACTTCCTCACTCCAGCAGCCCAGCTGCAATCCCTCTTTGGTCCTGATCGGCTTCAAACTGAGGGTGGAGACATCAGTCACAGCAAGCTAGCTAGTGGCATCCCTGTACTCCTAGGCTTCGAGTGAAACTGGTTTTGCACACAAGATCATTCTTAAGTGAACAAAGTAGGTTCGCTGCATAGTGAAATCGCAGTAAAAATTAATGTGCTGGCTATAGGGAATCTCTGAGGACAGCCATAATCTCCGTGACTAAGATTGCTGGTCAGACTGATCCTACATGCAAAGCTCATGGTCACCTCTGCCCATCTCTCCCAAGGACAGATCGGGAGCTCCTTAGAGCACCATCTCTGGCCTCTCGAAGAACTGGATCTTGGCAAGGTACATAACTCCTCTTAGCCTCACTGCTGCAGTGCAGGGTTGTAAATGTCCCCTGAGCTTAGACAAGCTGTGACAACGTACATGCAAAGTTCATGCAAATGCCCCCTGAGCTTAGACAAGCTGTGACAACGTAAGCGATTTCACGAGGAAAACCGAACAAAGCAATATGGGGCTGAAGAATAGCTCCATGGGCATATTTGGAGCTGGAGGGAGGGCTGGCAGGGGTGGGGGTGGGGGAGAGGAGCTTGAGGTAGCTCTTGGGGCTAGGTCAAAAACAGGTAGAGGAATACAAGACACAAGGGAGTGATGTGCAGAATAACAGTGTGGCTCATAACCATACTTGACTGTGGATGAACCCCCCCCCCCAACACACACATGTACGTACATATGTATGTATGTATGCATGTATGTATATAATACCAAAAGGCCCCTTCCCTTATCAGAAGATGGCTATAAGCCTTTAGTATACTTTTCAAATACAATATAAATCATGTGTGCTTTAAAACATTCGTTTTTAGACAATGCAAAGCAAAACATGCATCCTTGCTATTGTCAAAAATTCCAAACCAAAATACACCTTGAATAAGAAGCTGAAGCTTTGATATGGAGACTCCTGGCAGTAGACATTACCTGTGCTTTGATGTGTGTTCCTCTGAGCCGCCTGTGCCCCCTGTATATATTTGGTTGTCTAAGTAGGATCTTGTTATATGATGATTCTGAAAATTCCTTTTATGTAGTGGTTGGGAAATGAACAGGCCTGAATTATGTCACGATCCAAGTTTCAAAAACAGTCACAAGAGTTTCTATGAACACACATTTTCCACATGTTAGTCGATAGCTTTACCACTCAGTTATCTCTGCAGCCCTTCAGCAGCCCTTCAGCAGCCTTTAATGAGTGTATCCACGACTTTGGTCTCTTGCTGGACCTAGCAGAATAGATTCCACATCTGGATCAGTTAGAGACTTGAGTTAGTCTTCCAACTAGCTTCTCTCTCCAGATGACTCCATATTTCCAGATAACAGATAATCCAGGATGACATTCAGTGTGTGTGTGTATGTGTGTGTGTGTGTCTGTGTGTGTGTGTCTGTGTTTCAGAAAGAAATGAAGAAAGGGAGAGAGGGAGGGAGGGAAGGAGTAAAGGAAGGAGTGAGAGAGAAAAGAGAGGAGACAGCTTTTATCTTGTGCATCTCTCCTAAGAGCAAAGTTGTCTTAGAAGCTCCCAGAACTTTTTCTTCCAGTCCCCTGGACAACTGGAATCTAGTCTTCCCTTCCGAGGAGAATGTACTTACAGTGACTGAAAGCTGAGCTGGGCACAGAATCCTGATCACAGAGGAATGGATATACCAACTAGGAGGCCATAGGTGAGCAATCGGGAATCATAGGTATTGGCCAGGTAAGTCTGGTGGTTAGTGCTGACATAGAAGGAAGAAATCAGGTAATCAGACCACGAGAAATAAATCTTCCTTCTTCGTCCATCATTTACAAAAGACGTGTCTGCCCGCAGGCTATGGTTGTTGCTCCTGCCTGCTTCCTTACAGAAGCTCGGATAGGGAAAACACCCCAAGTGCATCTGTCAGGCAGTGTGTGACTAGATGATTTTCGGGGTTTGTTTGTTTGTTTATGCATTTATTTTCAATGGCTTGGCTTCCTATTTTCCCCAAAATGTCTACAACTAACATGTATCATTCTTAAAAAAATATTTGGTTTCTTCTTTTTTTGTTTTTTTGTTTTTTGTTTTTTGTTTTGGTTTTTTGAGACTGGGTTTCTCTGTATAGCCCTGGCTGTCCTGGGATTCATTTTGTAGACCAGGCTGGCCTTGAACTCAGAAATCCGCCTGCCTCTGCCTCCCAAGTACTGGGATTAAAGGCGTGTGCCACCACGCTCAGCTTTGGTTTCTTTTTATATAAGTTCATATGCTGTGTACATCCATGTGTGCGACCGAGGGCTTGTACTGTGGCCAGGATTGATGTGGGATGGTTTCCTTGATTGCTCTTCATCTTAGTGGTTTTTTTAAAATTTAAATCATATTGTTTTAGTGGGTTTGTGTGTGCGCACATGTGTGCACGTGCATATGTGTATGTGTTTATGCACACTTGTGTGAACAGCATGTAGCAGTTGGTTCTCTCCTACTGTGTGGCTCCCAGGGATTGAACTTAAGTCGTTAGACTTGGAGGTAGGCACATTTATTTACTGAGGCATCTCATTAGTTCACCATCCTAGCTTTATAACCTGGAGCTGATGGATTTGGACTGTCAGGCCATTGGACCTCGGGACCCTCCCAACTGCACCTCCCCAATACCACAATTACTGGCACATTTTGTTGTGCCAACCTCTTACCCCCTTTACCCACGGAAGCGTCTCCCCAGTCCCATATATCTTGTTCCTCATTTAAAAACACGTCTGAAAGAGTCACATAGAAATGGTAGTGATTAGGAATTTAGACTTCAGAGGCAGGTTTAGGATCAGATCATGATTCTACTTCAATTTGTAATTCAGCGCACTCCTGTGTAGAACATTTCTGGCCATACAAGTCATCAAATTGTTACTGAGATGTACAGTGGGTATGGAGAAGCCCGTGTTGTCTGACATGAATTCACTCACATTTTCAAGTGTTCTTCCCTATGCCTGCTCCTTCAATGCTTTGACTGATAGGTAGAATTAGCTTCATTCTTAAAGGGACCAAGATGTCTTCAACATCTCCTGACAGAGACTCTGAGGATATTTCTCTCCTGCCATACTTCCTCCCTTGGCCCGTGATAGGAAGGCAGAGGGTGTGGCATTAAGCCAGGACTGTTTCATCATCTCAATGGGTACCTGGGCCTGCTCAACTGGACTGACTGCAGGGTGAAGTTGATGTTCCAAATGGACATGGCTGCTGCTGTGTGCACATGGAAACCTTAGTGTGTCCCTCTCTAGGTTACTCCTAGTGAAAGGGATGGGTGTAGTGGGAACCGGAAGGAAGTGGGTGTGTCCTAGGTTCTCTATCTGCTGAGGCGTAGAAATGCTGTTACTAAGGGAGGTGTGTGGGAACAGTTGGTCTGGGTTGAACCATGCTAAGTCCGCAGGTGGATGGGGCTGCTCCCACAGACCTCTCCTGGATTGTCTGAAGTTCTCCTTTCTACTTCTCATCCACACGACACACTCTGGTTAAACACTCATCTGTGTGCCTGTGTTTATGGGATATTAAACAATCATCTAAACAGAATACTTCACTGTCCTGGTACCCAGAGGATTCTCCATGGGAGAAACGGCTTCACTCCACATCAGGGCCTACAACACAAGCATCTTCTCTCCTGACAGATGGTGTTGCGTGCACATTTGAGTCTGCTTCTCTCAAATTTGATAAAGTCCCATTTGACTTTATTACATATTGCTCTGAAAAATCCTATCTGTATGTATGTATTATTATCTGTTGATCATCATCATCATCATCACCGTGGTCCTAAGTTCTGGATCTTGTACCTGCTAGGCAAGGACCTTACTACTGGATTCCCAGATCTTTTTCTTTTTTCTTTTTCTTTCTTTTTTTGTTTTTTTGTTTTTTGTTTTGTTTTGTTTTTTCGAGACAGGGTTTCTCTATGTAGCCCTGGCTGTCCTGGAACTCACTCTGTAGACCAGGCTGGCCTTGAACTCAGAAATCTTCCTGCCTCTGCCTCCCAAGGGCTGGGATTAAAGGCGTGTGCCACCACATCCGGCTGGATTCCCAGATCTTTTAAGTTTTATTTTGAGACAGCCTCACTATATATTTTAGGCTGGCGTGAGCTTTCCTTGTAGTTCAGACTGGTTTTGAACTCAAGCTCTTCCTGCCTCCATCTCTGCAATAGATGGGATTACAGGCAATTGCCATCCCAACAGCCTTTTCATCTGTTCTTGATGGTACTTTTATAGGGATCTCATGCCTTGACTTGAATATGTTACAGCCAGTTGGCACACACCTTATTTACATTGCTCAATAAGAGAAAAGATATCCCTCTTTGATCTCAGGTGATAGAAAAATCTCGAAACTTAGACACAACCACCAAGAGGTTACAGTTAGCTGGGGTGATGTATGGAAGCCAAGGAAGTCCAAGGTAAGGTAGAGTGTGATCAGTGACCCATGAGTTTAGTGTTTGTCTATAATGTTAATGCGGTAATATTTTTTTATGGGTTCAGTTTCTTGGATACAGGGATATGAGGTTTTTCTAAGCTCAGTGTGTTTGGCATATGAACAACAATGGTGACCATGAAATGATACATGGGAATATTCGAGAGGCTGGAGAAATTTAGCAAAAGGGAAATTTTGAATCCTCAGTTCTATCAGGAGTCAGCAGTGTGTTCAGACTTGGGTTTGGTTCCCTGCTTGATCCAACACCTATGTTATCATAGATAAATGACCTCACTTCTCTTGTTCTGTTTCCTATGATGTAAAATGAGACTCTAAGCATCTCCACTTCAGGGAGTAGGTAGAATAATCACTTTGTATTTCATATAAAAGGTAAGTATGTATTAATGCTTACTAAGATTAACTAACATAAAATTGTGTGCAGTTGGTTGCACACAGTGAGTCTATGGTGTCAACACAGGGAGAGTTTTTGCTTGGTTTCTTTGATACATGGTTTTTCTATGTAGCTCAGGCTAGCCTCAAACTCTTCATCCTTGTGCCTCAGCCTCCTTAGCATTGACCACCATTCTTGGTCTCATAGCAACATTGTAATAACTAGCTTGACTTAATTTGCTTGTCTGTTTAACTAAGTGATTTTTCTCAGTTGATGAGAGTTTTAGGGATTACTTGCTGTGTAACAGAGAAGGAATACAGTCTCTGTCAGTGTTGCGCTCAGAACACCAGGACACCACACAGAGACCACACAGTGACCCTGCACTGTGACCTTTGGGCGCTGTAAAGAAACAGGTTTCTTTGAGGGGAATGTGGTCGGGGAAGCACTGGAGAGATGTCTAAGCTGAAATGACAGATGAGGTGCCTGTACGAGAGAACTCAATAGCTAGCTTTATAAAGTATGCTTCCCACAGACAGGGCCAATGCACGTGCTTTGTGTAGATTGTCTCACCCAGTCCTCACGATTCAGCCATGAGCTAGATGCAATCCTGCTCACTTTATACACTAAGGCATCGGAAGGCTTGGGAGTGTAAAAAATCAATCAGCTTGCTCCAGAAAATGTAGCTAGCCAACAGAGAAGCCTGGACTGTCTCACAGCCTGTGTTTACAAACCCCTCCACACCATTTGTCACAAGAGGCCATTTTTTTGTTATGTTAATGAATCGGGAATGCTGGTAGCTAAACCACAGCACAGGAAACCTGAGGCCTAGAGGTGGAAAGAGATATTGGCTGGAATGTTGTTTGAGAAGCAGGAAAGGGTGTGACATAGTCTGGTGTGGACAGATGAGTTCTTCCCATTGTAGAGGGGAGCCACATGGCCTTTCTTCTTTCCAACCCTGAATGATGTTAGGGCCTGGGCTACCCATATACTAACAGAAAGACACCAGGGTGGACTGAGCTGCTTATAAGTCAAAACCAAAAGAGGTCTGACTGAAAGGGGGGCAAAGTGTTGATAGGGTAGAGGTTCCATAAAGGACTCCTACCGCTGTAGCCATGGGCAAGTGATTTAAACAAATTGGCAACAGTCTAACACTGTCCAACATTTCTTTAGTGCACTTGGGCAATCAAAGTCCTACCTGGGCAAAGCAGAGGCCTTTAGGTTCTTCAGGCTTGAGCCTGTAACACAGATAGGCCTGGGGCTCCTCACCCGGTAGTACTACTCTTTGTAGTAAGCCTTGCATTCTAAAGTTAGCAAAGGTCACATGGCTCTGTCAGTTTCTGAGGCAGAAACTTCCCCTAAGAGTGGCACATGGGCACAAAGGGGTCAGGCCTAGAAGACTGTCCTAATCACAGCGGCTGACATATTCAGAATGTTTGTATCTTGCCAGACTGTGCCTAAGACCGTAACAGTTAGATCCCATAGCCACCCTTTACAGCAAGGACACACAGAGAAGGTAGAGATGCCCTGAACTTGGTGGGGCTTAAAAAGAAGAATTAGGCTTTTTTTTTTCCCCCTCTGATGCTAGTGATCAGACCCAGAGTTCACATATGCTAGGCCAACGCTCTACCACTGCTCCGGTCTCCAGCCCTAAGAGTTACTATCTAGCTAAAGTGAGGACATGACTGCTCCAAGGTACAGTTGAAGGGAAGGTTTTTACTGTAGATACGAGGGAGAGCACAGCCTGAGGCAACTGGAAGAGTCAGAGCTGGGGAGAAAATAGTACTCTGAATATGGCATATAGATTGAACCAAGCAGTAAGGAGAGAGACAGAGAGGGAGGGAGGGAGGGAGGGAGCAAGACAAGAGAGAGAGAGAAGAAAGAACAAACAACCAAGAGATTGAATGGCAGAAATGGTAGACTTTTATAGGAATGAGAAGCTGGGGGAAGGGAAGCCCAGGAGCTGGAGAAATTTAAGGTATAGGTGCGATAAGAAGAGCTGGGAGGAGCCAGGGTGCCAGTATTGACCCTTTAATAGGTACTTGTGACCTGAGAGAGCCTGGGGGCGGGGGCAGCATGTGCTTTGTTGTGCTAACAGACATAACCACAGCCACTTGTCCTGAGTTTCTTCTTCTTTTGCCCCCCCCCCCCTTCAATGGTTGTGCACTGGGCACAGAAGTAAGGTTCTGTGAATACAACTGCAAATAGAGCAACCCCATCTCTCTCTCTCTCTCTTTTAAAAAAGGTCTCTGTATCTCTAGATCCCCACTCAAAAATCCAGCCAGTATGGGATTGTTGAACTATCTCGAATTAGAATGGTATGAGTTATACTGGGGGAGGGGGGGAAGCAAACATTGGCTGGACATGTGCAGATTTTTCTGAGAGGCCATTTATTCCTAAAATTATAGTACCACTTAGTACCAAGTTCCTAAATTTTGGGTGCCACTTAGATTATATTTGGTGTAGTATGCCACCCCGAGATGATTTAGTGTTCAGGAGATGGGTATAAATTATATGCAAACACTTATTAGGGGCTGGAACATCTGTGCATCCTTGGGGAGGAGAGTTCCCCCGACCTCCATGCTGAGGGTCAGGTGCATGCTCAGAAGGTAGTCCTATGAAAGAAATGAGTGAGACCCCACCATTCAGAGAATGTCAGAACTACAAGAGCAGTCAGTCTTTGAGAAGCAGGCAGAGATGCCACTCTCTGATGAGGTGACATCAGAGGTCAGACCTAAAGGTAGACTAGGATAAGAATCAGCAAGAAGCTCTGTTGGGAAAGGGCTTGGGGCGTTTGAGGATCTGAAATGGGGCCAGTGTGTGCGAGCAGATCAGAGAGGATGAAGCTCAGGGAGACTGAGGCAGGCAATGCAGAGATGTGAAGCAGGCACACAGCATGGGAAGACAGGAAACACACAGAACTGACATATCCATGGGCACACAGACAGACAGACAGATGGCCACACAAATATAGACACGTAACCAGGGCTACACAGAGAAGCTTTATCTCAAAAAACAAAACAAAACAAAACAAAACAACAAACAAAACAAAACAAAACAAAACACCCTGGTGTTGTAAACCATCTTAGTAGCTTTTTGAAAGAATTAAAAAAAAAAAACTTCATTCTCAAATCCCCAGTTACCTAGAGTCTTGCCTCTACAGGCAGAGATCATAAGACACACTACCCAGGTTTTTTTGATGTGGGTTTTAATGTGGGCTCTGAGTATCAAAGTTGACTCTTCATTCTTACAAGGTAAGCAAACCCTAAACTGACTGAGCTGTGTCTCCAGCCCTAGTCATCACTCCCTTTGAAATTGTCCCCCGGTCGATTCAAGATCAGCAGTGAGTGCTAGGCTCAATCCGGTTCAGTTGGATGGAGAAGAGGGTAAGAAAGCTGACAACCCTCTAGCAACAGCATGCAAGCACATCTGGTGGAGCCAAGAGGAAATGACTATGTAACACGCTGCAATTCTAAGGTTAGCTTTTGGTCAGGCCTGAAGTTAAGCTGGTAAAGTACAGGCGTTGCCCTAGTGATTAGGAACATCCTGTCGGGAGGAAATTAAAGAGGAGGAGAGTTCAATGCACAGAGGAAATCTAACACCCAGCCCCTTCAGCACATTCCTTTGGCTGTTCTCATTTGCTTCCTCAGCTGCTTCCCATTCTTGGTGAGAGAAAGTGTGCGGGTTAGTAATCAGTCCTCTGTCTGATGGAATACCCCACTGTCATGATGCAATGTGACAACCACAGTCTCAAAGGACCATGGCTGGTACAACTAGTCGACTTTAAGGCCATTCAACTTTTTCTTTCTGTGTGACATAATTTATGCAAATCCTCCTGGCTGCTGGAGTCACTGGTGAAACCGGAGGGACATTTTTCTTACATCATCATGATCGTGGCTTGCTCTGGGTGATGGGATGGAGAAGTCCATCACTCAAATGTAAGGTATATGCTCATTGGTCAATACTGCAGGCACAAGGATGATGCTCTGATCATGCCCTGAATGAGGGTGAGCTACCAGGTGGCCTTAAGACAACCTGCCTTGCAGATGACCAAAGTGAGAGGCATTTCTTTAAGGGAGGAAAAAAAATCTTCAACCTAGAAACTTAGCACATATCACAGTGGAATGATTTGAGTTCTCTTTGAAAGGTATGGCCGTCTGGTACCACTTAATTTTACCATACAAAGCCATGAAGGAATTGGCTGCGATGATTAACCCCTGCGGTAAAAGAACATTTGATTGTGTGTGTGTATGTGTGTGTTGATGGGAAATGGTGTTATATAAGTGAGCTAGTCATTTCATCCCCGAGTCAGGACAGCTCTCTTACCCTGTCTGGCTTAATGTCTTCTGAGTTTTTGCCTTGTTTTTTTGGCTGAGCTGAAAACTCCTGTCTGAGGAAGTTTGCTCACAACCACATACAATCATACACTAGACAGTCAATGAAAGTACTGTAGTGAATGGGTAAATAACAACTGGATTTCATTTCCTGACTAGGTATAGATGCCAGCTTTTCAGGTACATGTAGAGCACACTTAAATATAAAGGTTTCCAATAGCCCAGATGCTTAAATACAACTCTGTCGTGTATCGCTTATAGAAGGTTGGGTAAGACTCTCAATCATTTGATGCTGCCTTTTCTTTGTGTTAAAGAGGTGGCCCCACAACAAAGAGCTATTTCCAAGACACACAGACACACTCCCACAGACACACTCTTGTCATAAGTATTTCTGTTCTCCAGAATGAATAGGTTGTAAGTTTCTTTGCACCTGAGTCTCCTTTTTTTTCATTGCTATCTTGTCCTCAGTGTCTGGAGCAATGTTGGTACTAAGGAAATGCTCTATTGATTAAAATACTTGAGAGACTATTATGCTTGAATACTCAGGCATTTCTGAAAGCTGTGACCTCAGTGTCCTTGATGATTATAAAGGTTTATTTCTGTGCGTATACACAGAAGTGTGTGTGTGTGTGTGGGGGGCAAATGCAATTACAATTCCAGGTGCATAGATATCATTTTCTTCTATATCCCCTCAAAATTATTGTATTTGGACTGAATGTTCTTCTACTCAAATTCTTCAATTTCTTGAACTAAGACTTGAAGTAAAGACTCTTTATTACGATAAATTTACAGGGACGGCAAATCTCCAGCCCTTTAGAAGTTGGGAAATGTAAGAAGGGTGATGTCTCTGACACAAAGTGGCCCTGGAGGAATAGCAGGAAGTCACATCCCATGTGAATGCACTCTAATTCAGAAACTGTTTAAAAAAGCACTGTGCTCACTAAGTAAACATGTTTGTGAGTTGAATGAGAGGGCGCTGACTGGTGTATCCAAGTTATATTTATATTCCTTATTCATATATAAGTATAAATACATATAAAGATATATATCCTATATTTATATGTACATTATACACACACACACACACACGCACACGCACACACACACACACACACACAATTGGGAGGCCAGAAATCTAAAAAGAAAGAAACAAATGATTTGGTTCATCTATTTACCCAAAACATTTTTATTTTATTTTATTTTTTTTCTTAAATTGCTATCACCTAAATGCATTTCATACATCAAACATATTAATAATATTGAGTGTTTTGAGAATCAAATAATAAATTTAAAATTGTTCAACTTTTATATTCATATCCTTTCATACCCTAAAAATATCACTAATGAATATTTAATACTATCCATAACTAAGGATCCTATATCTAATGTTGCATACTAAATTGTTTCAAAACATACAAAATATTCTTTGGGAATTAAGCATGGTAAAAGAGCATAGAATATTACAAATGAATCATTAAGACATATATTCCCTTATATGATACCACTTGACATAGTGAGATATTGTTTAAAATTCATTATATAATCTGTGTACATTGTCTAACAATCAGTTTACTTTTAAAAGGTTACCAGTGTTTCTAGGAGAGAAACTATTTTATCAGTAAGTGTATTTTAAAAATTTCAAAAATAGCAAAATACTCTTTGAAGTTAAACATCGAGGAAATGCTAATTTTCAGCACAGTAAGAAAAGTTATCAATAATTTTCTATGATGGTTGTAGAACATGATTTGAATATTTTCAACTGTTGATATTCAACAGACAGAAAAATTATTTTAAGATATATTTCATTGTTGTGTCTCCCTTTTCAATTCTGATTTTATTAATTTGGATGCTGTCTCTGTGCCTTCTGGTTAGTCTGGCTAAGGGTTTATCTATCTCGCTGGTTTTTCCCAAAGAAACAGCTCCTGGTTTTATTGATACTTTGTATAGTTCTTTTTGTTTCTATTTGGTTGATTTCAGCTCTGGGTTTGATTATTTTCTGCCTTCTATTCCTCTTGGGTGTATTTGCTTCTTTTTGTTCTAGAGCTTTCAGGTGTGCTGTCAAGCTGCTAGTGTAAGCTCTCTCTAGTTTCTTTTTGGAGGCACCCAGAGCTATGAGTTTTCCTCTTAGGACTGCTTGCATTGTGTCCTATAAGTTTTGGTGTGATGTGTCTTCATTTTCATTAAATTGTAACAAGCCTTTAGTTTCTTTCTTTATTTCTTCCTTGACCAAGTTATCATTGAGAAGAGTGTTGTTCAGCTTTGATGTGTATGTGTGCTTTCTGTTGTTTTTGTTAGTATTTAAGACCAGCCTTAGTCTGTCATGATCTGATAGGATGCATGGGATTGTTTCAGTCTTCTTGTATCTGTTGAAGACGTTTTGTGACCAATTATATGGTTAATTTTGGAGAAGGTACCATGAGGTGCTGAGAAGAAGGTATATCCTTTTGTTTTAGGATAAAATGTTCTGTAGATATCTGTTAAATCCATTTGTTTCATAACTTCTGTTAGTTTCACTGTGTCTCTGTTTAGTTTCTGTTTCCGTTGATGAGAGTGGGGTGTTGAAGTCTCCCATTATTATTGTGTGAGGTGTGATGTATGCTTTGGGCTTTAGTAAAGTTTCTTTTATGAATGTGGGTGCCCTTGCATTGGGAGCATAGATGTTCAGGATTGAAAGTTCATCTTGGTGGATTTTTCCTTTGACCAGTACGAAGTGTTCTTACCCTTTTTGATCACCTTTGGTTGAAAGTTGATTTCATTTGATATTAGAATGGCTACTCCAGCTTGTTTCTTGGGACCATTTGCTTGGAAAATTGTTTTCCAATCTTTTACTTTGAGGTAGTGTCTTCCTTTGTCACTGAGGTGCATTTCCTGTATGCAGCAAAATGCTGGGTCCTGTTTACATATCTAGTCTGTTAGTCTATATTTTTTTTTATTGGGGAATTGAGTCCATTGATGTTAAGAGATATTAAGGAAAAGTTATTGTTACTTCCTGTCATTTTTGTTGTTAGAGGTGGAATTATATTTGTGTGGCTATCTTTTTTTTGGTTTGTTGAAAGATTCCTTTCTTGCTTTTTCTAGGGTGTAGTTTCCCTCCTTGTGTTGGTGTTTTCCATCTATTATCCTTTATAGGGATGGATTAATGGAAAGATATTGTGTGAATTTGGTTTCGTCACGGAATATCTTGTTTTCTCCATCTATGGCAATTGTGAGTTTGGATGTGTATAGTAGCCTGGGTTGGCATTTGTGTTTTCTTAGGGTCTGCATGACATCTGCCCAGGATCTTCTAGCTTTCATAGTCTCAGCTAAGAAGTCTGGTGTAGTTCTGATAGGTCTGCCTTTATATGTTATTTAACCTTTTTTGTTACTTGACCTTTTTCCCTTACTGCTTTTAATATTCTATTTTTATTTAGTGCATTTGTTGTTCTGATTATTATGTGTCAGGAGGAATTTCTTTTCTGGTCCAGTCTGTTTGGAGTTCTGTAGGCTTCTTGTATGTTCATGGGCTTCTCTTTCTTTAGGTTAGGGAGTTTTCTTCTATAATTTTGTTGAAGATATTTACTGGCCCTTTAAGATGGGAATCTTAGCTCTCTTCTATACCTAAACCTTTCCTTAGGTTTTGTCTTCTCATTGTGTCTCCAATTTCCTGGATGTTTTGGGCTAGGAGCTTTTTGCTTTTTGCATTTTCTTTGGCTATTTTGTCAATGTTTTCTATGGTATCTTTTGCACCTGGGATTCTCTCTTCTATCTCTTGTATTCTGTTGGTGATACTTGCATCTATGACTCCTGGTCTCTTTCCTAGGTTTTCTAATTCCAGGGTTGTCTCCCTTTGTGATTTCTTTATTGTTTCTATTTCCATTTTTAGATCTTGGATAGTTTTGTTCATTTCCTTCACCTGTTTGATTGTGCTTTCCTATAATTCTTTAAGGGATTTTTGTGTTTCCTCTTTAAGGGATTCTAGCTGTTTAACCTGTGTTCTCCTGTATTTCTTTAAGGGAATTATTTATGTCCTTTATCACCATTATGAGAAGTGATTTTAAATCCAAATCTTGCTTTTCCAGTGTGATGGTGTATTCAGGACTTGCTATGGTGGGAGGATTCAGTTCTGATGATGCCAAGTAATCTGTTTCTTATGTTCTTATGCTTGCCTCCTGCCATCTGATTATCTCTAGTGCTGCCTGCCCTAGCTATATCTGACTGGAGTCTGTCCTTCCTTTGATCCTGGTTGTGTTAGAACCCTTCATATTTCAGCTGTCTCTGTGATCCTGTGATTCTGGGATTCTGGGATCCTGAGATCCTGGGTGTGTCAGGGATTCTGGAAATCATTCTGCCTCTGGGACCCTGAGATCCTGGTGTAACCAAGCAATTCCAGGACTGTTAAATCAAGCAACGGTAACATCAAACCGACCAGGATTATTCTATGGCCAATGCTCTGAAACCTGTGGCTCCAATCATAGTTTTATACCTATTGTCCTTAAAATAGTACCACTAAAATATTTCGAACATTGATCAGCTTCAATAATTTAAATTCACCGTGGAGCTTAGAGCATTAACCTTTTAAGTTAAAGTTAGAGACCTTAAATCTCCATAGTGACATGCCACAATTAGACACATCCACATGATTTATTACAATTATTTCATCAATAATTAACTTATTTATTTTATTTCAACTAAAAATTTCCTCACAAACCTTCCCATAACCACCATCACCAAAAGCATTAACAACACTAAAAGTATTCTGTGATTTTGTGATCCTGGGCGTGTTGGGGCACCTGGAAGTGGAACTTCCTCTGGGTGTTCTGGGACTGGCTGTGGAGTTCATGCCCAAGGTCTGCTCAGGGCACTGGCCCAGACTGGAAGAAACACAGCCACTCCAAAACATTTTTCTTAATAGTCCATAGTGCTACTATATTTGGTTGAAAGGAAAATTCATTCTATAGGAACTTCAGTGTTTAGCAGAATAAAGAGACCAAATACTCATAAGACCATGACACAGGCCAGGTAAAGAAGGGCTGAACATTCAGATAAGTGCTGGGAGAATTTAAGAGACAAGGAGAACACACCCAGTTGGGTGGGTGAAAGCAGATACCATGGTTGAGATATTCATCATGGATTTGAAGGCTGGACTATATCAAAATCATAAGGTGAGGGTATGGATGGGCAGGAAACGATGAGGTAAGAAAATCCAGGGTTGAGGGTCTGGGAGATAATAGTTGTGCCCTGGGGCATAATATCTACCTAAGGAATTGAGAGACAATAGATAGACATACGTCCAATATATTGACAAGGGTGGTTGGGCAATGTAAACAAAGCCCAAACAAGAGGGAAGTGAAATGCTGCTTTGTTCTGAATGTGGGCTGTCTACTGTATATCTCTCTGTTGCCTTAATTTCTTCACGTGTAAAATTGAGCTGTTCTCAACATAGATCTATATGCTTTCACACAAGAAGTCACAATACTTACTGAGTATAACTTATGTATTTAGGTACTATTGCTTCAGGCTTTTCATGCCATGGGACAGCCAGGCTACAATGGTTTGTTTGAGCCCCACTGATGTCTGATGAGTTGCGGAGAGAACACATGAGTTGACTGATATCACAACGATAAGAATTGCCTAGGCAGAGATGGTAAGATATTACCTAGTCTGTGACGTGGTTGAGCTCATCATGTATGTGAGCCTTGAGTTAAGTGGATGCCTAGGGAAGTGCTCAGTAACAGCTAGCATTGAGAACATTTTAATCAATTATATTATCATTATTTGACTGGGAGAATTATCATAGGCTTGGCAGGGTAGGCCACATTTACAACTGACTTTAGGGGTGTAGACTTTGACACAAGGAATGGGGCAGAAGGACACTCTAGACTATGGGTGCAGTAAGATCTAATGCTCTTTGGGAGCAGTGAGGTAACCTGGACATTTATCTAAGGCTTTTCGGGAATCACAAGAGAGAGGGCTTGCTGGCGAGATGGTAAAATTTGCCTGCTATCTGCCTGTGGGTACTGTCAGCATTGGCGGTTTCAATACAGAAAGGGAGCCTTTCTCAGCTCTCTGTTTAGGGGGCTGGTCTGTCTACACTTGCTGCCAGGTTCTTCTGTGGATATCTTCATATCCAAGTCCCTATGAGCAGTCACCCTGTTCAGCTGGTGACAGCCAGGACAGAGGAAAAAAAAAACAAAACAAAAACAAACAATATCTTCGTGACTAGGAGTCCCCACTCAAAACTCCTCAGCTTTCCGTCTCGACTCCCTGATTCCCCTCACGACAGCCTGTGGCTTGGTGCTCATGTATCCAAAGGAAAGAAAAGATAGAAAGGGAGTAGCACAAAGTCCCCTGCAAGGCATGTGCCTTTCTGTCCCTTCTCTTCTTTCTTTTGTATCCACTGCTGATACTTCACTCATGAGCCCAAAGGGCAAGGCTGACCTAACCTCTCTCCGAGGCCAGACACTCCTGGGTAAGCAAAAACAGAGGGGCTTCTGGAGAGGAAATGAAAGAAGACAGATGTGGTTTTCTCTTAAGACTTTCAACTGTGAGCTGTGGGGGAGACTCATTTTGAAATAGAAAGCAGGGCTTGATTGTGTGATGTCAATACAAGCGTTTGGAATCCCTCCGTAAGAGAGGAGGGAGGTGAATAGGGGTTCTCCACCTACCCTGCTGAACTCCTCGGCTGAGAAGCTGGCATCATGGGTGAAAAGCACAAGAAAAAGGAACCAGATCCCCTGGGGCTTCTGGTCTAGTGTTTTCCAAAGGGCAAGGGCCACATGATGTTAGAGCACATGGGGGCACCTCAGTGTGGGACTCTCCTTAACACCTCTGGCTCCTATGCTGGCCTGGAACTCATGAATTTCAGACTGGCCTTGATACATGGTGATCCTCCTGTTTCAAACTTCCCATGTGTTAGGATTATAGGTGTAAGCCCCTGTAACTAATTTAAGAGTAACTTCATGGTAGTAAAATAAATGATTTTCCAAGGTTGACTACACACTGAATGGAATAATACCCTGAGGCTCTCTGATAATAAAGGCTAACATTTATAAAAGCCAATGCTCATATGTGGTAGCCTTGAAATTATTATCTCATTTAATCTTTGCATAGCCTCAGGATGTCAGTGCTATTATAATTATTAGAGTCATAACACCAAGTGTGTCCTACATGGGGCTTGTCTGGGTGATTGCGTCCACTGACTTACAGACCAGATGTCAGACTTGTCTCCCGGATCCCCAGCTTGCCAAGTGCATATGTTGGGACTTGTCATTTTCCATAATCACATGAGTCTTATAATACATCCATTTCTGTACATATGTGTAGATACATGTAGAGGGAATGAGGTCTTTGTGGTCACAGAGACACACTAGGGAAAACATGAATGTTAAGCACGTGGGCTTGTCTCTTCAATGGAAGGGATGTATATATCCGTTTCCCACCCGAAAGCTGGGGGTGGATGGTTTTATTAGCCTGGTGGTCTGTGTTATCCTTAGGACCTAGCCTCACCCTCATCCTGGAGACCATAACATTGATTCCAGACTCTCCCTAGACTTTTATCCTTAGCTTTGTTTCTCAGTCAATAGGACCCAACCACACATGGTACTCTATAGCTGGCAACCTCTATGCTATCTTCATGAGCAAGGCTACACCAGATCTTAAGCCCTTAAGCTATAGAACCCACCTTTGTGGTAGAGGCCATGTGCACTTTGCAAAAGAGTTTTAATGCAGTCACTCCTTGGGCTTTATTGTACACAAGGGATTGAAATCATTCTTATGAGGAAACTTTTTCCCATGACTGTAATGTACTTAAATATGTCTAAAGTAAACTCTTGAAAAAAAAAAGAGTTTGAACCAACACTAGCTAACCAGGTAGTGGTGAACCAAACTTCCTTCTTGCCTCAGTTGGATCACTCTGCTGGCTGTGGAGTTTGCAGGGATCCCCGCATAAAAACTTCTTGGAAGGGGTGACGCAAGGTGTCCTGTTTAGGCCCGAGCACTAAACAGCCACTTATTCTCAGCTCTCTGACCAGCTCTGAGCTTATGTAGTAATCAGTTCTCACTGCAAGGGGAAGCCTCTTTGAGCAACACTAATCTCTGGGCATAACCAGAACTTTTAAGATAGTTGCACAGACATAGCATATCAATTTAGCATAACAAGAACTCTAGCTTCCACATCAGGGCCTATGACCTCTACAGCTATGATTTTTTTTTAACCAGGTTTGCAACACCAGGCATGAATCCCCTCCAGTGGATTGGGCCTCAAGCCCAATCAGACAGTGATCAGTTGCCCTACAGTTACAGCTATGCTAGTGGCCAGCTGACACACGCATTCTAATATGCAGGGCTTGTAGTCATGCTATGTCTCCCCACAACCCCCAGGTTTCTAGCATCTCCCAGAACTATAAAAGCTAGCTAGTAGGGGAAGAAGCTTCCACCCTGGCTCCAGTTTGATTTCCTAATGTCCCGTAACCAAACAAGGTTGATGTCTTCAGTAATATGGTTTTATTGTCTGGTTCTGGTGGGCAACAACAACAACAACAACAAAACCCCCAATAACAATAAACTGTATTATTTTGGGGACATGGGGGACTTCAAATGGCCATACACTCACAAGGAATATCTCATGTCTGACTTTGGGGTTTTAACTTAAAGACTTGACTCTGGGAGCCACATTAGCCACGCGTTCAGGACACCTCCATTGAAACATTCTTCTCTTGTAAATTATACGTGCAGTTAGCTTATGTGGCAAGGGGTTTCTGTATGGCCTTTCCATATCTCTTAGTTTCAGTTAACTCTCTCCCATTTTCTAGTACACTCAGCCCATTCCTGTTTAAACTGGTCCATCCCCAGCTGGCTTGGTTCTACCACTGCATTTTCAGGTCTTGAGCGTTTTACTCTTTAAGACACCCCTCCCCCACAGTTCATTTTTGGCTTCCTAGCCTCTACAAACAATCACCCCAACTTAAACATACAGAAATGTAAACATTCTAAGTGAGGACTCCCATATTGAGAAGATGCAGTGTTTGTGTTTCCTGACCTGGGAGCACCCCACTGAGTCTATTTTCCAGTTTCAACCATTCTCCTGAAAATTTTGTAATTCTGTTTGTCTTTATGTGTATGCAGTATATTCTAATCATACATTCATAAGTTGATGGATACCTAGGGTGGTTCTACTTCCTAGCTACATTGGAAAGAAGAGTGGTGCGATGGATTCTCAGGCAGCCCTATCATGGGAGATCATCTCCTTACATGGCTAGGAGTGGTATAGCTGGGCATAAGGTAGTTCAACCTTTAGCTTTTAGAGAAATTTTACTTTCACTCTGGTTTAAACCCCCGCTAATACGGAATAAAGGCTTCCCTTCCCCACCCACATCTCCACTAGCATTTGCTGTCATTTATTCTTTTGTTAATAACCATTCTGACCAGAGCAAGATGGAATCTTTAAAGTTTTTTTTTTTTCAATTTCATTTGTATCCCTCAGATCCATCTAAGGATGAACACTTAACTATTTATAAGGTGTTTGTATTTCTTCTTTTAAGGATTGTCTATTCAGTTCCACTGGGCATTTTCTTTCTTTTTAAAAAGTGTGTGTGTGTGTGTGTGTTTGTGTGTATGTGTGCACCTGCCCCACACATGCACATACACCTTCCCCACACATGCACATGTGGACTTGTGGAAGCCAGAGTCAAGATCAGAAGTTGGTCTTGGGGGTCTTTTTCTATCACTCTCCACTTTAGTTTTGGTGACAGGGTCTCCATTGGAATTGGGAACTTGTTGACTGGCCAGATCATCTGGTCACTGTACCCTAGGGACTTTTCCTGTCTCTACCTGGCAGCACTGGGATTGTAGGTGTGTGCATCAACACGTGACTTCCTATATTGAATGCTGGGCATCTTGTCTCAGGTCCTTGTGCTTTGATGTCGGGCATGTTAGCCACCTATACCCCAGTTTTTAATTAGGTTATTTATTTATTTATTTATTTATTTGATGTTTGATCTCTTGAGTTTTCTGTGTACTGTCGATGGGTTCAGAATGATGCAAGGGTCAGAGAGACAAAGCTGCCCGTGCTGCTGTTTCTGCTTTCATGAGTCATCCAGGTCTCCCTACACACGCTACTCTGGCTAGTCACTCTTCATCCAAAGACTACTTGGGGTTTGTTTGTTTGTTTGTTTGTTTTTCTTCTTTTGAGACAGGGTATCATATAGCCCAAGATAGCCTTGGACTTCCTATGTAGCTGAAGATGATCTTGAAATTCTGATCTTTCTTTCTCCACTTCCAAAGTGCTGGGGTTTCAAGTGTGAACCACCATGTTCAGTTTACATGATGTGGGTTAGTGATCTAACTCAGGCCTTTTCTCAGCTGAGGCAAGCTATGTTTCCAGACCCATATGAGTGATTTCTGGACCCTTGAGTTTGACTCTTGTCACATGTAACTCTATCCTCAAATCATCTGGGACTGTATGTTGCAATAAATAAAGTAAGAATTATCTCTATGGAAAAAAATGAAGCCAAGATTCCAAGAAGATTAGAAGTTGGACCAAAACAAACACATAGCTTTCTGTTATTGGGGCAGAAAGTTGTTTGTTACAGGTGGCCCATCACGAGAAAGTCACTATCTTAGGTGTCTCAGTGTATTGTGGGACAAAAGCGCTTCCCTGACATCAGGGCATTTTGAACATTTTGATTCCACATTTTGGTATCATTTGGGGTTGGGATTTTTTTTCCCATTGTTGTTGTCAGCAAAACCTAGGCTTTTGAGGAAAAAAAAGGAAGTTCAGTATTACCACAGTCCTCACTTCCTCTTGTTCTTTAGAGTCCATGGGGTTGCCCAGATAAATGATGATAATGATCTTTTAAATAATTATGTAACATTGAAAGGCATGCGTTTGACAAGGACCTATTTCAAAATGACACTAAAGGGCTGGCTCTTTCACTCTTACTAAAACACACTCAAATAATACTAGTCTAGGGGCACAGGAAGATTCCAAATAAAAAAAATCCCTCCAGTTTAAGAACATTCTTTTAACCTAGAAAAATCACATCACTAAGAAAGTAAAAAGAAAATAATAATAATAATAATAAAAAAGAACAGAAACTTAGGACCCCAGAAATTCATGTTTTCCCATATTCTGAATTCAGGACAATATGAGAGATTGTGAACATATAGGAATGTGATAAAATTCAAAGGAAAAGAGAAATTAAATTGGAAACAATAGCAATAGAGTTCGGGATAAACCCAATAAACAATGAGTGTGACTCAGATTCATACATATTGCACAAGGGTGTCAAGTTGTGTTCAAGCTTTTCTTGTGAACACAAATAGGAAAACCCAACCTATTACATGATTTACTAAGACTGAGGCAAAGCAGCCAACCTTTAGGAGAAGGGTAACTGTATTTGGTGCTATGGCTAGAAAAGCTGTGTCCCCAGGCTTTTAGAAAGAAAGCACTGTAAGACCTCAGGGCCTCCTTCCTAGAGACCCCAGGGGCATTACTTCTCACATGGTAGTCATGGGGCTGGCAAGATGGCCCTGTGAGTGAAGGGGCTTGCTACTAATTCTAATGAGTTCCACCCTAGGATCCACATTCTGGAAGAGGAGAGAACTGACCCCCACAAGTTGTCTTTTGATCTCCATATGAACATTGTGGCATGCGATTTTTTCCTCCTATCCACAAAATAAATAAATGCATAGATAGATAGATAGTAAGTAAGTAAATAAATAAATGCAAAAATATACTAAAAAGTGATCTGACATTCCCATGAACATACATAAATACATACATAAATGTGAAATATATTGAGATTGGAATAATGCTTCATTTTCAATATTTTAAATTTTTCTTTTAAGCTATTGCTGTTTTATATGTTTATATCCTATGAAGGTACCTCACTGCTTCTCCAATTCCTGCTTTATAAGAACTATCAGCAGGTATCTTGGCTTTATTTTTTATTTTGGCTTAAATTACAATTTTCTAATGACCTTTAAATTGTTTATAAGTATTAAGGTGAAAAAGCCTGTTATGACAGAAAATGATCTGATATATCACTAATGTTTTGTGTGCCACACTGGGAAATACTGGTACAAAGAAAAAAAAATCACCTGACATTTGCTTACCCATGACCTCACTGCATGTAGTATCTCTTGACAGGCATCATTTCCCCTAGAGATGAGGAAATGGAGGTAAGAGGATTTTCAAAGCAGGGTTGAAACTGGTCTTATGTTGAAAATCAAGTTCTGGCTTCTAGATTAGTTTATAGAGGGTTGTTTTTCTCAGCCAGGCCTTTTGACTACTTGCCCAGCCCTGTTAGGACTGCAGTACTGCTCCCCTGCCATGGGCCAGAGGCAACAGGTCTGTGAGGCACATGAGGGACCCAAAAAGGGGACTTCATCAACTGCGATGGGCAACTCCACCACTTGTGTCTCATAGGTTTTGGAGAAACTGTTTTGGGGGCTCACCAGTATCTAATTAGGCAAGACAATTGTCCTCAGGTGGATCTCTACACTCCTGGAAAGTACAGTTATGAGGTTTGGAATGGCTTCACTTTAGACTGTGGTTCTTGCTAGAAACTATAAATCAAGAACACTTTTGGGAAGACCTGGAAAGTTTGAGGATTGTGGAGTCCTCGTAATCTTGGGTGAGTATTCTTGGGTCCTTGGCAACAGCTTTCTAGTGAACCTTTACGGCCCTTCAGTGTGGAGAAGAAATCTCTAACTCTTACAGAAAGATGACTTTGGTAAATGAACCCATGGTCGTGATCTGCGTTTCTAATGAGACCCAATGCTTAGTGAAAGTCTCCTCCTACTTTTTTAAAAAAAAGTAATGTTTTCTGCTTTATTCATCTCTTAAAAAGATTCTTCTATCTTCCTACAAATAAAAAATATTCATATTCATATTTATTTATAACTCATTTTCAATCACATTCTTACTGCATGGCCCTGGCTGGCCTGCAACTTGCTACAGACCTCCAAAGATGCATCTGCTATCTTGAGGAACTTATAGCTGTGGCATCCATGGAGGACCTAACCTGAGTGATGGGATTAATTCAGTGTCCCACGAATGATGATGGGGCAGTGCAAATGTCTTTTTATGAAATGGATACCAAGTGGAACATTCCCAAAGCCAGAATGAGACATTTGAAGTGAACAAGCCCGGCTTTGACTGGTGCTACACTCAATCTCATCATATTCTATTAGGGAAGTGGTTCTCAACCTTCCTAATGCTGTGACCCTTAAATACAGTTCCTCGTGTTGTGGTGACCCCAAGTCCTAAAATTATTTTGTTGGTACCTCATAACTGTAATTTTGCTATTTTTAGGACTATTAATGTAAATGTATGATATGCAGGATATCTGGTATGTGGCCCCTGTCGGGCCATGATCCACAGGTTGAGATACAGATGTTAGGCTCACTTCTGAGGACAAATTAAATTCTGTTCTTTATATGTTATAGGCCCCACCTATTGTTATATATCAGAAAATGTATTAAGATACTCTATTTCTTCAACTAATTTTCTAGAAAGTACTAATAATAAGTTGAGCAGCCTCTAAGGATAGATGTTAGAATTTAAAAAGGTAATAAATGGGCTGGAGAGATGGCTCAGTGGTTAAGAGCACTGACTGCTCTTCCAAAGGTCGTGAGTTCAAATCGCAGCAACCACATGATGGCTCACAACCATCCGTAATGAGATCTGATGCCCTCTTCTGGGGTATCTGAAGACAGCTACAGTGTACTTATATATAATAAATAAATCTTTAAAAAATGGTAATAAATTTAAATTGAATGTACCCAAATTATGGAACACATTGGGAAATGGTCCAGATTCTCAACCCTGTACAATGAAACTGTTGAGATAGTCAGCTTAGTGTTTCATTCTAGCCACTGACACCCAGGCTGCAAGTGATGGACCTTTGACATGGTAATAATCTTTTAGGCACATTCTGTTAGCCACAGCCCTTGTGATGTTAGCCTTAACGGACACCTTGACTGTATTTAGAATCATTATGGAAGTGCATCTCTCTGCGTTTTGTTGACAGTGTTACTTGAAAGGTTTGACTGAAGCAGGACCATCTCATAGACAGAGATGCTGGGCAGAGTAGAAAGGGTTTGAAAGGGAACCAAGGACCAGCTCCCATCTCTCTCTACCTCTTGGCAGCAGACGCAGCGTGACCACCTGTCTGAGAAGATATTATGTACGTTAAGTCTGAAGTTTCTCCACCCTTTTCTTGATTTTGCAGCATTTTCCACTCATGGCAACAGGTACACTGGGTAAGAAACTATCCTAGTTAAGGGTTGTCACAATGTATTTTTCTTCCTAAGAACCTTCCCAGACTCCTCCAGCAAAATTCATGGCAGGGAGCATTCGCAGCAAGCAGGTAGTGACAGAATAGAATCCCACTGAATTTGGTGGACATGGTTGTCAGCATCCACCTACAGAGGCCATGTCTTTTTGAAAGTCTCCTTGGGGAGCCACCAGTGATGCAGACTCCCTTTTTTTTTCCTGATATGTCTCTAATAAGGTCAGTATTTCATTTTTTTTTAAAACATAAAATATTTGGATTGTGAAATAGGTCAGCTAAACACAGAAACTACACTGACAGGTTCAATTCACCACCACAAGTAAGTGTGTGAAATCCTGAGTGTAACCACATTTCTCAGATGGTGAAGAAAATGTGCAACCAGCTTTCTTGAAATGAAACCAAGAGACTGATGAATGTCTTTCACTATCTGATAGTCAGGCCCATAAAAATAAACTAATTTATGAGAAGGTCTGAAGGGCAAGTTTAAGTCCCTCTTTGTATTCAGAGAAAAAAAAGTGTGTGTGTGTGTGTGTGTGTGTGTGTGTGTGTGTGTGTGCATGGACAACTTTTGGACATTGGCTCTTGTCTCCCACCTTGCTTTTACGAAGCAAGATCTCTCTTGTTGCTGCAACTGCCCTCTCTCCTCCAAACTAGCTGGGCAGTGATCTTCCAGATATTTTCCCTACTGAGCTTCCAATCTCTCCATAGGAATGCCGAGGTCATAGATATGTGCCACATCCTGCCTTTTATGTGGATTCTGGGGATGAAAAGCAGGTAGTCTGACTTGGGTGGCAAGCTTTTACCCAGTGAGCTAGCCTCCCGTCCCCACTGATGCTTTCTAATCTTTCTATCTGTTATAGGGGTATTTTGTCTGTGTACAATGTGCACACCTGGTGCCTCCAAAGGCCAGAAGAGTTCATCAGGTCCCCTATGGCTGGAGTTAAGGTTGTGAGCCACCATGGTTGTGTTGGGAATCAAGCCTAGGTCTTTCCTGATAGAGCAGTTATATACACAGTGTTATACTCGATTTCTTGCCATTAACATTCTTGTTCTTGCCAGGGGTGGGGAAACTACAGCTCACTGTGTATCTGAAGCCCATGGATACTCAGGGACAAGTCCTGGCTTCCTGTCCAGAGCGGACACGAGTGTTCTTGCTTTAAGCCCACACACTCCACTTTCTCTCCCTGACAGGGTTTTCACTTCCCAGTAGGGGCAGGCATGTTCAAGGAATTAGAAGGGAAATGGAGAGGAGGAAATAGAGGAAGAAGGAGTCATGTGGACGAGGCGGAGGCCCAGGGAAGAGTAGGAAGAAGGCTTAGTGACAAAGAGGAAATCGGTGTAGAGCCATAGAAACCCAAAGATCTAATGTTAAGAGAGGAAACTCCATGGAAAATCCAAACAAAGAAAATACCACAAGGGAGGAAAGGAAGAAGACAGGGTTCCTCCTGTAAGTTCACTGCTTGTTAGGAACCAAAACACTGTGATTTCATCAAAGCCCAGACCCCAGGTTTCTGTTTTGATCAGATTAAAATGGCCTTTAATGGCCTCTTGCTCAGTATCACACAGGTGGTACAGAAAACTGACCCAGGTCCCACTGCCCTGAAGGTGGATCCACAACTGGCACAAGTCAAACTTTTGGAGGCACCTAGCTTATGAGGCTACACTGTCTGTTTGCATACCCTGCCTGGTAGTTTCCTGTGCCATCTCATGGTGGCTTCTTCCCAATGACTGACGTTTTGGGTAGTGTCTGAAGTGATTGACTGGCTTGGTCCTTAAACCAATCATGTCCAAACTTGGGTGTAACCTAGAAACCAAGGATCATGTTAGGCGATATCTTATTCTCCAAAAGAAGGGAGAAGAAATGAAAGAGAAAGCTGTCAGTCTGTCAGTGACAGTGCATCCCTGCCATGACTGTCCCATTTGAGACATGCATTGGTTGCTGAGGTGGGTGGGATGACAGCCACACACACACTGTCCATCGTTTGGTAGAGCTGTTGCATGGCTCTCAGAGTCTCTATTGGATGAGTGGGTGCAAGGGCTACTGTGTGGGAGCAACTGCTGCAAGGATAGACAGCTCCCTGTTGCAACTCACCTTCTTGAGAACCCCCTCGATCTTAATTTAACACTTAGCTGTTCGTTCAGGAAAGGGATGTGGACTTAAAAAATGGACTAATCTACTAAGTGCAGTGGTGCCCAACTTTAGTCCCAACACTTAGGGTACAAAAGTTGGTGGATCTGGGAGCTGGAGGCCAGCCTGGTCGTCTACATAGTGAGTTCCAGTTCAGCCAGAGCTACACAGTGAGAGCCTGTATTAAAAAAAGAGAGAGAGAGAAAAAGAGAGAATATTTTTTTCTTTTACAACTTCATACATGTAAACACTGTATTTTGATCATATTCATCCCTAACTCACACTTCCTGATCCTCTCAGGAACCCATAGGAACCCCTCCCCCTCCATCTCCCTTCCTCCTCCTCTATTGCTGCCTTTGTGAAATCACTGAGGACAATAAGTCCTGCCTGATGGGATGTTGACTGATACTGTTGGCTGTGTCCTGTGCAGGTAACCAACCATAGCTTCTATGAATTCATGACTGCAATGCCATGTGCTGCCCAGAAGACAGCATTCCACAGCACTTCTCCCTGCTCTCTCCACCCCTCCTCCTCAATGTTCCCACTTAGGATGGAACACTCACTAGACACTTCTTTGAAGTATTCTGATTGGCTATGGCCTCCACATAAACTGCTGGCCACTTCAAAGAGAAGACTCTAAAGCCAAGGTAGAGAGCAGAGCTAATCTGAGGCTATAAACACAAATATTTAGAAGAGAGCTTGAGGATGGATGTGTTCATGTAGCAAGACAACAGTAGTAGCTTCTCACATAGAGCCTGTGACTTCCTGAGCCATGGGCTGGGATGTGAACTTTTAAGACTATGTGTACACACACACACACACACACACACACACACACACACACACACACAATCTGGAAGTCTTCTGAGAAGGAAAAAGTAGAAGCTCATTAAAGGTCTCTGGCATCCTGGACCACATGCTCACTCTCATTAGATGTTCCTCAACTCTGAGCTGGACATAATCAACTTCATTTTATAAAAGATGCTCAGAGATTTCCAGGATTAAGAGAAGGCGTGTCTGCTATAATCCTTTTGACTGCTTGCTCTATCTATCTATCTATCTATCTATCTATCTATCTATCTATCTATCTATCTATCTACCTACCTACCTATTTATTTATTTATTTATTTATTTATTTATTTATTTATTTAGTATCCTTTCTTTCTTAGGTTTTCCCTCCTTCTTGAGGACATCTTGTGGTAATTGATTTAGATGCTTACCCCTCACCCAAGAACACCAGAATAGGCACCAAGGTTCTGGATCTCTGGCATGGTCCATTCCAGGACCCAGGAGATAACCTGATTATAAGAAGGGAGTTAGGTGTAATGGTCCCCTCGTGTCCACAGGGAATAAATTCCAAGACCCTCAGCAGATGTCTAAAACCACCAGTGTCAGTAAGCTCTATACACACCTTCTTTTTCCTATGTATAATGATCCATGACAGAATGTAATTTATGACAATAAATAATAGAGCAGTTGTAATAATATGCTATAAGTTCTTTGAAATTTATGAATTGCTTAATTTTGGACCATTGTTAACTGTTGACATCTAGAGATGAACAAGATGAAAAATGAATCAGGGTGGAATGCTATCTCTGATAGCAAAGAGAAAAGAAGGATTGGTGTTTGTGTGGCGATGCTGTGGAAGCATCAGTACACTGATGTCCTAGTTAGGATAAAACATCATAGTCAAGATCAGGTTGAGAAGGAAGGGGCCTATTTGGCTTACACTTCCATATCACTGTTCATCACTGAAGGAAGCTAGGCGATGAACTCAAACAAGGCAGGAATCTGGAGTCAAGAGCTGATGCAGAGGAAGGCTCACCAGTGATCCTAATCTGGAGGCTGGGAGATAGAAGTTTCTGACCTGGATCTTGGTATGGAGAGCTTGAGGCATAGTGGCTATGAATTCCAGAAGATTAAGACAAGGAGAACCCAAGAGGACAGTTTAAGACCATCTGGAATTAAAGGTGTGATGGCACATACCTTTAATCTGGGCTACACCTTCTGCTGGAGACATACATAAGAACATTGGAAGAAGGAAGGCTCTCTCCTTCCACTGTTTGCTGAGTTGGACTGAGCAACTGCTAGATCCTTAGATTTCCATTTACAGCTGCTGCTGACCATTGTTGGGAGTTGGACTGCAGACCTTAAGTCATCAACAAATTACTTTACTATATAGAGACTACCCATAAATTCTGTGATTCTAGAGAACCCTGACTAATCCAGAGAGTTGATCACTGGCTTGCTCCTCATAGCTTGCTCAGCCTGCTTTCTTATAGAACCTAGGACCACTAGCTCAGGAGTGGTCTTACTCACAATGGTCTGGGCCCTCCCACATCAGTCACTAATTAAGAAAATGCCTTACAGTTTGCCTACAGCTCCATCTTATGGAGACATTTTCTTAATTGAGGTTTCCTTCTCTCAGATGACTTTAGCTTGTGCCAAGTTGACATAAAACTAGCCAGCACAATGAGCAAACAAAATAAACACAGTCGGAACATTTTAGTGCTCACTCCCCTGGCTGGCTCACCCTTTAAGCTCCTATGAGCCTAATGTTCAAGAAATTAACTTTTTTCTTTCTTCTTTTTTTTCTACTACAAAATCTTCTTTTCCCTTCTCTTCCGGTTCTTCTTTCTGTTGGTGGGAGTGGGTGGGAATATGAGCTAAGCAACTAAGCTAATTGCTACTAATGGGTAAATTAGCTAATGGGCAACTCCTTCTGTGACATAATGTTATTAGGTTAGTATTGCTTCCCTTCTGATTGACAAACGGTGGGAATTCACACTGTGCTTGGCAGTCCTCTAGCCACACCCAACCTCTGGTTTCCTGATCTTCATAAGGCCCTGGGCAAGGCTGGATGAGAGCTGTCAACTGACCTTCCTAAGAATGGCACCCACAATAAGGCTAGAGCCTGGTTATTGGACAGAAATCTCCAAATCTCTTAATTTCATGATGGCCTCGCAAGGGGCACAGTGGGTGCTATTAGTTGGATGAGGACTTTAGTGTGTCCCTCAAAAATTCACCTGTTGAGAGCTTGGTCTCCAGTGTGAAGGTGCAGCAGGTGAGGGATCCTTTTAAGAGTTGAGGCCTAGTGGGAGGTAGTTAGGTTATTGGTAGTTCTAAAAAATTCAAGGTACTAAGTAAGTTCCTGCTACCATAGTTAAAAGCAGCAAGATTGGTCTCTCCTGTCCTCCTTCCTTCTACATCATGAGGTCTCTCTCTTTCTCCTACATCATGAAACTACCAACCATGAGTCCCTCATCAGAGCCTGTGCCATGTTACTTGAACCTTCAGTTTCTAAAATTGAGACCTGAACAAACCTCTCTTCTTTTAAAAGTTATCCAACCTCAGGCACTTCATTATGATAATGAAGATAAACTAATAGGGCAGTAAAAACTAGAACAGTCTTCAAGACCTTTCATCATAGCTAATTTTTAAGCTCTTGACAAACATATAAACATACATTTTGGGGGAAAAAACCCAAAACACCCAAAGTCTTAGAAAAGAATAAAAAGTAAAAGAGTGTTGCCTACTCCCAACCCCACCCTAATGCTCCCAAAATAGTACTAAGTTTATTTATTGTTAAGTTAATTTCTTGGTAAATTAGTTTACTGTTAAGTTAATTTATTGGTAAGTTAAGTTGCCATCTAAGCTAAAAAAGGCCCCTGCAGCTGGAGTAGAGTGTCTTTAGAAGAGCCACACCTAAGCAAGCAAGAAACCAAAAAAAGACAAACACTTTCTGCTTTTCTCGTGATCCTTGCATATGGCTTTCCCCACCACAGCTCTGGGTACATTCCCTAGGATTCTGTAGAACCCCATCCTTTAACTACTCTTTCCATGTCTGAAAACGCCTTTTTTGAAAAACAGCCTTTTATCAGTGACTGATGCCCAAGTGTTGAAAAGACATCTGTGAATACACACATTTGGCTTTGGAAGGAACTTTGTATCACTTGTGGAAGCAGAGGCCTGAGAAAAACAAACACACACACATGACTTGGGTGTGGGTGACCGTTTGTGAGATGACTTTCCTGTTCATCTTTACCCTTGATGCTCTTGCCAGCCCCTGTTGGGAGGCAGAGTATGATAGCGTTAATTCTCCTGTGTAGTTGAGGGAGCGTAGGTTCCAGGAGGTTGCTCTCTCCAGTAGCCAATGTCTTCATCCAACAGCCTGGTCCTGGGAAGCCTGACAGCTCCAGGGCCTTAATGACCCTGTGGAACTAATCCAGATGTGGGGAAGGAACAGGAGATGTGTGAGGCAATTTCCAGAGTCTCTCAGATGGCAATGCTGGTTGCTTCATAGAAGCTTTAAGCCAGCTCTGGCTCAAGCAGTCTGCTGATTTCACCCTTCACGTTCAATTGACTCCTGACTCTTGGCTTTTCAGACACAGGGATGAAACCACTGTTGTTTGAGACAGAGGCTCCCTGTCTTGCAGGGGGTAGGGAGGGGGAACGGGGAGAGGAGAGAGAGAGAAAGAGAGAGAGAGAGAGAGAGAGAGAGAGAGAGAGAGAGAGAGAGAGAGAGAGAGAGAGAGAGAGAGAAAACCAAGAGCATCTCTCACACTTAACTACATTGGATCTTCCCATTGTCCTGCCCAGATTGGAGCCACACTCCTACATCATCCTTCAATCCTCCCATTATGTTTGTGCATTTGCTTCTAAAGCTTCTACAGGGCAGATGTTTACTTTCTTAGCTTAACCTCCTTCACTCATACGGGAGTAGAAAGTGAGAGAGTCAGGGTCACAAGTCAGAGTTACTTCAGGAATGTGGTGACCAGATGCTATGTTAGGGACATCCATGCCAACTCAGACCAGATGAAGAACTCAGAGATACACGGAAGAGATGATCCCCAGTTACAGCAAAGCAAATGTGTGAAGAATGGTGTTGAGCTTCAAGTAAGAGAGTCCAAGGGATAGAGATGTTAAAAAAGCTCTTTTACTCTTCATCCCTTGAAATTCGGAGCTGAGCTGGTAGCTTGGTGAGGTCCCCAGGAAGTCTGCTTCTGCTCTGCTCAGTAATTTCGCTTCCAGGCTAAAAGGGCTGCTGGTGATCCTGATTTTGCATTTTGAGTCAGAAGAAAAAGAAGAGCAAGCACGGAATGGTGTTAGATGAGCACATCTATTTCAGACCACTTCTTTGAAAAGCCCATCCCACAAATACTGACAGATATTTATCCTCTAATCTACCTACAAGGGAGGGAGATGTCCAGGTTGTCTGAACTTTGCCCTCTTTTTTATGCTGGGCACATTATCTCCAACAACATAGTTTTTGTTCTTATGACAGAGAAAAGGCAGGGGGCTTGGGGAGGGCACGGGACTGCTCTTACAGGTTCAGTTGCCAGCACTCATATGAAAGGACTCACAGCCACTTGTAACACCAGCTCCTGAAGATCTGATGACCTCTTCTGGTCTCCATAGGCATCTGTACTCAAATGCACACTCTCTGTGCCCCATATACACAAGTTAAAAGAAAATACATCTTAAAAAATGAAAAAGAAAAAAAAAAGGGGTAGATGTTAAGAAAAGATGAGGAGCGGTCTCAGCTTGTCTGAGTGGTGTTAGTTCAGTTTGGTGAAATCTGTAAATAATTATTCTTCTCTCCTCCTCCTGAAATGGAGATCAGAGCAAGAGCTGCCATGTAAGTACTATATTGCACCTCATTCTCATGAAAGTTCCATGAGAGTGTGTGGTGAAGACCGAGAGTTTTGGGAGGTAAACGGGAAGTGTCTAATGAGACTCACTCCTTATCTGGGAACCCAGCAGATAGTGGGAATTCTGATGGTTCGACACCTCCTACCCTTACACTGCCTGGGTTCGAATCTCACCTGCTGCACTTGATGTTGCAACATTAACACACCGTATTTGAAACTGCCCTGGCAGGCATGAAGACATTTAGACAGACAGACACTCATGTCGTCTCTCAATCTGACTATTGACCCCCAACAAAATGGGAATTTCCCCAGGCATCTCTTGCTAGGAGGAGGAAAATACCATGAGCCTGGAGTCAGTCAGAGAGGACACTCGTGTTCTGGAAAGAGTTTCCACATAGTGTTGACAGCTTGTCAGATGTGCATCTTGGAACAATGATAGGTCAAAGTGGGAAGGACCCCGTTTTGACCAGTACTGCTTAGATGTATGTATTCTTAGTTCTCTATTTAAACTTCAGTCTCTCTTCAGGGCCCTTAAAGAGGTATTAAAGAGGGGCACATGACTTCTTTATCTCTCTTCCTGATGTCTAAGTTACTTTTCTCCTGCTGTAATTAAACACCATGACCAAGGGCAATTTAAGGAGGAGAGGGTTGCTTGCAACGTCTTGGTTTACCATTTCAGAGAGACAAGAGTTCCTGATGGTGGAGAGGCATACATAGCAACAAGGCCCAGAGGCAGGAGCAGAAAGCTGGGCACTCACATCTTCACAATGCAAGTAGGTAGAGAGTGTGAATTGAAAATGGAGTGGGGGATAAACACTCAAAATCCACGCCGAGGGATGTGCTTCCTCCAGCAAGGCTCTACCTTTTAAAGGTTCCACAGCCTCCCCAGGCAGTGTCCCTACCTGGAGACCAAGTTATCAAATATCTGAGCCTGAGTGTGCATGTGTGTGTGTGTGTGTGTGTGTGTGTATTCTCATTCAAACCACCACAAGCCATATTGAACAAATCTTCCTTTCCTGTTCTCTGCTATTAATTTGGGTGTTTCGAATTGGCTTTTTTGAGGACTGATGGTGAAACTTGAGTTCCTGGGGGTATAGACTGTGACTCCAAGTTTTGCAACATTATGCTTCTGTTTATTTTCTCACAGGGTAGAATTTTAGATGCTGCCCAGTTGAGTTGTTACCAGATTGAGATGATCCATGCAGAGGGGTCACCCATGTTAAGTGGTTTTATTGTGTTGTGGACACACAAAGAGTATTATTCACTATAGCTATGGAAACTCTGAGAAGGGTCTAATGGGCCCAGTGAGATGTGGGTAGGCATGGATAGCCTCCCGGGATGGTGGTGCCTGAGTTGTGTTTCATCTGTGAGGGAGTCAGGCTGAAGAAGAGAGGGCATTGCAATGTAAAAAGGTAGCATGGAGCTTTGATATAACATGGGGAGCTCTGAGCTGTGAAGGCTCTGGTGGCTGTGGAAGCCAAGGTCAGAGCCAAAGAGCAACAAGCTGATGCAGAGAGGAAGGCAGTGTTTGGAGCTCACACTGAGAACTTGATAGCTCTGGGGAAACTGTGTTTACAGCTCCCCTTTCCTAGAGTTGGTTTCCAAGGCAAGTGAGATCATTTCCACAGATAAGAACTTAGCTGGGTGGAACAATGCTTGTTTTTTGGCCTCTGAAAACCTCCACCTGTTCACCAAGGGCCCCAGGCTCCAACTGTGGCTATATTCCTTTGGGAACATACCATTAATCAACTAATGACTTCAGCTTTGGCAGAGAAGGCAAGGCTAGCAGCTTGAAGCAGACTTGCAAGTAGAGGAAGGGAAAACTATTGGAAGTTCTTACAGGGAAGTGAAGACAAGTTGGCCACAGTTCCAATACAGCTTTATCACTTCAGAGGATGAGGGAAAACTTGCTTATCAGACTTCCCTAAGAATGAACTTGTTGAGGCATCTGGAGAAGTACATCTTGGGGTAGGGGAAGAGGACAGAGAGGGAAATAAGAGAGTCTGGGGATGCAGAGTGATATGTTTGAAAGCCTAATCCCAGGGACAATGAAGTGGCAAGTTGCCCCTCAGCAGAGAGCCTGAATAGAGAGAACATTTGACACAGTCCAGGCTCATCTCCACTCATAAGTTCCTGGAAATATTATATGCCATTTCCAGGATATAGGTCATAACATCCACTCAGTTGCTATTACCAGGCTGTTTAATGATCAGATGTGCATAAATAGGGTGCCTTGGAGCTTTGTAAAGAATACCAAGAATAACATAGAACCCTGCCTACCTTCCCAGGCCTTCTAAAAGATCACAGACCATGTAGGCTCTCCCATGTCACTTATTCCCACGTACACTGACACACATTGCTTCCTTTTCTTCATAGGTAATTGTCCCCTTGGCCTGTGTGCCTCAATTAAACTTTTATGTCATCTTCTCAAAAAAGGCTTTCCTTGAGGTCATCCTCCAGTGTAACTAGTGAGGTACATCAGTTCTGAAATGTAATTTCTCAGCTCTAAGTTTGGACCTCACACATATTGACTGACATTGGCAATTGGCTAACTTTTTTGTGCCATAGATTCTACATCAATCGGTAAGACAGAGGTAGTAACAGTATCCCTCTCAGAAAGTTGTTGTAGAGAAAAGAAGAACATGTTACTGAAGTTGTTGGGGTCAGAGCCTGGGCTTTAGTAGACCTAATGATATAAGCTTTGCCACCAGCCCTCAGTATATCAATCAAAGAGACATATGATAATGAAGAGCTTATAAAGGAGGTTTGTCCGGAGCTATCATAGGAGAAGCTAAAAACTTTTAGATGATCTTCCTGAGATGGGTCTGCCTTGGATTAAAATCTATAACAGATTTGCTCCAGTAGGTAAGGCCTTGAAGAAATCCATTTTGGGAAAGATTCCTGCTATTAATATGCCTTTCATGCTATTACTAAACATATATAACAAGCACTAGCTATTAGCCAACCCTTTTGAGCAGATCTCTGCAGACCTACAAAGATGTACTATGTTGTAGTGATGCTATATAGACAAAGAGATAATAATTCTATAGAATTCCTGATTTGATTCAAATAATTTTAGGAAGAAAGTTTTTAGAGATGGCCTTAGTTGCTAGAAAGATGTAATAAAGTTAGAATCAAGACTAGAATGTGCCCACTCTTCAGAATAGCAAGTAAGGGCTGCCTAATAAGAAACACAATGGGTTTTCATAACCACACTAAAAAGAGAAATAGACATGGGACAATTTTGTGTTCAAGGAAAAACATTTAGGTCCAAGGATAAAGTCACAGGTGCCTTGAGAAGGCAAGGCCATGTAAAAACTGTTGCTTTGAACTTAAAATGAATATTTTTATAATGAAACACTGCTTTGAACTTACTATCAATATCCTTCTATAATCCTCATTTTATGTAACACTTTATTTCTGAGATAACTTTCTAAAAAGCTTTTTGTCTGAGAAGGTATAAAAAGACTAGAGAACAGAAATAAAGGAGCTGATTGAATTGTTTGGCTTGGGGAGTTTTGCTCCATCTACCTGTCTGTCCATCCAAACTATATGTCTGTTTGTCTATGTTTGTGTGTAGATAAATGCATATGTATGTAAGCATGCTAGAATACTTGTGTAGTTGATTGAGACCAACAGTCAGGCTCGGCCAGTGTGTGGGTGTATGAATGATTAAATATATATGTGTTTGTACATATTTGCCCGAATACAGCATCTTAATTCTTTTCCTTTCATTCTTCTCTGGTTCACAAAGAGTTAACCAGCTTAGCCAGAGAGGCTTCTGGCTGATTCACTAGAGAAAGGAGCACCAGCAATAAGTCTTTTCACTTCATCCCCTGCTGTTTTATGATGAGGTGCTAAACAGTTTCTCACTTTAGAGGAATTTACAGAAGGCAGGCCAGCTACTGACTTAGACTAAGATAGATAAACATTTTATTATTATACAGCAACCCTAAATATCTCATAAGACCAAGTTTTACTTTCCACTGCGCCCCCCCCCCCTTAGAGGTTTAGTCAGGAAAAGGAGAAGGAGAAGGAGAAGAAGGAGAAGAAGGAGAAGAAGGAGAAGAAGGAGAAGGAGAAAGAGAAGGAGAAGGAGAAGGAGAAGGAGAAGGAGAAGGAGAAGGAGAAGGAGAAGGAGAAGGAGAAGGAGAAGGAGAAGGAAGAAGGAAGAAGGAAGAAGGAAGAAGGAAGAACGAAGAACAAGAACAAGAACAAGAACAAGAACAAGAACAAGAACAAGAACAAGAACAAGAACAAGAACAAGAACAAGAACAAGAACAAGAACAAGAACAAGAACAAGAGTAAGAAGATCCAGTATCTATCACCTCTAAGTCCATCTTCACGGCTTAAAATAGAAAGTGAAAACAAAACAAAACAAAAAGCAAACGTGCACATAACAGTGGAGACTGGGTCAAGACATGGACCTGTCCATAGCTAGCCCATGATTATCTCCTACAAGCTAGTCTGACAAACTGTTAGAACTGTGGGAGAAAAGTTACTGGCTTGGTTGGTAGCAGGGTCCTAGGCTTTTCTTGTCTAGTGAGATTCCTAGGGAAATTCCAATTCCTTGGGATCCCCTATTTGAATAGTCTAATAGGCAAAGGGAGGGTCATGCATGTTTCCAGAACACCTTTGCTCCAGTCAGAAAGGTTATGGCAAGAATGGATGTTGTCTGTTATTGCTGTTTGTCAGAACATCCTACTTCATTTCTGAAGTGAATTGATTTGTCTATTATCTGACATCCACCCCCTTATATAAGAGAATCTTTCTCCTTTGTTCCGATATATTATTTGCCTAGCATGATGTGAGCCACCTAAGAGATACTCAAACAGTAAAAGGTGTGTGAGGAACTAGCTCTCCAAATGGGTATTTCCTGGGAGTTTCAAAAGCCACCCTCAGAGATAAGATAGGCTGGGATGGGTGACTGAGGCAGCCTGGACCCCTTTGAGACCAGGTGGGAACTTTGTCACATGCTCTACTCTGGATTTCATCCTTCACCAGACTTTTGTTTATATCATGAAACAGCAAAGAAACACCAGGGATGTCTAGGTCCTTCTCCTCCATCTATCCCAGCATCTCTTCGCAAAAAAGAGGAAGAACAATTAGAGGAGAGGTACACCTGATCACATGCCTCATAGGAGAAAAAACCATGTCAAAACCATGTGACAGCACCACAGGAGCCTACTGTGAGCAGGGTTTCATTAAGCCTGTGAGATGCAGGGGAGGTGAGGTCATGGCCAGAGGTGAGGAAGTCTTGGCAGCTTCAGAGAGACCAAATAGTGATAATCATCAGGCCAGTGGCCAAGGCCTTGTTCATCCATCTCTGTCCTTATCTTGCTGTGGACCTTCACCAAGTTGCCCTGCCTCTCTGTGTCTCTTTGGTCGCCTCAGGTCAAGTTTAGGGAATATGAATAGATAAAGGTAGAGGGAATATACTGTTTGGGGTCTGGCCACATGTAGACCTAATTTAATCATTAATAATTTCTTTCACTTCCTATATGTCTGGTTTTAAATAATTAAAGATGAGATGGATTTGCTGAGAGTTAGCTCCCCTTATCATATTTTGTCCTTTTCCATCTCTAGCTTCTTCTCCTGGTCTGTGACCTGTGACCTGGGTTTCTGATCTCTGTAGATGGTCACATGGCCACTGTTCCTGTCTTGTTTCTCAGGGTGGTAAGGGCAGATGCTGGGGGTATTGTAAAAGAGAGCAGTAGAGTGCTAATCCTGCTGTCACCTTTGCTGAACTATTAGGTATAAAGTCTTCTTATGCCCGTGGCTTCCATGGAGCCAAACCCTAGTGACATTGTCTTACTTCTTGAGGTTCAGTGCTATCTTGACTGACTCTCCAGGTATCTGTGTGGAGTTTGCTACTTGGATTTTGCTGGAACTTGAACGCTTGCTGATTAGTTGACATTGTGGCCTCTGTGAATTTCTGTGAGATGTCATACAGGGACTCCTGGAATCTAGGTATTGGCAGCCTGTCACCTGTCTTCATGGATGCCAGGAAAGCTAAGGGCTGACTTGTACTATACCTGAAGAAGAGACGTCTCAATACCATGAGCATTTGAGAAATGTGCATCAAATAGAAAGCAAGGTTTCTAGCCTCTATTTTTTATCATGAAGGCTTCCAACAACCAAGAAGCTGAAGGACCATGAAGATGAACATGACTGCCCTTTTAGAGTCATCAAAGAGTACCTTGTTTTATTGCATTTCCATATAATTACCTAATCATCTTTTCATCTGTCAATCCACTCTTGGCTTTATTACATTTCAAAGTAAATGGAAAACACCAGGCTATTATTCCCACAAACCCTTCAGCGGATATAGTGAGTTTTTTTGTTTTGTTTTGTTTTGTTTTGTTTTGTTTTGTTTTGTTTTGTTTTAATCTCACCAAGGAAGTAGTCAAAGGCAATTACAAACCATCTTGACAATCTCTGATGCATGAAGTGAAAGCCTGGAGAGTCTTCTCTCTATGCAGCCTTATCTTCAGTCATAAACACTGCTGCCTGTGCCTCCCAACAGCCATATAAATACATGGATTTGATTTGCACTTTCTGAGGAGGCAGTCTTACCTCTACCCCACACTGGCCTTGAACTCCTGGTGCTCCTGCTGCCTCTGCCTCCCTAATTCTGGGATAATAAATGCTAGCCATCACTACTGGCAATCTTTGATACACGGTAAAGTTAACATTGTAGCACATTTATTGTTTTTCAGTCTAGCTTTGGAAAACTCAACCCTCCTTTGAAGGTATTCTTTCCTGCAGATATCCAGAGGTGGCCTGAACCATTTTAAAGGAATGTAGGATTTTTTTCCACAGTATATACCTTCATCCAATGTTATTTCACTGGTAGACATGACTTCCAAGTTTTTGACTCCTAAAGTTTTACTTACAGTTTCTCTATTTACACACACACACACACACACACACACACATACACACACACACACACACACATACACACACACACACACACACACACACGGTGTAGTTGTAAACATGCATGCTAAGGCATGCGTGTGGAGGCTACAGGACAACTGGGGAGTGGGTCCCAGGAATTGAACACAGATCTTCAGGGTTAGTGGCAAGCTCCCTTACCTGCTGAGCCACCTTGATGGCCCCTGTCTTCTATTATCTGGATTCAATAAACAATGCTTTTATTCTGCAGATATGTAGTAAGTACCAGCAGTGCCAGGCATGATTCTGTGCATGTGGGGGGTGCTGGGGATAATCAACAGGTAATGGTTATACAGTGTATAACACGCATTCTTGTGTGAGAGACTGTTAAGCTAAAAGATGACAAAATCAAATGAGTTTTGCTAAATACGAGGAAAATAAAGATGGTGAGTGCAGCTGCCATTTTACCCAGATCAGGTGGGGGGAACTTGAGGTGGTGGCATTTGAGCTCAGACAGCAATGGTGAGCCAATTATGTGACTAAGGGAGAAGAAATAAGGCCAAGCAAAAAGGCCTTGTGGAGGGAGCACGGTGCTATCTTTGAAGAACTAGACAGAAGTCACATCTCCTGACACTACTAACTCCTTTCTTACCAGTTGACTCGAGAGCATCAGAGGTGAGCCAGTCCACAGTGCTCCTCCATGACCTCTGCTTCAGTTCCTGCCTCCAGCTTCCTGCCATATTTCAAGTGCCTGTCCCAACTTCCTCCAATGACAGACTTTGATGTGGAACTGTAAACGTTTTCTCCTCCCAAAGTTGCTTTTCTTAGTGATGTTTTATCACTGCAATAGATGCCCTAAGACAACAGAGTATCGTTCAGCTTCAAGAATGTAGGAAGTGCTGATATATGCCGTGACAGGGATGAACCTTGAAAGTCAAGTTCACAGAGACCAAAGTAGACTTGAGTTACTAGGGTCTGGAGAAGGGAAATGAGCTGCTGAATGGGTGCAGAGTTTAACTTTCACAAGACAAAAAGCAGCCGGGAGACATTGCACAATACAGCTGGCAGATACTGAGGCATGCTAAGTGACAGCTAAGGTGGCAAGTTTTAGAAGTTTGGCTTTTTTTTTTCAACCATAATTTCAAAAGTCCAGCTGCATCACTTACTCTGGGTGACTTTTCTAGCCAGTCTCAAAGAGCTTGTACTGCTCTGGGTATGTGTAATGCCTCACAGCTGTGGAAACAGTTAATTGGGCTGTCCAGTTCCTCTCCCTCTCCCTCTCCCTCTCCCTCTCCCTCTCCCTCTCCCTCTCCCTCTCCCTCTCCCTCTCCCTCTCCCTCTCCCTCTCCCTCTCCCTCTCCCTCTCCCTCTCCCTCTCCCTCTCCCTCTCCCTCTCCCTCTCCCTCTCCCTCTCCCTCTCCCTCTCCCTCTCCCTCTCCCTCTCCCTCTCCCTCTCCCTCTCCCTCTCCCTCTTTCTCTTTCTCTTCCTCTCCCTGTCCCTCTCCCTGTCCCTCCCTCCCTCCCTCCCTCCCTCCCTCCCTCCCTCCCTCCCTCCCTCCCTCCCTCCCTCCTCCCCCTCTCTTTCTCTCTTTGTAAAACTTGAAGCCTTGGGGCTCAACCTTTGTAGGTGGTTAAAAGAATGGTGTGTGTGTGTGTGTGTGTGTGTGTGTGGTATATGTGTGTGGTGGTGTGTGTACGTATGTGTGGTATGTCTGTGTGTGGTATGGTGTGTGTGTGTGTGTGATGTGGTGTGTGTGTGGTGGTATGTGTGTGTGTGGTGTGGTGTGGCATGGTGGTGGTGGTGGTGGTGGTGGTGTGTGTGTGTGTGTGTGTGTGTACAAGTGCTTGTGTATATGGGTCCATGCATGGAGGGCAGAGGTTGGATTTGATAGAGGGCAGTGAATATTGTATGTCTTCCTCTAGTTTCTCAGCTTATTCTCCTAGACAGGCTTTCATTGAAACTTGAAGCTGGACCTTGCCCTTTGGATTAGAATGTCTGGCCACCAAGGTCCTCCTCTCTCTGCTTCCCCCATTGCTGGAGTGATAGGTGTGTGCCTATAGTTTACTGTATATAAATACATTAAATATAATAATATATTGTATGTAAATTATATATAAATATATAATAAAGTGTATATAAAATGTGCCACCATGTTTTATTTTTATGTGAGTGCCGGGAACAGGTCCTCCAGCTTTCTATGGTAAATAGTTTAACCCTCACCCTACGTCCTCTGCATTTAAAGACTTGTATGACTTGATTGGGCTATTTTGGATCCTCTGGGATCATCTCTAGGCCTTTGGCCTGAATCTCATTCATAAAGTCCCCTTTGTTGTGTCCAACAATGGCTTCCAGAGTCCTATGAGTGAAGGCATAGACACTGAAGAGATTATTGTTCTAACTGCTGTGGTGGCATCCATTATCACGTTAGAATGAAGCGGTTTCTCAGAACACAAGAGAGCTCTGAGGAGGGAGAATTTGGATGTAGACAACAGAAATGAGCCACTGGCAGTCAATGTATGGCCAGGGTTGCTGCAGATGAAGAGTGCCTGGTTTCAGCTTGCTAAAAGCAGAAGATGATACTCTCGAACACACAGAGCAAAACTTTGCAGGCCGCCCACTTCCCCCATGAGAGCAGCTCTGCTGGCTCTAAGGCCTGTGACTCCAATTCCTTCCTCCATGATGTTCACAAACTCTTTACTGCTGCTGGAACTGAAGCCTGTTGTGTTTACTATGAGGAGAGGTAACTCCTCAGCATTCTGTTATTATCTGGCATTATCTCCCTGTGCTGCTTCCCAAAGGGGTCTCTAGAATGTCAGACAGAGACTCAACTGATAAAAGTTTATTTCTCAGTGTGAAACTATTGTAGGTGGTGGAGCTTTTAAGAAGTGGACTTAGGTCTTTTTAGAAGAGGAGGGATGGCTCAGGGGTTGCTAATCTTGAGGAACTAAGTTTGCATCCCTAGAGTCCATGTCAACCTGGTGCAACAACATGTGTCTGTGATCCCATCCAGTGTTTCTGCTGTGAGGTGGAAGGTGGAGACTAGAGAACCCCTGGAAGTTTTCAGGCTAGCTAGCCTGGATTATGCAGAGTAAAGCAACAGAGAGACCTTGTCATAAAAAGGTGGAAAGCAAAGGCTAACACCCAAGGCTGTTTTCTGATCTCCACACATATGCTGTGGCTTATGTGTCATATATCCATACATGTGTACATGTGCACACATATATGGGGAATGATGAGGGCACACATACAAAGAGAAAGAATGAGAGGAAGGAAGGAAGGAAGGAAGGAAGGAAGAAAGAAAGAAAGAAAGAAAGAAAGAAAGAAAGAAAGAAGGAAAAAAGCAGATCTAATTGAAGGAAGTTAGACCCTAGTATAGGGGAGGCAAGGTCAGTAGGATATGATGGTATGATGGGACTCTAGTTTCTTTGTCTGTCTATGGTGTCCTGGTGACTAGCTGACCAGCCTGCTTCTGCCATACAATCTGTCATCATGTTCTGCTTCACAACAGCCCCCAAAGCAAGAGGACCAAATGACCACAGAGGCAAACCCACAGAAACATGAGACAAAAATAAACCTTTCTTCTTTGTAACTTGTTTACTTCAGACATTTTGTTATAGTAGTGGAAGGTGACTGATGCATCCCCTCTAACAAGATGGAGTTTCAGAAGTACACTGGCCAGATATCACCACTCAATCAATCAAGCCTTTGTTATCTTTCCTGTTTCTGCCACTTATCCCCTCTGTCACTTTTCTCTTCTTTCATCGTTTTCTGGAGTATTTAAGGTAAGATTATGAAAAAGAATACACAGCATTTCAACTTAGAAAACAGCTAGATAGTGTGCTAGCCATGGTGGTTTATGTCTATAATTCCAGCATGTGAAGACTGTAAACAGGAAAATCTGGAGATCAAGGCCAACTTCTGCTACAGAGAAATTGGAGGACAGCCTGTTCCACATGAGATCTTGTTTCAGCAAAAACAAACAAGCAAAACAAAACAAAACAAAACAACAACAACAACAACAAAAACCAATCCCCAAACCAAACCCCCAAATAAAAACAAAATCAACCAACCAACCAACCAACCAACCAACCAACCAACCAACCAACCAACCAACCAATAAAAACTCTAAATGAAAACAAACCAAATCAAACCAAACAAAGGCATGAGAAGCTTACGGCCATTAACTGCTCTCTTCTCTGCGCTGTTAAAAGTTCACAGGGAGAGGAATGGCTCTCTCTTCCTGTGTTCTCCTAGTCTGTGGGGGAAGAAGGCCTTAAGAGACACTGCCCTCTGAGGTGAGTGGGGCTGCTCAGTGCTTGCTGGCATGATGCAGCAAAAGAAAACAGGGCATTTGCTCCTTTGAGCACAGGGAGGTCATGAGCTGCAGGTAACCAGGGTGTGACTCTCCAGATGCCACACCAGGGGAAAGCCCAAGTCTCAAGTGCTCCAAGGTCTCAGGCCTTGGGAACTGCAGCTACAGTTGCAAGAGGCAGGAAACCCCCTCCCAAGCCTGGCCATCCACACCCTGTGTCTCTCAATCTCAGGTTTCCAATTCTCCCCTCTTCTTCCAACATGGATGACTTTGAGAGGACATTTGGGAGTGGATTAGGAGGACGAACCTGCTGGTGAGTGCCAGAGGCAGCTTCTCCCTGGGCCACTCACTCATCAGGGACAAGAAATAGTTGGGGTAAGACATTGCACGGGACTTCTGACTTCAGACACCATTTGCACACATTTGAGTAGATACAATCAACTCAGTGTTAGTAGCGATCCCACGGCTATTGAGCAAGGAGGATGAATCAACCCTGCAAGACATCACTGATGTAATGCCAACCGCAAGGTGGATGCTGAAGGCATCTTACAGGAGTGGAGAATGAGGGTGACAGAGGTTAACAGGGCTGCTGAGGGCCTCAAGCATACGTGATAGACTGGGACTCAAATTGGAGTTTGATGATTTAAAAACCTATTTCCCTCCCCTTCCTTGCCCCTCCCGTGCCTTAACCTCTCTTGCCTTTCATGCTCCTTCCCTTCTTTCTGATCAAGGACCAATGTTAGCTGATACTGACCCATCAGTCATCGCTGGAGTTTTTCTTTCAGAGACTCAAATAGATAACATATTCATCTACGTGACAGAACATGACCTAAGCCTATAACAAACCCCCACCCTCTCCACTCCTCCATCCTTCCTCCCTGCTCTCCCAGGATTTTCTTTCTTCCCTCCCATCCCTCCTTTTCCTCTATCATTTCTCTCCACCTTCTCTCCTTTCCTCCTCCTTTCCTTCCTTCCTGTCTGCCATCCTCTTTCTTCCTTCCAGCCCTTCCTCCCTTCTTTTCTTCCTTCTTTCCTTCCATGTGGGTGTGTGTATAAATACACACACACACACACACACACACACACACACACTATATATATATATATATGTATATATATATGTATATATATATATATATACACACACACACACAAATATACACATATAAACACACATACATATACACTCACGTACACACATATTATATATATTTTTACTTGCTAGGCACTTCATGCCCTTCCTATACTGTTTCCTTGAGTGAAATTCCTCATACCAACAGTGTTTGATGAAGCCCTGGCATGGTCTGGTTCTTCACTGCCCATCTTTGACTTCCTGAGAACACAAAATCCTTCCTCCTTCCTCAGCATGCAGGGTATCCACTGAGACTTCTTCATATGGAATCTAAAACATGGAAATCTGTACAGCCAATAATTAATTAAAGTGCCACGTCCATAGTGGAAGCCCTGTTGTGGCTCTCCTGTCCCATTCCCCTGTTGCCCTCTGCAGAGGAAGCCTCTGAACTGAAGTCAGAGTCCCTCCCACCCTTCACTCGGGTGCTTTAGAAATTCCCACCCAGGAACAGGAGCTGCATCAGTAAGGAGATCTGCAGTTTGTAAGGCAAGGTCTACGGCTTCATTCATTAAAATGAGCAATGAAAACAGTGACACAGGGAAGGTGCAGATACCACTTTGAAAACTCTTCTACAAGCCCCTGTACAGGGAGAGGCTACGAGGACAGGCCATTCAAATGTTCATCGTGGGAGAGTGACTTCTTTGGATGGCAATTTCACAATACTTATCAAAAATGCAAATGTACAAAATTACAAAATTCCCTGCAATGTGGAAAGATGTACTGGCGCGTGATCAAGTTTATACAGTGTAGCATTGTTTGCGACAAGACAGACTAGGAACAGCTCATTCATTTATTCATCTAAAGGAGATGGTTGAGCACACAATGTCTCTTCTCTGTAATGGAATCCTATACACTTAGGGAAACAGAATGAAGGCATTTTGTACTCAAGTGGTAAGTTTTTACATATTATGTGTGTTAGTGAGAACCAGGGGCTATCTTTTATGTAACAAATAGGAAAATAAGTTTTTTTGTTTGCATAGAGATACCCAAGTTATATTCAAAATTAAAGGGCACAAAGAAGAATGAAATTATGTCATTTGTGGGAAATGGAGCTGGCAATCAGCAAGTTGTGTGAAATAAACCAGGCTCAGAAATTCAATATTGTATGTTTACTCACATATACAGAATCAAGGCTCATATACATTTATATAGATATAATGATATGATATATATATGTATATCAGAAGAGGAACTATATGTTAGGGGGATGATGGGAACCAGCTAGAGGCAAAGAGGTGAAATGGGGGAAGGAGGGGTTTGACCATGAGAAAAGTACAATGATATCACATATGGAAATATCATAGCAAATCCCATTATTTGTATACTCACTTAAAATTTTCATGAAAAATTAAAATGAAAAGATGGTTACCCAGTGGTTGTACAATGCAATACCACCTTAAGTTTTGTCGAGTTTTGGAATAGGTAGCATCACTCATCCACATGGTTCAAAAGGAATTTGAGGAATGCCTTTTTAAGTTTGCCTCTGATTCTCCATCCCACAGACAAGACTTTTAAGTTCCTTGTTATTGCCATTGTCTATTTATGACCTTTCACATTCTCTCTTCTGGTGAAAATGATGCTCCATTTGGAGTATGAGCTGATGACTCTGTGACTCTGCAAACCCGCCTGATTGTAGGCAGGGTCTTTGTGTACCAAGAGAAGTATGATAGATGCGGATGAGCTACAGGCCAGTGACAACAATTAAAAAGCCTATTCTATAAAAGGCTGGACTGGACAGGTAGCAAGCAATGCTAGGTGTGCAGGTCTATGTCGTGTGTGTGTGTGTGTGTGTGTGTGTGTGTGTGTGTGTGTGTATGTATGTATGTATGTGTGTATATATATAAAACATATATGGCATATTATATATATTGAATTATATCTGTATAAATTTATATAGGCCTTGATTCTGCATATGGGAGTGGCCATGTCAATTTAGACAAATTGAGACCTGTTTATCATGTCATTTCTGTCACAACTATTCGACCCTAGTGAATTGACATGACTGACTGTGTTACAATAAAACTTCATTTACAATGCCAAACAGGTTTGGCTGATGTCTTGGACTTGGCCATCAGGCTGTAGCTTACCTGAAGTAGCCAGTGAACTTCCCAAGAGTTTATAAGGAGGATGCAATTCATCTTAGTAAATTAGTAAAGACTGAAAGTAGGGATTATATTGATCATTGAAGTGTTTCAAAGAAAGAGGAGAAATGACAGACAATGGGCCGTGTTCCCCCACAGGGTCCTGGGAAGTACATTTGATTAGGGTGGGCCTTGAGATTTATAGCCAGCCTTCACTTCTTGTCCCATCTCAACTTCCTGCTCTGTGGAGTTGTCTATACGCAGCTGTTGCACACCCTGAAACCCTGGAGCTATTGGCTGCCGTACTTGCCGTGCCGTAGAGGACACTACCCACTCCAACGGAGAGCTCAAGAAAATCCTTCCTTAAGTTCTTGTCAGGTACTGTAGCCACAATGATCATAACAATACAGAATCATTATTGGGAGACAACCAATTAAGGTAAAGGTAAATGTTTGGGGTGGGGGTGAAGTCAGGGTCAGGGATAAAGAAGACACTTAAGGAGAACAAATTTGGCTGAAGGAAATAAGTCGTCTCAAAGAGAAACATTCTAAAATGTCAGGGGTCTTTGCTGTCACTTGCTTTTCATGTCCAGATGGGGAGGAGACAGCTGTGAGGGGACATTCCTGTAATTCTAGCACTGGGGAGGAAGAGGCAGCGTGATTGAAAGGCTAAAGCTAGCCTAGTATGTAAGGGAGACCCTGGCCAAATAACACAGCACTACACCACAAAATGAAAACAAGAGCGATGACGGAAACTAGAACAATAAATAAATGAGTGGCTAAACAAACAAACAAATGTGAGCTCTGGAAAGAGCTGAATGAAGGTCCGTGTGCCTTAACACCAAGCCACAAGGGCTCAACTCTCTCTGCTGAACGGCCTGATGGCATTTCAACATTTCCCTACTTGAGTGCTTATTAATTAGTGAGTTTCCAGTTTGCCACGCGACCCAATGTTGCAAGAAGAGCCCTGTGGGATGGGGTTAGACCTCACCCTCGCATACCATGCCATTGTGAAATAGCGCACTGGCGAGAGCCTGGCAGTTGCCTAGCGAAGTGCCAAGATCTAGACACAGCCTCTCCTACTTCTCTGTTCCTTTTTGCTACCACTACCTGAATCATGGATGACAAGAATCTGGAATGTGAGTGAGGGGCCAGCACCTTCCATGGTAGAGATAGTCATTTGTAGATTGGTTCTTAACAGAGCATTTACCTGGTACCTGGAGCTAAGCACAAGTGATAAATGAGACAAACAGGCTTCCGAGCTGGAGATGCTTCCATTCTACTGAGCTGCATGTTGGCAGATAGAGACACACAGAAGTCATATGAAGACACTAGCTGTGGCTATAACAGAGCGAGGTCCTGTGGCAATCCCTAACATGGAGCGTCTGAAACATTGGAGCATATACTGGGTGAGGATTTTTGTGTTGGGATGCGGCCAAGCCAAGGCTCCTTGATAACATGGGTGCAGCTGGAGTTGCTAGGAGTCTACCTTTGCAGAAATTGATTGCTAGGGCCCAATGCTTTTCTTGGAGAGCTGCAGTTTCTTCAGCTCCCTTGATATACTTCTTACTCAGGGGCAGAACTTCTCAGGCTTAAAGAGGCATAATCTCTGGGCCATAAAAGTCAATAGTTTACAGAGAAGAACTGATGCATTGCTGGGAACCCCTTCAAATTCAGCAGCTCATGAGGAGGTGAGGACATAATGGTTCTAATTACTTCTTGGGGGTGAAGGGTCCTCATGAGTTAAGGTCTTTCTGACCCACATTGACTGACAAGTGCTTCCCTCCTTCTGCAACCCTCTGAGAAGCAGTTCCAGGCATTCTTCCCTTCTGATAATCATGAGGTCTAGGGCAGTGTCCTAATACTTTTCTCTTAAGGCTTAGTTGCTCTTATGGAACAGAATGTGTGTGTGTGTGTGTGTGTGTGAGAGAGAGAGAGAGAGAGAGAGAGGGAGAGGGAGAGGGAGAGGGAGAGGGAGAGGGAGAGGGAGAGGGAGAGGGAGAGGGAGAGGGAGAGGGAGAGGGAGAGGGAGAGGGAGAGGGAGAGGGAGAGGGAGAGGGAGAGGGAGAGGGAGAGGGAGAGGGAGAGGGAGAGGGAGAGGGAGAGGGAGAGGGAGGGAGGGAGAGAAGGCTGAGAAGGAAGAGGACATCAGAAAGATGGACCTGGTGAGGACCAAACCTCTTTGAATTCTACTACTGTGGGCCTTGTAACAGAAGCAGGAAGAGAAAGACAGGCCTAGGGGGAGCGATAGCTTGGAGCAATTGTTTAAGAACTGACATCAGAAGAGAGACCAAAACCGCAACACAGTTAATTTACATTTTCACTGGACATTGTTTGACTCTTTTAAAAAGCCCCTAGTCTGAGGAGGGACAGTCCCTGGGCAAAGGGTTCTGCTCTGGACAAGAAAAAGATGTGGGTGGAACATGGATGAGGTGCGTGATCCCTTCCTCAAAGTACTCCCCATCAGCATCCCATGATGCTGGAAAGCCCCCAGGCTGGCCGTCCTTTTCTTTTGGCCACAGTTATGAAGTTCACAATGTGCATCTACACTTGCTCATTTCCAGACACTGAGAAGGCTGTGCCAATGCATTCAGCTGAAAGGCAGAGAGCCAAGACTCAGACCCAGGTCTTTCTGATCCCAAACTCACAGGAGCGAAAGGTCACTACTGCAGATTTCTCCCTATCAACTCTATCACATGGCTTCCTAAGGAAGATGCCATCCGGTCATCTGGATCCAGACCATGAGCTCTGGGGATTTGTATTTGAGTCCCCCCTCTCTTCTTCCCCTTCTCTCTTCAATCCTCCTTCTCTCTGTGTCTGTCTTCCTCCTTTCTTTCTTCCCTTCCCTCCTTCTTTGTGTCTTTGTCTGTCTGTCTCTGTGTGTCTATCTCTCTTTCTGTGTGTGTATGTGTGTGTGTTCATGTGGTTGTATGCCTGCCTGCCTCTCTGTGTGTGTGTCTGTGTCTGTCTGTCTCTCTGTCTGGTTCCCTCCCTTCCTTATTTCCTCATTTGCTCTATTTCCCTCCCTCTCTCCCTTTCTTCCTTTCTCTTTCCCTCTCTACCTCTCTCCTTCCCTCCCTCCTCTTCTCTCTCTCCTTCTCTGTGTGTTTGTCTGCCTGTCTCTGTGTGTTTGTCTGCCTGTCTCTCTCACTGTGTGTGTGTGTGTGTGACTCCTTTCTCAGACCTGGAAATCCCATTTTGCTTTTTATCTTTTTCAATTGTTGAGATAAAATCTATCCAGTTTTCCACATGAATCTTACTAAACTTGAGCTCTCTAAATGTATATATCTATGCAACTACTGCAAATCTCAAGACTCAAAACACTTCCATCCCATCATACCTACCTTGGGCCCCCAAGACAGTGATTTTCACCAAAGATAATCACCACACTACTAATTAAGGCTTTGGTGGAATGTTCTAATGTTCTAGACCAGACTGGAAAAAATATAATATATATTTTATAATATATATACATATATATTATATATTTTTATATGTAGTTATATGACATATATATATTCCCTGTCATATAACTACATATATAAAATGACATATATGTTGTTATTGATGTATACAAATATATAACTACACACATACTAATACAATAGTACACATAATTATATTATGCATAATATATTGTATATAATAAAATTACATACATGCTAGAAGGGGCTGTTGGAGCTTTCATCGTTATGACAAATTTCCTAGATAAGATCCTAAAGGGACGAAAGGCTGATCCTGGATCGTGACTTCAGAACTTTAGTCCACAGCAGCCTGGCTCTGTTGTTTCTGTCCTGTGAGCAGGCAGAACATCATTGACAAAGGCACAGGGGATGAAAGTTCACCGCTCCATGGCCAGGGAGTGGAGTGGAGCCACAGGAAGGAGCCAAGGTCAGGTTATACTTTTTTAAAGATAGATACACAGCAACCCACCTCCTCCAGCCAGGCCCCACCTCATGGTTTTATCGTCTCCTGATGCTCTGTTTGAATTTAGAGTCCATCACCTGACCAAAGCTGAGTTCCAACAGCTTCTCACAGTCTCGGTCTCACCTCAAAAGCATGGTGTGGGCTCTATCCATCTCCAATCCAATCCAGCCAACAACCAAGATTAGTGACCACATAGATTTTGGTGGGCATGTCCTTTCCTTGAGATTTTTTTATTTATCTTTTATTTTAATATTTTTAGTTTCTAAAGTTTATTAAAAATCAAAGAATAGAAAAAGTTTACATAAAAATATGTCAATTTTAGTGTCCACACAGAAAATTGAAACATGATATCTTTTTGTTAAACTGTAGAATATGGCCAAAGTGGTAGCCAGGCCAATTCATCCGGTTCACCATTACGGGGATGGACACACACCTGTACCTGTGGATGACAGAACTTTTAACCACACATCCGTTGGTCACTCGAACAGCCCTACGGTGACTCCTTTTTCCTTGAGATTTTAATGCTTGTCAAAATTCCCTATTTTACATTTTACTTTTAACCAGAGTTAATGGTTTTCAATGAAAGTTTGTTTTCTCCCTCATTAAAAAGCTGAGTGTGGCAGATAGCGTTATCCAAATCTGGTCACGCTGACTTCTAACTCACCCTGCAAGCTGCATTTGCTAAGACACACTTTTTAAATAATTTGGCACACCATCCTTGAAGGGTAGGGAGCATTTGTGTTTCCCCCTTCAAGTCTGGTTAGCATTTTTAGTTCTCTCAGCTTATCAATGGTGGCAGAAAAGACATGGATCAAGGATGGCTGCTGAGGTAGAAAGGAAGTCTCAGTTTGGAGGTGTCTCCTAGAGATGGGACACACCCTTCCTTGGGACACCTCAGTGACATTTACTTTGACCTTTGGTTGGGCACTCTAGTTCTTGCCACTTCTCAAGTTGTTTCATTAAGCCACCCCACTGAAGAGAATCAGTAAATATATTTGGCAATTATTAACTCCTCTAGTGAGGTCACTTCAGGAGTGCAGGTCATCTTGTAGGGATCCCACTGCCCAGGTCAAAGGCAAGAGGCCCAGTCCCCCCAGGGGAAGCAGCAATGCTAGGCAGGCCATGTTTAGGTGAGGAGGTGAGGAGGCAGTTCTCTGCTTAAGAGACAGGTGCTGCCTATAGATACGGGCAGGTGACTCACACAGATAGCAACTTTTTAAATTTAAAATTACATTTAATGAACTTATGTGTGTGTGTGTGTGTGTGTGTGTGTGTGTGTGTGTGTGTGCAGGCCATGCTACATGTGTGGAAGTCTGATGGCAGCTTCTGGAGCTGATGCTCACTCCTCTGTGGGTCCCTGGGATTGAGCATAGGTTGTTGGCTGTCGGGCAAGCACCTTTTCTTTATCAGTTGAGCCACCTTACCTGTCTAGATTAGAAATTTGCTTTTCTGTTTCTTTTTCTCCCTCCCTCCCTCCCTCCCTCCCTCCCTCCCTCCCTCCCTCCCTCCCTCCCTCCCTCCCTCCCTCCCTCCCTCCCTCCTTCTCTTCCCCACTCTGCAACCCTCCCTTTCTTCTTCCTTTTTTCTTTGCTTCTCTCTTCCTCTCCTTTTTTCCTTTTATCTACCCTTTTTTCCCTCCCCCTACATTATACAGCTTACACTGACCTCAAGCTAACAATCCTCCTGCCTCCATCTCCCTGCTGAGATTACTGGCATGCTCCCCCTCTCCTCTTGCTGACTAGTTTTTACTAGTTTTGACTTTTTCTTCTGAAGATCTGGGTGTCCATAAAATAATGTCCTCAGCACACACTTGACAATATCAGAGCAAACAACACCCCGCGTGTAACTCACCTCCCGTACTGGGAAACAGCTGAGTGGGTACCATCTCCCTTCAGTTTTCCAACAGTCCTGGGACAACCAGAGATTTATCATCCAAGATCCTCATCTAAGGTTGAATTTAAAGGATCTTGAATAGGAGATAGAAATCTTGGCACAGTGACAGAGGGAGCCCTTCACTTCTCACCTTCTCCAATGGTGGCATCTGCCTTAATCCAGTATACATACTCAGTATGAGTGCTGTGTGGGAGCAAATACCCTGGGCTGGTCACCTGCACTGCCCCAAGACTCTCCTGCACCCGGTAGAAGCAAACCACTGTATCAGTCGTGTGTGCCTTACTGAGAATTTAAGGGCCTGCTTCCTTTCATAGATAGTCCCATTTATCTTAGTTGTTAACGTTTTGTTTTGTTTTGTTTTGTTTTATTTTGTTTTATTTTATTTTATTTTATTTTATTTTATTTTATTTTATTTTGTGTATGAGAGGCACAAATGTGCTGTGCCTCACAAGTGAAGGTCAGAGGACAGCCTGTGGCCATCGCTTCTCTTCCTTCACCAGGTAGGTTTAGAGGATTGAACTCAGGTCATCAGGTTTGGCAGCAAGCACCTTTACCCACTGAGATATCTCATCAGCCCCCATTTAAATTTTACCTCTCACTGTGGTATGTGACTTCTGGTAAAGACATTTCCAGTATCATTGAGCAGACAGAAAAGTCGTCTTCTCAGTAGTGATGGGAGAGAGAGTGGGAGATATTTCATAGACATTCTTGCCCAGGTGCCAGAAAATGGTAGGTGGCTGAGTCACAGAAACTCAGTCCTTAGATACAAGAGGTGCTGAGGACACAGTGGTAAGACTGGCCTTTAGGTATCAGGAGCATGTTGGCATTAGGCAGCTTTCCATTGCTCTGTGAAGTCCTTGAGTTAGTCTGTGGATGTTTGGTCATTCTTCCTCCCAGCCCCATGCTCAAGACTCAGACTCAAAATACATTTACAAATACCTTGATTATCTAGCAGGGCTCTTCCCTGACTATGCCATAACTTAAAATAACCCATTTATTCTAATTTATATTCTGCCATGTGGCTGGTATGCTCAGGTACCATGCACATCTTTCAGGCCAATCTGCTGCCTGGGCTCTATTCCAGAATTATTTTTCCTCCGGGATATCCCATCTCTTATTTCCTGCTAAGCCATAGGCCATCAGATTTATTATTGACATGTTCCACATCCATGCAGACATATGATATTCTCTCTACATAGTCCAGTTAAGTAGAGACAAAAAGGGTTTTGGTTTGTTTGTCTTACACATTGGATAGTTTTAGTCCATGGTGAGTTCACCCTACTGCTTTTAGGTCTGTGGCCCAGCAATTCATCATGGTCGAGAGCATGTGTTGACATGGTTCTCCTTATGATTCACAAGAGGGAGAGAGAGAGAGAGAGAGAGAGAGAGAGAGAGAGAGAGAGAGAGAGAGAGAGAGAGAGAGAGAGAGAGAGAGAGAGAGAGAGAGAGAGGAAGAAGAAGGAGGAGGAGGAGGAGGAGGAGGAGGAGGAAGAGGAGAAGAAGAGGGATGGGTTTCCTCTTCCCTCTCATGTCTCTAATCACAAGAAGACCTATCACCAGCTCTGCATCTTGAAAATTCCACCATCTTTCAGTAGTGTCACAGGCTAGAAACTGCCCCTTCCACACACGGGTCTTTGGGGGATTCAAGTTCTGTCCTCTGCAAAGGACAAGCAGAGTGTAGTCCTTGATGCCTATAACCAGGCAGAGGAGATGGCGAGAGATCAAGCAGGTATGATACATTGTGTTAAATAGTATTACAGATAGAAGGGCTCAGTGTTTGGGGATGGCAGAAGGCTCAGTGGGAGTGTGGAACATGTTAGAGTTTTCATGGAGCAGGTAATTCCTTTGGGATGCATACAGAAAGCAGTAGAACTGCCACTTATAGACTATCTTTGTTCAGGTTTTCTTAAAAATCCAGTCTGAGGAATTCTTTGCTGATAGGTAGGGAAAGGGCAAGTAGTGATGTTGGAGTTCATCAAAAGACCCTTACTCACAAGGACCACAGAGACTGCCGCCATCGCTGCAAACTGCATGAGGAATTTTATTGCTCCAACATGCTGGGGACTCCCCTCTCACCATGCAGGCCAGAGGAGAGCCCCAGAACAAAGAAAGAACACACTTTTTATACCTTTGTAAGGGGCAGATTTGAGCAACAGGGTTCTCATTGGTGTAGCAAGTAACCCTTTCAGGCATTGGTTGGTTTGTATAGTGACTAAATAACCCTTTGGCCTAGTGACTCACTTTGCTTGCCCCCATGGTGGGTTATTATGATTTGGTCAGCAAAGTAATAGTACATTTTGAACTTATGGATCAGCAATTAACGTTACAGCTATTAACATCAGGGGGATTCTAGCAACAAGGTCAGGGTGGTTTGTGGTCTTTGTCAGAATTCAGTGTAGGGTGGGGGTGGGGCAGGAGAATTGCTAATCTTGTTATGGTTATTTCTCTGAGAACAGCTAGTATTGTTTTGGTAGCTTGTAGGCTCAGTCATTTTGACCACTAAAACTATGTTTTTACAATTGTTTAGTCAGCCAGCTTCCTTATCTGGCTCTGTACTTGGCCTGCTAGTACAGTTTGGGAAGTCATTTTCGAAGGGGGAAGGTACTGGGTGGTCTTGAATTCATTTTGGATATTACAGTGAATGTGAGCAGACAAGGAGACAGACAAAGGGTGAGAGTCCCCTACTGCACTGGACACACCTGATTGACTGTCCCTCCTTATCAGTCATCCTCAGAGATGCCTATGGAGCCTGGTCCACTGAGAACATGCCTATGGAGCCTGGTCCACTGAGAACATGCCTATGGAGCCTGGTCCACTGAGAACATGCCTATGGAGCCTTGTCCACTGAGAACCAGCCGCAGGCGAAGAAAATCCTGGTCTCTCCCATTTCAGGTCTTCCAGTGGTCGAAACCCATCCCAAGTGGGTGTTGGCTTGCATGCATTTCTACTTGGAAGGACATGCAGTAGGCTGGCAGTTTGCTTACGTCTGTGTTTACAAGGCACCAACATAGACTCTGATGTCCATGGTGCCACCAGAGAAGATCAGAGATGGCTTGGAGGTACTAGAGTGTCTTCACACTCTATTGTATAGTTCTCACAGTAGCTTGTGTGAGCTGCCCCCATTTGTTGCTGTTCTAGTCTTTGGAAGATAGAATGTTTCTCTCTTTGGAAACAGTGTCTTCATGACGGAAGCTGCCCTCATTAGGGGATGGAGATTGTACTATTTTCAAAGAGTGTTTAAATCTTTCTTGATCTCAAGCTCTGGCTGTCCTATGACATAAGAAAGCCCTCACCACCTACCATCCACTCAAATCTGGACTTCTTAGCAACCCAAACTGTGAATCAATTTCTGTTCACTATAAATTGCCCAGTCCCAGGTATTCTGTTCGAGGAACATAAATGGATTAAATCACTTGGTTCTTGTGATTTCAATATGATTTGTCTTTTCCAAGACTTGTGTTGAAATTTAATCAGCAATGTCATGGGACTGAAAAGCATGCTGTTCTACTCTGAGATAAAGGGGTACACAACCCCCATCAGAGCCTGGCTCTGTGCCATTGGAGGGCCATGAGCTAAACAAGCTTCTCTCCTGTATCACCTCAGTGGCCTCTGGGAGGCACTTGGGTCATGTGGGGACATCAGGAAGACAGGTTGCAGCAAAGCAGGGAATCTCTGCTGTAGGTGTTGGAAGCTATGTGACAATCTTCTTAGTATTTGGCTTGGTGGAAGCTCATGGTTGTAGCACTCCAACACCCCACAATCCTGGAATCCTAATCGCTTAGTCAGCCTTGCAGATTATCCGAGATAGGTGTGACTACTTATCCTGGGATCTTCGGCTCATACTACAGTCAATTTTATTTCATAATTGTTAACTATCATCTTTCAGATTTCCCGAAATCATACCAGTTATCTCTCAGAAACTCATACAAGCCAGTGCCAGCACATTGTATAATTTTACCATGCTCTTTAGTGGTTGTTTTTATTCCCTTCTGATAAAGTTTAAACTCCATACAAAGAGTTCACCTCAGCCTCCACTGTCTCAGTGCTGCTCCCAAAGCCCACCCCCACCATCCTCCCAATTTTTCTGAAAGTGAAACATTTTCTTGTAATGAGGGCATACGCTCTCCTCTGTTAGAACAGCCCTGCACTCATAGGTTGGATCCCATAGCCTGAAGAGGTCAGGCCAATTCTGTAACTCTGTCTGGGACAGAGTTAAGAGGCAGTCAAGCTGTGGTCTGACAGGTCCCAGTTTATGGTCCCCAGCTCCTTATCATGCATACTGTGTTGAACTAAATGAATCACATCACCGTGCCCCTAGCAAGTTATAAAAAGCCAGGCCTTTCCTTTGTTCTTCAGAGGCTGCTGGGAAGACAGCCCTGAAGATAGCTCTCTGAAGAGGCACTTCTGGTTTTCCCCCTGCTCTATCACCCCTCTCAGGGCAGCTTGTGCCCCCTCCCTCTTTCTTAGCTTCCCTTAAACATTTTTTTAAAATGTCCATGGGTGTTTTGTCTACATGTCTGTCTGTCTGTGTGCATGTATATGTGCAGTGCCTTCAGAGGCCAGGAGAGGCCTTCAGATCCCCTGGGACTGGACTTACAGATTCTGTGAGTGCCATGTGGGTGCTGAGAAAGAACCAGGCTGCTCTCCAAGACCAGCCAGTGATCCAATCTTCAGAACCATTTCTCCAGCCACAGCTTTTGGCGCTTCTTATTATCATACATTCATGGCGCAAAATGATGGATTTCACTGGGACATTTGCAGACACGTGTATCCAACAGTTTGCTCTCACAGCCACTGCCCTGTTACCTGCGTCTGTCTACCCTCCCCCTTCTCACTGGCCTCCTGTCTTTTTCCAAGTAACAGCCTTTGTATTTTCACACCTCAGACAGAAATCTAGATCTTGCACTTGAGAGAAAGCGCAATACATTTGTCTTTCCCGAATCTGCCTTATTTTACTTAATGTTATGATTTTCAGTTCATCCATTTTCCTGCGGGTTACTCAAAACCTTCAATGGTCTTCCCCCAACCCCCCAACCCCAATCTTGACTCTGAAGCTTTCCTAGCTGACCAAATTAAATCTGTTTGTGCTTTTCCTGTGTGTGTCCATTATGAATAAACTCACCCTTCATTCCCAATTTGTACATTGAAGTCCCACCCTTAGCATGTTTGAATTTAGGGATAGAACTCCTGGGAGTTAATATTAAGCAAGATAATCAAGATAGAAATACCAGGACTTTCTTTTCCTCCCTCCTTTTTGTACACACCACAGAGAGGGAGAGAGAAAAAGGGGGAGGGGAGAGGAGGAGGAAGGGAGGGGGAAGGGAGGGAGACAGAGACGCAGGGAGAAGAAAACAACTGGAAGGCAACCGTATATAGTCTAGGAAGAGGTCTAGAAATCCACTGCGTGGGCACCCTGAACTTGGATACCCACCCTCCAGAACTGCAGCAAATGCAAAGATGCTCTGTGGAATCTTCCCAGGGTTGGCTTAGGGTGACTGTATGATGCCTGTCACCTCTTCACTTTGTTACCACACAGGCTTCTCACCAGCCTTCCCTCTAGCCTTCGAGGCATATTTGTATTATTTTTTACCCAGACCCAACCTGAAATTTTACAGCAAAGTGTTTCAAGAAAATATAAAATGAACATAGTGGAACACATGTCCTTGTTATATGTTGGAGAATCTTTTGGGTATATGCCCAGGAGTGGTAGAGCTGGGTCCTCCGGTAGTACTATGTCCACTTTTCTGAGGAACTACCAGACTGATTTCCAGAGTGGTTGTACAAGCTTGCAATCCCACCAACAATGGACGAGTGTTCCTCTTTCTCCACATCCTTGCCAGCATCTGCTGTCACCTGAGTTTTTGATCTTAGCCATTCTGACTGGTGTGAGGTAGAATCTCAGGGTTGTTTTGATTTATATTTCCCTGATGACTAAGGATGTTGAACATTTCTTTAGGTGCTTCTTGGCCATTCAATATTCCTCAGCTGAGAATACTTTGTTTAGCTCTGTACCCCATTTTAATGGGATGATTTGATTCTCTGGTGTCTAACTTTTTGAGTTCTTTGTATATATTTGATATTAGCCCTCTATCAGATGTAGGATTGGTAAAAATCTTTTCCCAATCTGTTGGTTGCTGTTTTGTCTATTGACAGTGTCCTTTCCCTTATAGAAGCTTTGAATTTTATGACATCCCATTTGTCGATTCTTGGTAAGAATCACCATAAGCCATTGGTGTTCTGTTCAGGAATTTCCCCCCTGTGCCCATGTGTTTGAGGCTCTTCCCCACTTTCTCTTCTATTAGTTTTAGTGTATACAGTTTTAAGTGGAGGTCCTTGATCCCCTTGGACTTGAGCTTTGTACAAGGAAATAAGAATTTTCATTCTTCCACATGCTGACCTCCAGTTGAACCAGCACTATTTGTTGAAAATGTTGTCTTTTTCCCACTGGATGGTTTTATCTTCTTTGTCAAAGATCAAGTGACCATAGGTGTGTGGGTTCATTTCTGGGTCTTCAATTCTACTCCATTGATCTACCTGCCTGACTCTGTACCAAAACCATGCAGTTTTTAATCACAATTGCTCTGTAGTACAGCTTGAGGTCAGGGATGGTGATTGCCCCAGTTCTTTTATTGTTGAGAATAATTTTCTCTATCCTGGGTTTTTTGTTATTCCAAATGAATTTGAGAATTCCTCTTTCTAGCTCTATTAAAAATTGAGTTGGAATTTTGATGCAGATTGTATTGAATCTGTAGATTGCTTTTGGCAAGATTGCCATTTTTTACCATATTAATCCTGCCAATCCATGATCATGGACACATGCTCCAATATGTTTATAGAAGCTTTATTTATCATAGCCAGAAGCTGGAAAGAACCCACATGTCCTTCAACAGAATAATGGATACAGAAAATATAGTAATTTATACAATGGAATACTACTCAGCTATTAAAAACAATGACTTCATGAAATTCTTAGGGAAATGGATGGAACTAGAAAATATCATCCTGAATGAGATAACTCAGTCACAAAAGAACACACTTGGCATGCATTCACTGATAAGTGGATATTAGCCCAAAAGCTCATAATACCCAAGATACAATTCACAGACCATATGAAGCTCAAGAAAGAAGACCAAAATGTGGATGCTTCAGTCCTTCTTAGAAGGGGTTACAAAATACAGGAGGGAGGGGCTGGGAGGGATTTTGGAGAAAGAGAGGAGTGGGAGGGAGGAAAGGGGAACAGGATCAGGTATGGGAGGAGATGGGGATGACATAAAGAGGGTCAGGAAATTGAACAGAGGTGTGTAGCAATGGGGGATGGGGAACTGGGGGTAGCCACCAGCAAATCCCAGATGCCAGGAAAGCAAGAGGCTCCCAGGACCCAACAGGGATGAGATTAGCTGAAATGCCCAACAAAGCGGAGGGAGGCTCTGTAGAGACCATATTCAGGAGTTAGGCAAGGCCTCCCGGTTGGGGGATGGGGCCACCCATTCATCTCCAAATTCTTAACCCAGAAGAGCTCCTGTCTAAAGGAAATATGGGGACATAGTGTGGAGCTAAGACTGAAGGAAAGGCCATCCAGAGGCTGTCCCACCTGGGCATCCATCCCATATACAGACACCAAACCCAGACACTATTGTGGATGCCAAGAAGTGCTTGCTGACAGGAGCTATAACATATAGCTGTCTCCTGAGAGGCTTTACCAGAGCCTGACAAAGACAGAGGCAGATGCTCACAACCAGCCATTGGACTGAGAACAGGGACCCCAATGGAGGAGTTAGAGACTGAAGGACTGAAGGAGCTAAAGGGGTTTGCAACCCTATAGGAAGAACAACAATATCGACTAACCAGTACCCCTAGAGTTCCCAGTGACTAAACCACCAACCAAAGAGTACACATGGAAGGACCCATGGCTCCAGCTGCATATGAAGCAGAGGATGGCCTAGTCAGACATCAATAAGAGGAGAAGCCCTTGGTCCAGTGTAGCGGAATGCCAGCGCGGGAGGCAGGAGTGGGTAGGTGGGTGGGGGGAGCATTCTCACAGAAGCAGGGGGAGGGGGGATGGATGGGGGGAGGAGTTCTGGAGGGGAAACCAGGAAAGGGGATAAGATTTGAAATATAAATACATAAAATATCCAATGAAAAAGAAACAATAAAAAAGATGAAAAAATATAAAATAAACATTGATTACCAATTAACTCTTTAGTATTGACTATCTTACGAGTGATTGCTCATAGTGATACTTTAGTGAATGTTTCTGCCTCTCTAGGTGGGATGAGATAGTCTGGAAAGCAGCACCTTCTTTTTGTGTTCTTGTCTCTAACATGTGACGCAATTCCCCTACTGAGTAAAGGCAGGGACCCACACACTGCAGCCCCCACCACACAGTTCTTTGGTTCTGTGGTTTGAGTAACAGACTGCAGATTCAAGCACAGGGGCCACCCAGTTACACATCAAAATAAGCTAAAAGACATTTTAGCTTATTTTGAATATTGGTATTTATTTACTGCTTGTCTATGTTCTCCACCATGTCCCTGTTAACACGTACTTTTCTAACATTTTTTGTATCTAATTATAATATGCTCAGTCTGTATGTTACTTATATGTGTGTTTTTTCAGGCTAATTGCTGGGCACCGTTTGGCACTGGACAATTGATGTATCTTCCCTGGGGAAGACCAACTCTCTCACTCCCAGTTTTCCTCAGTTCGTTGTGTAGTGCTGAGGCCTTGTGAGCCTTCCCAGACACTTGGTATGTTTGTCAGTGTCCTCAGTTTTTAGCTTATGTTTGGGTAGTCATACTATTAAGACCGTGTGTGTTTGTGTCGGTGTGTGTGTGTGTGTGTAGCTTTTGACATCACTAGGAGACACATTCTCACAGAAAACTCCCTGACTCTTTGGCTCTTACAGTCTTTCATCCTCCTTTTCCACAGTGTTTCCTGAGCTTGAGGTGGGGACGCCTTTTGCAGACGTAACCATTGGGACATTTATGTGTACATGTGTGGACACACACATGGTAAGGCACACGTGTGCCTAACCACACATCAGAGGACAGGTTGTAGCAATGGGTTCTTTTCTTTCACCATATGGGTCCCAGGGTCAAACTCAGGTCATCAGGCTTAGCAGCAAGTTCCTTTCACTGGATTTGCCAGCTCACCAGCCCTTCTCAATCCATTCTCAAAAGAAAATGCTTCCAGGTCAGCGGCAGGTCAATTCTCCAATACCCATGACTAAAACACCGGCTGTCTTCAGCAATAGAATCTTAGCATCAAGTTCTGGCGGGCAACCAGAAACAATGTCAGTAGCCCGTATTATTTGGGTAGTAATTCTAATTGGAGATTCCTGGCGTGGCTCTCACTTCACAAGTAAACTTTAGGGCAGGGAACACTGACAGGGAAACTAATTTCACTCACCAGAGCATAGCTTGTGTGAGGCTCAAGGTCTTCGTACAACCCAGAATCACTGGTTGACCGAGTGAGCAGGTCTTTTACGAAGTAGCTAAGCGAGCAGATGGCGTCCCTTTCTGTACAGCAACACAAATGGCACCGAAAGGTTGTTGGAAAGGCACGTCTGACACCAGAACTTACTCCATTTGTTTTAATTACAATATTAAGGAGTGAAAATAAATCTTGCCCTTGAAATGCAATAAAGTCATTCTTGAAAAAATATGGCCTGTTTTTTTCACTTGCTTATTATTTTTTAAAATAATTTTCAGATAGGCTATAAATAATGATGCCCAGAGCACGTTCTCCTCTTGGCTCCGTCACAGATTTGTTGCTGATTGTGGACAAATCTCTAACCTCTGGTGTCATTGTGTACCTCACATGGATGATTCTTCTGAGTCCCTGGGTTGGTGGCATGAGAGCCCTTTGAAGTCAAGATCGTATTTATGAGCCATCATTTTCAGTCTTATTAATAACAAGGACAGGCTGAGTGCCAGAGATGCTGGAGCAAGTTTGCATGGCTGAAGGATTGAGGGCACAGAGCAAAATGCAAAGCAATGAGGCTGAGAAATATTTAAGGAAGAGGGAAGGGGGAGATAGATAGGGAATCATAAAAGATGCAGGTTCCCATGTACCAGATCGGACAGTAGTGGAGGTTATTGGTTTTGGAGCTTGGGAAGGCTACCTGGGTAAATTTCTGTGGTGGCCAGATTTTTTTAAAAGCCTTGTGATAAACAGAGGAAAGGAAAGGAAATGGGGAAAATTAAGAGGAAAAATAAGGAAAATGGGAAGGAAAAAAATTATCCATGGATTCTGATGCTATCACAAATCAATGATGCTGTTGTCCTCCAGGTGACCTTGGCTGGTCAGGGTTGTAGCTTCATAGACTGCTCTTGGAGGCTTCAATCTGCTTAGCAGCCCTGGGAGCATCAATTGTTGGGCTTTTTCCATTGGGCAATTCACTGCCCAGCCTGGCTCAGGCACTAGGATTGTAGCCCCTGGCCCTGGAGATGGAGCAGATCGATCCTGGGGATGGGTGAGGAAGACTGTGTGCACACTTACAGCCTCCAGGGCAGGAGTATAAGAATTGAGTAGCTCAGTGGGCACTAGGTTCAGAGCAGCAATGATCAACAGCTGTTGCTATGTGGAGATGTCTCTCCTATCCCTGAAATCCAGCTTTATCGTGGAAGCTGGCTTGCAGTCCAGAATCCTTTTGTTTACAGAAACCCTTAAAACAGCCAGCCAAACAATAACAGCAAAAATATTTTCTGGTCAAGCAAATCACATGGTATGGCGACATTTGGACTGTCTCTCCGTGGGCTCCTCGGATGCCCCATTTTGGTGGTTCGTATGTTCTTCAACACCTGTGGGTGGTGAAGATCACTTCATCTAGTGGGAAAGGGTCTTTGAAAAACACCTAACCCCACCTCTATACTGCAGAAGACTACTGGGATAAAACACACATCAGGAAAATGTGGCTGTGGTAAGTGTGTGGGCATAGAGAGTTCAGGGTAAAAGGGAGTCGATGTTGGTTTCCTGTGGGCTGCTCAGAGCCCTCTCTCCTCCCTCCTCAGAGTGGTTTGACAAGATTCCCATGGGTGTTCCTGGTCTCATTCCTATGAAAAGGATTTCTTCCTTCATCCTCCACAGTCCTTGCCTGTGTAACAATAGGTGCAGTCCTAGCCTACGGGAGCAGGTGCACTGCTCAAAACCTTGTTAGGTATTGTCATTGCTTGCACAGCTGGAAACAGCTGGCCAGCTGAGACCATGGCAAAGAGGGGTCCAGCAAGAGGAGGGGACTGGGTGGAGCAGGGACTGCTGGCTCCAAACTGAGGCTGACTGGAGACTCACACAGTCTTACTACAAGACATTAAATAGACAGAGGGACACGGGGAGTCAGGGAAGTCCCCGCTGCCTCAAATAAGTCTCAGCACTCTTAAAGTAGCCTCACCAGACAGTTACTTTTCTAGAAGGTTCTATGGCACTACTTATTTTCCGAGACAGATTATGGAAGGTGTTTTAGATTCTTATGAAAAAGAGAAAGACACGGTTGTTAGTTTCCGAGTCCTAGTCCCTGTGTGGTCTGCAGCCCCGAGGCTTGGAATTCTCTACATAATGGGAGGGGCAGCAGTGCAATATGCTAATTGGTCCGAGGTGTTATTGCTGCCTCTGAAGTCAGTGACCGCTGTCTTTTTGTTTAAGTGTGGTAACTGCTGTCTGTGGCATCTGGCACCCAGAGAGGTGCTGCTGTGAAGTAAAAACAATAAAGAAGAAAGACATGTGTTTCACTCACCACATGGCTGTCCTGGAAAGATTTCTTGGAACATTGGTCAAGCTCTTAGAGTATGTCAGTCACTGGCGTGTCTGTCAAGCCTGGCTGTGTATTGGAATCACCTAGGAATTCCTGAAAATCCCAGCACTGGGTTCTGCCTTACATCAGCTGTATTGGAATCAAGTGGGTACATAGGAGGGGGGGACATCACTCTTCTGTGGGGATTAAATTTAGGGTCTTGAGCTTGCTAGGGAAGTGCTCTACCACTGAGCCACACTCTCCTCCCATTCTTCCCTCATCTCCTCCTTTTCCCTTCTTCCTCTTTCTTCTCTTTTTCCTGATATTTTCCTTTGCTCCCAACATCTTTCTCCTCTTCCTCTCCTTCATCCCTCTTCACTTCCTCCTCTTTTTCCACCTCTTTCTCCTCCCCTCCCCTTTCTTTTTCTCCTCTCTCCTCTTTCATTTTCTCCTCCTTTTCCTCTCCCCTCTTCTTCCTGACTTCCTTATCCTCCTTCTTTTCTTCCTCCATTCTTCTCTATCCATATCCTCCTTTTCTTTATTTTATTCTTCCTTTGTATTTTGAGGCAGGTTTCACTCAACAGCGAAGAATAACCTTGAACTTCGGACTGTCCTTCACAACCACACCTTTCAGTACAGCCACGTTTATAGAGTCACAGTCCAGCCCAGTGAACTTGTTCTTGGAGGTTACCATGTGATGGAGTCCCCTAGGCAGCTTGTTAAGTGCCTCAGAGTCCTGACTCAGTAAGGGAAGGGGCCAGTGGGCTATGTTTGTGAGCCCCCCCACCCCCCGCCTCTCCGAGGGTGAACTTGAATGATTGTGTGCAAGTCAGGAATTGTGTTCATTTCACAGTCAGGAAGAAAGATATTAAGAACAGCTAAGCAGTTTGCCCAGGGTTATAAGGTAGGTCACTGTCAGAACCAGGAGTCAAAGCCAAGCCTCTCAGGGTTGGCCGTGAAAATAGAATGAAGACTTGTAAAAGTCTATCTTTTGGAAATGGGAAATCTGGGTAAGGAAAAGAAGTCTAGCAAGTAGAACTGACACTCTTGATCTTGAGGCTCTAAGGGACAGAGCTGGGACTTGAGATCTGGACCATTCCCTTCAGACTGTCAGGGTAGGCATCAGCAAGCCAATCACTAACCATCAGGGAAGGCATCTGGACTCCTTGTTGCGTGGCACACAATAGGCTGTTAAGTGGTGATTAAAAAAAAAAAGAAAAAAAAAAAAAAGAAAAAAGAAAAAAGAACAGACAGAAAGCTGCAGTGAGGGAGGGAAGTGGACCCTATAGGTTCAGGTTCATTCGGTTCTCTAGTGCTCATTTATAGGCTTGACCACTAGAGGGCGATGTCCGACAAGAGAAAGAAAGACACTGCTCCACCATTTCTAGGATTGGAGACTGTAATTCTTCTGTAGCTGGGCATTTAAAGCCAAAGCGAGGGGCAGGGGCGGGGGCGGGGGGTGGGGGGAGGGAAGGGGGTGTTAATTCACCGAATGATTAAAGTGTTCGCTGCCCCTCCTGCTCACAGGCTGCTGGGAAACATCCTCAAGACACACTGACCCATGGACCCTTCTAGATGCAAAGTCCACTGGTCAAGGGAAGGGAAAAGGAAATCTAGGTTGGTCTGAAATTTGGATGTTTACAGATAGTAGGAGGTTTTCAAAAAAAGGACATTTTGTAGCTTCCCAGACATTCACAGCATCGATGGGAGTTAATGTTTCGAGAAATGGCAATATAATGAAGTTGCATGCTGAATTAATTTTCCATAAATAAAACAGGACATTTTCATGGCTTGCTTTTCCTGCCCCATCATGGGGGTGTGTTCTTTTAGCGACTGAGCAACACCCCCTTTCTCCCAATCTACCTCTTCGGGTGAGGCTGGCCAGGGGTTTGAACCTGGACTGTTTGCTCTGGTTATGCAGCCCTGGGTGATTCACCTGACTAGGTGCTGACTAGGAAAGAGAAGCGAGGGATGACATTGCACATTTGTCAGGAGCATCCTAGGGAGGATGTGCCTAAGGGTCTTAGGTATCATTCGAAAAACCTTCAGTGTATATTGACTATTTTCCATGCATTAGCCCAGTTCATGGTCAAGACTGAATGGACCCTCCTTGAAACACCATCGAATCCTTCATCCTTCCCTTTGTCTCTCTTCTGTCCAGAGATGCTAGAGAGCAGCTGTGCAAAGCCTGTGAGGGTTGTATCTCCTTAGGGCCATCGCCAACCCCAAGATTTGTATTTTAGAAGCTCATTGAACTGGAGAGGAATGAGCTTCAAGTGTCAGCCTCTGGAGACACAAAACTATTAGAGCTAATGGCGGTGCCAATTAGCATAACTACTGCACACACAGAGTGAGCTGGGCACGGTGCTGGAGGGCTTGTGTGCACTTTCTTACCATGAACCCTATGAGATGTTTTATGATGTCACGTTTTCATGTGGGGACAGTGAGGGTCAGAGAATGTCAACAACTATGCCCAAGACACACAGCTCTGGAGCGATAAACCTGAAGCCAGAGCCAGCTGTGACTCTGATGTTTGCTGTGGAGAAGGGGCCAGTAATCAAACATGCGACAAAATGATAACTTGCTCTTAAGGTGGCATCTGTGGGATGGCTTTGTATCCCTTCAGGAGACTACAAGGAGGAGGAAGCCATGTGTGACAGAGACTGGGGAGCATATGGACCTGTGGTGTCATGTGGGGAGATCTCTGGGGTCTGCTAAGGGTTCAGGAGGGAGAGATGAGGAAGGGGAAGGCCTGGGAGAAAACACCTGCAGCAAAGGCAAGGGGAGAAACGTGGCGTCTGTTTCAGGGACATCAAAAGACAGAGGAGTTACCTGTCATGAACTGCACGTGGAGGAAGGGGAAACTGAAACATGGGGAAGCAGCAGCCTTGGCTAAGGGCAGTGGCTTAGAGGCAGGGTTAGGATAGGAAATGCCATCCACAGGACCCCAGAGCTTCTGCAGGGTGGCAGTCATCTAAGAGTCTCATGTCCATCACCAATAAGGAAAAATACTGCTAGCCCCTGGGAGGATCTAGGCCAGCCAGTCACCCAGCCACAGCCAGGGCTCCGATGGCGGGGATGTGGGACTGTGGTAGCAGAACAAGTTCCCTTTCTTTCCTCTCCTTTCTTTTTTCTTTCTCCCTTCTCCCTTCTTCTCTTTTGAAACAGTGCTACACTCTAGCCCATGCTAGCCAAGGCTGACCTTATAGATGTGCTGCAGTCATCCTGCTTCAGTCTTGTGAGTGTGGGCTTGATCTACCCACAATCTAATCCACAGACAGCTGGAATAATTCCCAAGGTTTAAGATGTTGACAAAAGACTGTCTGTGCACCACACCCGGATTTATTTCTCCTCCTCCTAGGGAACACATTACTCCCCCCCTTTAAAAAAATATTTCATAATCTCTCTCACCAAAATATAACAAAGTGTGAGATGAGTTTAGAATCCAGCAAGTAAGGGACCAGAGAGGGTCCCATCCCAGCCTGCTCTGCTTCGTGATTGGTTCTTCTTTCTTCCCCGATTCTGTAATTGTCATCCTGCCTTTCTCCCCAGCCCCTTAAGGCACCTGGTCATAGACAAGGTTTCATGGGCTGAAAGGTTTTAATGGGCTGTTGCCTGATAGAGACAACCAGGAGAACCTACCCCAGTCTGCCTGCTGCTTGGCAGTCTTCTGCCATATGAGTCTCTAGGATTCTACTTCTTCTCCCTACCTGCCCCACCGCAGCAGTTGCTGATAGATAGTGAATGTTCCAAGCTCCACCACAGCCAAGCTCTAGGTATTTGGTTCTTGACCCCCAAGAGCATCCTTCTATAGTTGTCATGGCCTTGAAGAGATACTTGTAGAGTCTGGAGTGATATCCATTAACCTCAGACCAGGTACTGAGGTTGGGTCTAGTGTAGAATAGAAGTCATTTGTAGACGAAGGTAGGAATAAGAGGCATCAGAGAACATCCCCTGTTTATGGGTTTAAAATGTAATCACCAAGTTAATAATAAGAATATGGACTGGCCTGTTTTTCTCTGTGGAGGAGAGAAGAGAACCTGCACATTAATCAATCAATCGATTAATTAATTAATTAATTAATGATCTACTTAGCATTTGCACACTGAGCATCTATTCTGGTGGAGAAGACCAGAGACAGCATAGGATGAAATGAATAGAACCTTTGCCTTCATTGGGCCCTTCATTCTATTGTGGAAAGGAACTGGCCAATGAGCAAACAGGTCTAACACAATTCCTCGATAATGAGGAAAGCAACTAGGCAACAGGCAGAAGGGCTGGCAGAAGGGATCTGTCTGCACACGGACCATCTTTCTAGGTGTGGGTGGCACTACCATCAGGTGGCTTTTCTTCTAAGTAGATGGGTCTTCATTCACAGAATCAGGTTTGTGTCATACAGAAGAAATATTATCCAGATCAGTACCTCACAGGGGGGGTCGGAGCCGGCGTGTTGAGAATCAGTACCTCATAGGGGGGTCAGAGCCGGCGTGTTGAGAATCAGTACATCATAGGGGAGTTCAGAGCCGGCGTGTTGAGAATCAGTACCTCATAGGGGAGGTCAGAGCCGGCGTGTTGAGAATCAGTACCTCACAGGGGAGGTCAGAGCCGGCGTGTTGAGAATCAGTACCTCACAGGGGGGGTCGGAGCCGGCGTGTTGAGAATCAGTACCTCATAGGGGAGGTCGGAGCTGGCGTGTTGAGAATCAGTACCTCATAGGGGGGGTCGGAGCCGGCGTGTTGAGAATCAGTACCTCATAGGGGAGGTCGGAGCCGGCGTGTTGAGAGTGAGGTTCATCAAAGCTCCACACGAGGAACCTGTGTCCGTTCTTCTAAAGTGAAGGTGGGCACATACATTCAAGAGGCATGATCATATTGATTATATGTTCTAGCACTCGAGTCTGCCTGCAGAAAGCAAGGCTCAGGCACCATCTCTTGGGGAGGTGTGCAGGCATTGTCTTGACTCTCGTAGAAATACCAGGACTTCTAGGATTCAGGTTCCCAGCGTGGCTATGCCTCACCATGGGATCTATGTCATATGTGGTCCTGTGCTTGAACTAAATCTGTATTAGTAGTTCACTTATGTCTTGTAGATATCCCTTGCTTCAAAGACCACACCGTGGTTGACTGAATGCAGTTTTTATCATCAGAGAATCCTTTTGCTTTGGAGACTGAGATTCCACTAAACAAGGCTGATGTTTAGTATTCCTATAAGATACTTGGTGACTTTAAGCAGTACTAAATGGGTTGGGGAATGTAGCCCAATTGGTAGAGCACTTGCCTAGGACTTACGAAGCCTTGGGTTCCATCCCCAGTGCTTCATAAAATAAGCGTGGTGGTACCTGCCTGTAATCTCAGCATGTTGGAGGCAGACGAAGTTCAAAATCATCCTTGGCCAAGTAGAGAGTTGCAGATCTTTACGAGATAGTGTGTGGCCATACTATCTTGAACATACAAGATTTAATCTGATCTTGGAAACTGAGCTGGGTTGAGACTGGTTACCAATTGAATGGGAGGAACCAGATCAGCTTGAGATACAGAAGACCCTGTCTTAAAACAAACAAACAAACAAACAAACAAACAAACAAACAAACAAACAAACAAACCCAACAACAACAAAGCAAAACAGAACAAAACCAAAACCAAACAAAGCCCCAAAGCAACCATCAGCCCCACCCAAACCCACATTTTGGAAATTTTAAGGATTTTTTCTTACCCATTGTCCTTCCATCATATAGAGGGATTTATTGAAAACCTTATAGCTAGGGGACAATGCTTAAGGCACATGTTTAGATGGGCCAGACATGGTTGCTATTCTCTACTGTCAGACACTCTGAATCAACAGGTAGTTGAAATATGAGGCTATGAGAGGAAATAGCTGGAGATGGAGCTATTTTTTCTGTTGCAATGATAAAATGCTGTGTCTGAGGCAGCTTATAGAAGAATTTACACATTTTGGCCTACAGTTAGAGAGAAAAGAGTCCATTATAGTGGGGAGGCAAGGCAGAAGACAGGCATGGACAGCAGAAGCTGGAAGCTGAGAGTTCATATCTTCAAACATAAGCGCATAGCTGAGAGCAAACTGAAGTCGTGTGAGGCTTTAAATCTCAAAACTCACCTGCAGTGACATACTTCCTTCAGCAGGGATGTACACCATCTAGACCTTCCCCAATCGTGCCACCTCCTGGGAACAAAATTCTCAACTATGTGAGTCTATGGGAGACACTCGTGGATGCTAAAAGACAAAGGTCAAGGATGGCTTCCTGGAGAAAATAGCTGACTGGATGAAGAGTTTGGGGGGATATTAAACCCTTAGGGAAGAGTTGAGACAAACCTGGTTCTCAGAAGGAGGAAGTTTGTATACTAGAGATCACGTCCATGGGATGGAGTTGAGGTGTGCGTTATTAGTGTGCTCAATCTGTCACAACAACCTACGTGTTTACTCATGACTCTGAAAGCTAGAAGTTCAAGATAATGATTCAGGTAGTTTCTTTTGAGATCTTTCCTTTTGCTTATAGGTGCCTGTCTTCTCTTCTTTGTCTTCTGTATGTGATTATGCCCAAATCTTCTCTCTCTCTCTCTCTCTCTCTCTCTCTCTCTCTCTCTCTCTCTCTCTCATACGAGTACCAGTTTTCTTGGATGATAACTCATCTAAATGGCCTTGCTTTGACCTAGTTGTCTCTTTAAATAGTCTGTTTCTACATACAGCTATGTTCCGAGGTGCCGAAGTTGGGGCAGGTGAGAGTTGGAGGGATGCAACTCAGCCTGTAGTGGCGAAGTCAGTGGTGATGGTAGCCCCCATCGAGTCAGTAAAGAGTCCCAGGAGAACAGCAGGGTTCCTGGTCCCTTCCACAGAGTCCCTAGGACAGGAAGTAAAAGCTGGTGATGGCCTGAGAGATGGATTTAGAGGCTGTTGGGTTGAGGCAGATATCAGAAGGTTAAAGCAAGAGGTGTTCTGATGATCACCTGCTGGGGCAGGGCAGAAGAGGACCCAAGTGTGGGTGCTCCATGGAAAAAGTTCCTGATCTGATGTACGAAGGTAAGTCCATGGTGGGCCTCTATGCTGGTTTGATGGGTCTGTGGGACAATATAGCCAGGTCCTCCCTTTTGGAAGCAATCTGAGTTAGAGACACGAATGGGAACTTACCTGTTCTGGATGATCTGGGGAGCCTTGGGTTGAGTGAGAAAGGAGACTAGCCATGAGGCTGCATCTTTGCTAGGGAACTTACAGTGCTTCATACTGACACACACTGGGATGTGTGTGTACCAAATGACTAACACCTCCGCTCTCATGGAAGGAAGCTCAGTTGATTATCTAGTCGATGGTCTCCTGTCTGAAGAGCCTCTGGGGTCTGTAAATGGTAACGAACTTTGGGTATCTTGGGTGTTTATTCCCTTCCCAAGATCTGAGGGCGTTTAATCAGTCCTTGGTGCCTGATGAGTCACTGAATGTCCTTCTAGCTGAGTCACCTGAGGCCCCCTCTAGGGAAGGACAGCAGAGCTCTTGGAGGCAGATCCACCACATGCTTGTTTATCTGAGGAAGAGAGGAGAGGGGTGTGATTGTCCCAGCCAGCGAGAGCCCCCCAGTGTTCTCTCGCCGTGCCCTGACACAGGCGTGCATCACGACATCAATGGACAGAGAACAGTAACTGGGCTTGAGAGTGTATGATTTGTACTTTTGGTTGTGGTTACAGATTTGTCTTTGAAAATGTCTTTGTTGTGTTGCTTTCATAAAGACAGCAGCTGACATTTATAGAATCCTCACTAGCTCCCAGACAATGCACAAAGCACCTTACGTGCGTTGTCTTGATTCATCTCTTCAGGTAAGCACCTGGGTTTCTCCAGAAATATCAAAGCACAGAGAAATAAAGCTTTGCCCAAGGCTGGATGGTTTCTGAGCTGCAAGGCTGAGGCGAAGCCTGACGGGCAGATGTCAGGACTCCCACAATCCATCACCATGCATGCAGCTGCCTCTGTGGTCACCATCTAGTATGCGGGTGCATGGAGGTGGCTTCATGGTCAAACACTCCTGGGGCTCATTCTAGATCCTCCAGTCACAGGTGACAAGATGAAAGGGCCTGAATGTTCATCTCTTTTCTCTGTTCTGTAGGATGAGGTTGAGATGCCTTCTAGAACAGAATTCTGGGGTGAGTTTGGTGAGGATGAGGTATATTGTAAGTCACTCAGACCATCCTTGGAATTCTGAGAATGCTTGCTGTAGACGGTCTCTCCCAAAATTAGTGTATTGGTGTTTGTCCCACCCCACATGGTCCCCTTTGTACTGTGTGGCGGTGACACTCCTTCAGTAAGCACTTGATTTAGAGTCTCAACTCCTGAACCTAAGAGCATCTTTGCAACTGCCTCAGCCAACAGAATGTGACAGAGGGCACATGGCATGACCTCTGAGCATAAGTGATTGAGAATCTGGGGACATGTCCTCACAGAGCCAGGATATAGGATGTGAGAAGTCTGTTTGCTTCATAGTCCTCATGCTCATGAAGAGATCCCACAAAGGGTGACATCCAACGAGAGCCAGCTCTTCTTGTGCTAGGCCTTCCCACCTTCCCTTCCTAGGCAGCAACTGGAGACTAAAGCTTCCTTCCCATCTTGTCTGTCAGCCTCAGACCTAGCCCTAGCCTCAGCTTCAAACCATCCCACATGATTTTGAACAGAGCAAAGACAAGCATGTCCTACCAAGATTTCAGGTCTGCGAACACATAGACCTTTCTGGGTTAAGCCTTTACATCTTCAGGTGAGTTTTTTTATTAGTTCCTTGAGAATTTTGTATAATATGTTTTGATCACATTTACTCTCTGCTACCCCTTCCAGATCTACACTCCCCTTCCCCACTTGCCCACCTTTGTCCTTTATTTTATTTTATTTTATTTTATTTTATTTTATTTTTAACATATCAAATCCAAATGGCATCACTCTTATGCTCTTGGATGTGTGACTACTGGGGATGACTGACCTATAAGGCTATAACCTTAAAGAAAATTGATGCTCAGCTTCCTAGCAGGTATTGATTACTCAGAGCCTCTCAGCTAGTGGTTGAGTTTCATTCCCATTTCTTATCTTCATGCTGGAATTTTATCTGGCTTGAGCTAGCATAGGTTTTGTGCATACTGTCACAAGAGCTGTGTTGTGCATATGTGCGACCACCCTATTGTGTTGAGTGATTTTTAATGCAGCACTGGGACACAGTAAAAAAAAAAAAAAAAGGATTCAGGTTTACACGGTACTATGTAGGAGAATAAACAAAAGTATACTCTCCTTATATTCAAAGCCTTTTCTTCAGCCTGTTGGCAGCATAGTCCTTGGCAAGGATCTCAATCCCTCAGTTGTCTCATCTGTGTGATATGGACTGACTATGGTTATGGCTTCAGAAGGTTATGGCGACGGTAAAATAGAAGTCCATTACTAATGAGTGGCAAGGACCTAACGTTCGCCTATGTTGGGGTTTCAATTCAAACAAACAGTCTGACCCCAGACTACAATCCATTAAACCACAGCCCATGATATTCTACCCAATTTCTGAAACCTATACCAGACAGGAACACCCGAGTATACCCCAGTGCTCATGGTAGGACATGATTTCTGGTCCTTCCTGGCACCTGGTCTGTTCTGTGGTCCTTGGTGGGTGGTGCTCAGTGCTGCAGGCTGTATCCTCACTTCTCTTTTATGAGCACAAGATTATGTTGGCTTTTCTGGCAGTCACCTCATGGTGTTGACTCATCCTGAGTTGGCAGTGAAAACCCTGGAGTGTTTTTTACCACATGTGCTAGCATCCAGCTGCATTCCTTCTCAGCTAGGATTGGCACAGGGGGAGACTTCGGAAGCCAGTCTGCAAAGCTGTCTGTCTTGTTCCCTTTGGGTCACTGTTATACCTGCCTGGTAAAGAGTCAAGCTGATCTGCTGGGTCCCCAGAGACATCCTGGATCCTTGTAATACGTCCCCCCTCCTTGCTTAGGTCAGTTTGAGTGCCTGACTGGTATTGATCATAATAAAAGAGTACAGAAAGACTAACCTCTGGTCTGCTAGTCCAGGAGGAAAGACAGGGTAAGGATGTCAGGGGACAAGACTGAGAAAGCCATTGTGATGGTTTTTATATGTTTGGCCCAGGGAGTGGCACTATTTGGAGGCATGGCCTTGTTGGAGTAGGTGTGTCATTCTGGGTGTGGGCTTTAATACCCTTGTCCTAGCTGCCTGGAAGCTTGTCTTCTGCTAGCAGCCTTCAGATGAAGATGTAGAAATCTCAGTTCTTCCTGTACCATGCCTGCCTGGGTGCTGCCATATTCCCACCTTGGTGGTAATGGACTGAACCTCTGAACCTGTAAGCCAGCCCCAATGTAATGTTGTCATTTATATGACTTGCTTTGGTCATGGTGTCTATTCACAGAAGTAAAACCCTAAGATAGCCATCATGGGGGACTTATGCCATGTGTCCACACTTTCCTAGCTTGTGGCAGTGTCGTCATTGGTCATGAACTTTCTGATGAGTTTGTATATGGCCTTGTGATGATCGGTTTTGATTTCCAACCTGATGCAACTTAGAATCAGCTGGGAAGAGAGTCTCAATGAGGCATTGTCTAGATCAGATTGACCTGTGGCAGTGTGTGTGTGTGCGCGCGCGCGCGTGCGCGCACGCGCGAGTCTGTGTTGATGCTTTAATCAATGTGGGAAGATCCAGGCGAAAAGTGGGTGGCATCACTTTTTTTTTTTTCTTAGTTTTTGGCCCTAACTACATAGGAGTAGAGGAAGTGCATTGCGTCACAGGCATTTCTATCTTTTTACTCCGGGCTGCTTCAGGTCCTTACTTTAACTTTCCTGCAACAAAGAACTAGAACCTGGAATTATGAGCGAAAGAAGCCCTGCCTCCCACAAGTTACTTGTGGTCAGGATACTTTATCACAGCCACAGAAATGAAACTAGAGTATGCCTGGACTTGATCGGTAGTCACCTGACTAGGACAAAGGACAGAGCTTCAGACAGGGCCTATGTTCTCAGAAGACTTGTGCTTCCTGCAGAGGTGGATCAGGTGGCTTCCAGTCTCCCCAGGTCGACTATCACCCAACCCACATTATTTTTTTTTTTTCAATTTGTCCACAGGGATCAAATAATATTTTTTCCTTGCCTACTTTCTTGCTGAGCTACAAATTCTCTAAGTGATGGCCTTACTTGATCATACTTGAGTGCCAATACTACATACTGTACTTGCTCAGGTAGTCACTGGGTAGTCAGTGTGACTATGGATTTCTGGGTGACTGAGTACAGTTCTGGGGTCTAACAACATCTCTTCAGCAGTCACTGGTGAGATTCTGACTCTTGTGGAGAGGAGATCACCAGGGGCTCTGCTTAGGCACTGTGAGATGCACAGTCAAATAAACACTGGTATATCCACTGGTATATCTACAGTTCTCTGCAGAACAGTATCAAAGGACTGTGATGATGATGCCGTCAAAGGCTGAGCTGCCTCTGCACGTCCTGCTACCTTGTCCTTGAGTCCTCCAATTATGTCTTATTGATCTGCATCTTTCTCCAATTACTCCCCAGCCTGAGGCTCCTTTTCTATTCTGAGAACGGGAAGCTGTACCCTTAAAGATCCTTATTTATCTATGCCTAAATATTCAAAGCTCAAAGTGAATCAGCAACTTCCTTTTCCTTCCTTCTTCTTTCTCCTTATGTCTTCCTTCAGAGAAGGCCTATAAACGGCCAGGTTGAACCCAAATGGGGAGTGGCCCACAGGAGGAATAAATGCTAAAATGAAAAAGCACATTGATGAACACCTTAAAGTATTAGCAACTTAGACAATGGACAGAAACTTGCCCAATGGACAGAAACTAAGCCAATTGGAAGAAGTTTTTCTGAGCACACTGTGGAGAGGGAGTCCAGGATGTAGACAGAGCAAGACCAGAGGAGACACATCAGAAGCCTGGAGGGAAGGGTTTTGTGTCACATAGTTTTTTACTTCTTATAATAACTTGAAAGTGGAAATAAATATTTTGACTCATGGTTTCAGTGTTTTTAGACCACAGTTGCATGGCTCTGTTATTTCTGGGCTTGAGGTAAAGGAAAGCATTTTGTCAGGGAGAGTGAAATAAGCCATACCGTCTTCTTTGTAGTGGCCAGGAAGACAAAGCTAGAGAGATGGCTTGGTGACCCAAGTCAGGTTCCTAGCACCCATGCTGGTCGACTTATAGGTGCCATTAATCCCAGTACTCCAGGGAGATTTGATGCCCTCTTCTGGACCCTGTGGGCACTGCACTTGCATGCATACACACAGAATTCAAAATAAAAATATTTTTAAAGTGGGGAGAGAGTGGCAGGTGTTGTAAACAAAACTCACCCCTCCAGGGCATGTTCCCTGTGACCTGTGCCTCTAGCCTATTAAGTTACAAATCCATAATGGGTTAATTCACTGATAAGATCGGGGCACTCATCATCCCATCAAATCCCATTCAACTCCCAAAGGTCACACCCTAAACACGAATGGACTGGGGCAGCCTTCGACGCATGGACTTCGCAGTGGGAACATTTCAGATCCAAATTACACCAGCTCTCACTGCTTTTTACCTTCTTTGGTGCTGAAGGAGCTCAGCAGTGCCTCATTTTTAGAGTCTACTCTCTTTAGATTGAATTTCCTCCATTTTGATTGCTCTCCCTCCCCTCCCTCCCCTCCCTCCCCTCCCTCCCCTCCCTCCCCTCCCCTCCTCTCCCCTCCCCTTCTCTTCCCCCCTCTTCCCTCCCTCTCTCCCTCCCTCCCTCCCTCACTTCCCTCCCTTCTTCTCTTCTTGCCTGCCTTCCTTTCTCCATTCCTGTCTGTCTTCCTTTCCTTTTTCTGGCCTCATCTTCCTTTTCTCTCCCCTCTCCTTCTCTCCCCCCCCCCCATGCTCTCTCTTACTGAGACAAGGTCTCACGTAGCCCAGACTAGCTGCAAACTTGCTATGTAGCTAGGAATGACCGTAGACTTCTCCTCAGTCCTCTTGCCTCTAGCTCCCAAATGCCAGGATTATAGGCAGGCCTCACCACATCTGATTAATCCAGTGCTGGAGACCACACTCAGGATTTGTGCGTGCTAGACACTAACTCTACAAACTGAGCCACAACCCAGCCCTCTGGTTTTTAATGCTTTGTCAAACATATATATGGCATACACTCATTCAGCCCTACCCACAATCTAAATGTACCAACTAGAAATACTGCCATGTAACTACCAGAGGACACTATTAAAAACATACAAGTAAGAGGGTATAGCAGATATTCAGTGAGCCACAGTATATTTGCATGCTGGGTCTATGGAGAAACACCTCTGTTTTTTCTCATAAGCTGAAAGCCAAGAACTAATCTTGAATATTACTCTCCAACAGGAAAGAAACACAGTAGGCCTGTATAGGCCAAGTGTCTTCCTACCTGTGGTTCATCAGCTCTTACTGCGGCAAGATCCCCCAGTATGAACATAACTCAAGCAAGCGGCTGTGTTGATTAGCAAATATCATCACATGGGGCCACAGATCACCTTAACATTGGGGTATTTTGTTTGCAAATGCTCTAACTTTAATGTATTGTTTGAATATTAAATCAATAAAACTAAGAATAAAAATTCTTTTGCAGGATCAACCTGGTGGCTCCTTGTGGTACTGTGTGGCAGCTCACCCAACTCGTCATTGTCTGGTAGTGTTACTTAAGAATGTAGGAATCAGGTTTGGTGGTTTTTTGATTTGGGAATCATTGCTTGGTTTCCACTTGTAGGGCATACAGTTCACTCAAAGTATATGTAGGGGACCTTCCCAGGGTGTAGATAGAGGTAAGGGAGCAACAAGGGAAGTTAGTATACTACCAGAGATAGAAATTGCTAGAAGTTTTACCTTTACTGGGCTTAAGTAGATAAGGAAGGGAGCAGTTAGGAAGGACTGGTGGCAGCTGTAGAGACTGTAAGACCGTAGAGATGCATGGTATGAGTCACTGCTCTCAGTAGAGAAGGCGACCTCCTCCTACAGTGCCACCTGGGCAGACACATGTTAGTGTCCTGAGCTGCTGAATCTAATCAGGGTCAGAGTTCAGGAGATCCTATTTCAGATCCATCAGTGTTCTCCTCTCTGGGCTCCCAAGCATGCTAGACACGGATTGATTTGGGAGCAGCAAATGCAAGTACCCACCCCATCTCAAGCTGTGTGCCTCTGTGCATTTCATCTCTTCTCTGATCTGTGATGAACTAGCCAAGCAAATGCAATCCAGAGGGGACAGGGTTTACAGTGCCTTACAGCTCCAGAGGTGACCCAGCCTATCACATAGGGAAGCATGAGACTGACCTAGCAGTCAGGAATCAGAGTGACAGGAAGTGGGTCCGTGTTATATAACTTCAAGGCATGGTCCCTAGAGAAGCACTTCCTCCAGCAAAGCTTTACCTCGTACAGTTTCTACAACCTTCTTGCACTGCACCATTGACGGAGGAACAAGTGTTCACGCTCGTGAGTCTATGGGGGTTGTTCCGAATTCATTCCACAACACTCTACTGAATCGCTGCCCCATGTATCATTTGCTCTGTGGGCTGGGAGATTCAACTCAGGGGAGTGCAGAGTTCAGTGTGCTAAGGACTCTATCATGTTCATCTGTGGCCCTGTTCCCAGTACTTACTGTCATGCCTGGCTGGTGATAAGGTGCACTGGTCCTGAGAACATGAGTGCCTGTATATGTCTGACTACCTCATATTTGCCATTCTTGGAAGGTCTTTGGGGCAAAGGATAGTTCAATATTCTGTTTGAAGACAAAGGGGATGATGTAGTGCATGCATATCCATGACTGAGGGGGTGCACGAGTCCTAAGCGCAGGACACTTGGAAAGCACCTGGCTGTTCATTCCTTGGTACCGACTTTATATCAGAATTCAATTTCAATTTCATTAAATTCACCAAGAGTTCTTTTTTCCTCAAGGGTATGCTAGACTCACACTGCGTCTCTTCTCCTGCCTTGTTCCCACAGTGTCCCGTATAACAGCATCTGTTTCATTTCGAAGTCTCTGTATAGGTCCCTTGTTCAAGAAGTAGAGTGTGGCTAGTCAGTGACTTCTTGAGGATTTGCCTCTCAAAGTCTCATGAATAATTTTAGCACTCATGGTGCTGGAGCAGGAGGCTTGCTGCAAGTTGAAGGCCATTCTGAGCAATAGAGTGAGTTCTAGATCAGCATGGTAGGATCCAGAGTGGGATCTTGTCTCAGAACACAGTGGATAGACAGACAGACAAACAGAAAATACAGACAGAACATGTCTCGTCTTTCTCTCCACCTTTTTTTCTTCTCTCCTTAAGACAAGCAGAAGGCATACTCATCATTTGCACTCAAGACACCAGAAGGAACATTCCAGACTTATCAAGCGAATGACTGCTGGTCATTCATGGTGTGACCAAAGTGTAGAGTGCTTTGCATCTGTAGAGCTTGGGTTTGAACTCTAGCCCAGTTGTATGAGCTTAGACGAGGTACCTCTCCTCTGAACCTCAGTTTTCCAATCTCTAAAATGGAAATATTAATGGGACCAGGTAGCATAAAGAATTCAACTCATCCCTGACCCATGGTGAGGGAGCACTCATCAAACAGCATAAGGGCTCATGAATATGAGCAACTTGAACAGAATAAAAACCTTGAGAGACTTATACTCCATTAAAGAAAGGAGAAAGAAAGGAGAAAGCACGGATGCCCTGCATTGAGTTCTGTGACTTCTCAGGATTGTCTGTGTCTGACCACCCATGCCAGATGGTCCAGGTATGGAGAGACCAACTCAGGAGCCATAGAATAAGGGGGCCATAGAAAAAGCCCCTGCCCTTTCATTTTTCAAGAAAGCTTAGAGGCCAGTGGATGTGTCTGGTTTTCTTTTCGTGTTGTTTTGCTTTCTTTTAACTTTTCTGGGAAAGATCATGAGTTCTTTGGCCTCAAATAAGCTTAGTTCTCTGCAGCTTCCCACAAGGAAATTAAAATTTCAAGTCCTGCACAGAAGTTTAGTTATCACGGATGGAATCATAGCTGCCACCACTGTCCAACAGTGGGAGCCAGGAGGGGGGATGGGATTTCACAGCAAAGGAGAATACTCTGTCCCTGCCCTCCCTTAGATACTTTGACACCCATGAGTTCAGGGTAACAAACATTCTCAAGCAGGCATTTGCACAACAGTGCACACATATGAAAACAAATGGCTGACCCAGGGATATGTATACATTTTTAATATTGTGTGTGTTCAGTATATGTGTGTGCCCATTTTGTGCATGTGTGCACTTACATGTGAAGCTCCAAGTTGATATCCAAGTGTCTTCCTTGATTGCTCTTCGCCTTGCTTTTTCTCTCTGTGGCTGATTGAATGGGTTGGCCAGCAAGCTTCAGGGACTATGTTTTCTCTGTGTCAAATTATCACCTGCCACCATTTCCAGCTTTTAAATGGGTGCTGGAAATAGAAACTCAGGTCCTTATGCTTGTGTGTCAGGTACATTATTGACTTAGCCACCTTCCCAACCTGTCTTGGGGATCATTTTTATCCTTATCTATCTATCTATCTATCTATCTATCTATCTATCTATCTATCTATCTATCTATCTATCTATCTATCTATCTTTAAAGAATTTCAACCTACCCATCATAGGTGTACTTAGCCCACCCAGGCACCCAGGGAACTGAGAAAAAAGAGAAAGAGGGAGATGTTATCATCATGGTTGTGTTCCGTTCATGCCTTCTAGAATATTCTGAAGCAATAGATTGGTCAAAAGCTACCAACAACTCATTAAAATAATAGGCTTCAAAAAGGATTCTGTCAAGAAACTGCTAGAGTTTGCTTTCTTCAGTGTTTCAATGCGATTTTGGGAAGTTTCATAGGTAATCAATCTAGTTTAGGAGTCAACCAACCTTGCTCTGAGCCATTGTACAATTTGATTATTAGGTTTTCCCCCTTATAAATAGTGACTTGTTGAGCCTTTTTTTTCTAAGTCTTCAGAAACCCATATGCACTGAGATGCGTTCAGCTGAATATAATGGAGATCAGACAACAGAATTAATGAAACGGAAGCTGATTTTTTTTCCCATGCAATTCAATGCTCAGGGTGACAGTCCATGGTTGACACAGTCAAAGGATTCTTCTGTCTTGCTGTTTTACCAGTTACTTTTCCACGACGGACAAAAGCTCCTTAAGGCAGGAACGATTTTCTTTGGTTCAGTTTGAAGGGAAATAGGGAAGTAGTGGGGAAGGCATGGCCACAGGAGCATGCGGCAGCTGGCCTCACTACATCTGGAGTCAGAGCAGGGAGTGATGAATACCTCTTCTTAGCTGGCTTTTTTTTTTCTTTAATTTACTTTACATCACGATCACAGTCCCCTCCCTCCTCTCTTCCCAGTCCCACCCTTACAAATCCTTCCCCCATTGCCTTTTCCCCTTCTTAGAGAAGGAGAGCCTGCCCTGGGTACCACCTCACCCTCCTCTAGTCCCAGCAGGATTAGGCACATCCTTTCCTGCTGAGGCCCAACCAGGCAGTCCAGGTAGCACAAAGGGGATACAGTGGCAGGGAACAGAGATAGAAACAGCCCCTGCTCCACTTGTTAGGGCATCAACATGAAGACTAAGCTGTACATTGGCTACAAGTGTGTAAGGGTCCAAAGTTCAGCTCCTGCAAGGTCTCTGGTTGATGGCCCAGGCTCCCATGGCCCCAGGTTAGTTGACTCTGTGGGTCTTCTTGTGGTATCCTTGACCCCTCAGATTTGCTCACTCATATCCCCCACCCCCAATCTTCTACAAGACTCCCACAAGTTTGGTTGTGGATCTCTGCATCTGCTACTGGATGATGCCTCTCAGGAGTCAGTTATGCTAAGTTTCTGTCTGCAAGCATAGCAGGTATCAGGTTAATGGTATCAGGGGTTGGCTCTCTCACATGGGATGAACCTTAAGTCGGGGCAGTCATTGGTTGGCTTTTCCCTCTGTCTCTGCTCTGTCTTTATTCCTGAACATCTTGTAGGCTATTTTGGTTTTATTCAGTCTGAAATCCCAACCCTGGATGGTGCTACTCACAATTAGAATTCCTTTCTTTCTTTTTCTTTCCTTCTTTCTTTCTTTCTTTCTTTCTTTCTTTCTTTCTTTCTTTCTTTCTTTCTTTCTTTCTCTCTCTCTCTCTCTCTCTCTCTCTCTCTCTCTCTCTCTCTCTCTCTCTCTCTCCCTCCCTCCCTCCCTCCCTCCCTCCCTCCCTCCCTCCCTCCCTCCCTTCCTCCCTCCCTCCTTCCCTCCTTCCCTCCTTCCTTCCTTCCTTCCTTCCTTCCTTCCTTCCTTCCTTCCTTCCTTCCTTCCTTCCTTTTTTTCTTTTAACCAGTTACAGTTTAAGCAACTTGAGGGAGGGAAATTTTTATTTTCACGTACAGTTCCAGGTCATAGCCCATCACTGAGGAAAGTCAGGGTAGGAACTTAAGCAGAAAGCATGGAGGAGTGCTGGTCACAACCGCGCTCACAGGTTCATGTCAGCTAGTTTTCTTATGCTGTGCCCAATTGTCTAGGAATGGTGCTACCACAGTGAGCTAGGCCTTCGTACGGTCTCTTATAGACCTAGCCATAGGCCAGTGTGATACAAACAATTCTTCAATTGAGGTTCCCTCTTCCTAGTTGACTTGAGGTTGTGTCAAGTTGATAATAAAAACTAACCAGGATGCCACCTCAATAATCTTGTCTAGAAAGCCCCTCACAAACACGTCCAGAGGCTTGTTTGTTCGCTTGTTTCCTGTTTCTTCGACTATCCCAGACTCTTTCTCATTGACAGTCAACATTGACCACCACACGGCCCAAGCTTTCTGGACCACAAATGGCTGCTCCAGTTGGAAGAAATACAGGTGAAAGGTCAAAAAATGAAAGGAAACTGAAAAAAAAAAATGACCCCGATGCACTTGTCTGTGTTGAAGACCTTTCTGGAAGGTCTCAGCGGCTACATTTGACCCCTCATTGGTCACAAGCATGTGCAAGTGACCTGCTTTAATGGAGTTTGGATGTCAGTTATGTCACTTAAACACATCTTTCCTTAACAGCCTTGAGCGCTTGTAAGGAAGACGGCAGGGAGACACCATCAGCATTTGTCACACTATCTTGGAAAAGTGTGGAAAGGATTTGCAGAGATAATTCATGTTAAACAACTGGCTGAATGCCCGACATACGGTCACTTATTATTTAGTGGTGTTACCTTCATCCCAGAGGATCTCCCCGTGAGGAAGCAAAGGGAGATACTGTTCTTGGTGTTCTGGGTCTCCTCCTGCCTCTGTCACCACCTGACTAGATCTGACTCATGATTCTGACTCACGGAATCCCATCTTTCCGCATCTTCTCTCATGGCTGTGCTTCTCAGAGGCACCACCACCTGCTATTTTGGAAACCTGTAGCAGGAAACAGTTTTATCGTTTAAATGTAATATATATATATATATATATATATATATATATATATATATATATATATCCTTCATGAATAAGTCTATAAGTCTGTATCTCTGTGTTTATTTTTTCTCCCAACCAGATTACACATTTCTATAGGGGAGGAATTATATTTTATTTCCACATCTGTGCCTCAAACTCTTGGTTCTTCTATACAAATCAATGCCCACAGTAGGCAGTGTATGGGGCTTTCTGGAGTTGCCAGCACTTGTGTAAGTTTCTGGAAGAACTGAGGGTGTAGAATCTGGGAGTTTGTTCACATACATAGATTAGTGCCTCATTCTCTTTCAGACATTTGTTATATTTGATTTTCAGAACCTGCTCAGTTAGTATGTGATGTGATGTGTGTGTGTTTTCAGGGCTAACCATTTGGTATTGGTTAACCAATTTGCATACTCTTTCCCAAAGAAGACTTTTTCTCTCACTCTCAACATTCTTTAGTTGCCTGGAGTTCTCTTGAGGCCTCATTGAGCATTGAGGCCTCTTGGGCTTCCCTTCATTCCCTTCAGTCTGTCTGTTGTTGTCTGTGTTTAGCTCCTGCTTAGTCATGCATGGTCACAACACTTTATGGGAGGAGTTTCTGACATTACTGGGAGCCACAGTCTCACAACAAATTCCCTCATCCTCTGCCCCCTGTTTGCAATACTCCCTGAGCCTTAGGTTGTAGATTTCTGTAATGGTTTCCATCTGTTGCGAAGATAGGTTCCTTGAGGAAGGGTGAGGACTTTCCTTATCTTTGGCTATAAAAAACAAATGCTTAGAATTTAGTTACAGGTCATGCTGGTTTGGCAAAGTCATGGTAGTATGGTCTTCTCCAGGATCCATGACTTCACTAGCTCATTGGTTAGTTACTTTTCTAGTACCAAGCATAGTTTCTTTCTTGTTTAGCAGATCTTAATTAGAGAGCCATTAGTATGTTAAGGGATGTGTGCCACTACTGTACCCTTACAGTTACTGGACCAGATTGGCCATTGTTGTGGTTCATGGGCATTATAGTTGGCCAACTGTTGGTTGCTTCTCTTCTTTGGAAGCTTGTATGGCACCTTCAGCCACCACAAAAGATAGTCCTCGGGGAGAAGCATTCACGTTTTGTTGAATTTTCACCAGTGGACTTTTGGGACCATTCACATCAAAACCATCCCCTAAAGTTGACTTGGCCATGTACATTCTTAGGAATTCCTGTAAATAGTAATGAAGCGTGAACATGAATCATTACAATTATTGCTTGGAAAGTCCTACATTTTACTTCCCTATTTCTATTCAAGACATGTTCTGGTCCATTGGGGGTCAAAAAAATAAGTCTCTAGCATCCGGTTGCGTGTCCAGTTCAGTGGGAAGGAAACACTTTGTCTTCAAAGAAGAGTGGGTCTTATCCCTCTAAATGAATCAATTCAGAGAAAAACGAGTGAGCTCCTCCCAGGCTGACATAGCAACAATACCTGGTCACCTGAGAGGCAGTATTAGCCTTTGATTTTCATCACTGAACTCAGGGCCCTGTGCATGTTAGACAACTGTTTGAATATTGAGACACACTCCCAGACTGAACAACACTATGAACAAATCAATTAAGTAACCAAGCAAATATTTTACTTGATTAATTAATAGGGTTAGATCAATTTTTGTAGACTGATAGAGTACTTGTTGTGTGCCAGGTCCTGTGTATAATTACTTAAGTACCCATTCCCCTTAGGCCCTTAGAGGCATGTATGTAACTTGAGAAGGATAAGGATAGGATAGTTATTCTGTGCCTTCTGCTTTCGGTTGAACCTGTGGAAGGAACAGGAAGAACTGGAAACATAAAATAAGATCTGAAATTCTGGCAGATATCTCCTATTTATTAGGAAACCTCATACCATTTGAGATCATGTCAAAGATGGATATGATGGTGTTTTTAGGTGGAGAGGACCAGATTTATCTCCCGAGTCCTCCTCAGGTCCACAGCATGGATGGGGTATGAAAATATCTCCGTGCTTCTTGGTAGAGGAGAGAAAGAAATTTAGGAAGTCAGAGCCAGACGCTTGCCATGGGACCCCTGATATATGGTTTGACATTATTACCTAGCTAGATATCACTAGTGTTGGGCCACTCCCTAACAGTTGGCTTTGGACCCTACCTTTCATTTCCCTTGAAAGACTAGGAACATCCTGACTGGCCCTCCTTAGGGTTTAAAATGCTATGTGAAGAGGTGGAAGTATCAGGGCTTTGGCGTGATCCATCAAGGGAAATATAATTCCTCCTGTTAACAAAAAGTAGAATCTGCTCCCAGCCCTTTGTAGAAGCACTATGTTCTGATCTTCTCTAAAGGTTAGTACTTTACTTATTATGGTCTAGTGTTTTTAGAGTTAATGGAGCTGGACATGCCCATCACCTGGACAGGAGACCTCTCTTCAGTAAAGTTGGTTTACCTACAGGCACACTCAGGATGTGGGAGGAATAACTATTCCCATAGTGGGATAAAGACCTTATATATCCTACGTTCTCCTCCGAGACAATTGCCTATAACTGTTTCTTGCTAAGCATGTCTGCTTTTCTGAACTCTAACTAAAGATGCATAACTTCTTCTTTCCCCTTTAAATTTTTTTTTTTTGGATACATACCCAAATCTTAAGCATGCTCGATCTAACCCTCTGGCTTTCTCAGTATTTCTTTGAAGCTCTTTCTCTTCTACCACACAGCTAGTTGCCAGCCTCCACTGATGAACCTGCTGATCTTCTGGACCCTAATTCAGAAAGCCTATCTTTCTTCCTCCTCTCCGTCTTCCTCCTCTCAGTGGCTTTCAGGATTTATAACTAACTCTGTTGTCTTTTTCCAAAACTCTAAATGATCCTCAACCTTCAAGGTCCATTCTTAAATTCTTCCATTCACAAAATCAAGATCCCACCAAAGGGAACGCTGATTTCCTTAGTGACAGGAAGACATTACAGCAGAGTCTTCTGTATGGAAGAGCCAAGGCTGAAGCCTCAGAGGGAGGATGCTATAGGTCTAGGTGTATAGAATCAATAGAAATAAGCAGAGGTTGAACATAGGGGAGACAGCCTTATTCATGCTGCTGCAGTTATATCTGCTATGAATATTTTAGAAATGGGCATAACCACAGAGAAAGCCAGTCCCCAAGCCTGAAGAAAAACTGTTTCAGCAGAGGCTGTGCATGACTTAGACCTGGACCAGCCTTCATGATAGGTGATAGATGGGGACAGATCACCTTGCCAAGAGGGACAGATAACCTGGTCAAAAGGTCAGACAGGTATGAAAAGCCTTTTGTCCAGGGAAGAAAATAAAGATAAGAGGAAGGGAGAGAGTCTTCCATTCACTTGAAGAAATGACACAGAAAATAAGGGGATTTAATGACAGAGAGAGAGAGAGAGAGAGAGAGAGAGAGAGAGAGAGAGAGAGAGAGAGAGAGAGCGAGAGAGAGCAGTACTATATAGACTTGGGAAGGGAGGACGCTCAGGAGACCTTGCTCCCTTTACACTGACAGTGGTTCCAGAATTGTAAGTGTGAATTTTACATCGGCAACAGGAACTCAAAGTTTAACACAGCTTCAAATATTTCCTTTTCTGCTCTTCTTATTATTCTTGGCTTCCTCAAAGGGCCTCATAATCTGAAGTGGCTGCCAGGATGAAGGTGGATATTAAACCTATGAATAATGGCTGAGGTTTGGTCTGTCTATAGACTCCATATATCCCCCAAGGGAGCACATATTCATATTCATCTTTTAATCAGTGACGAGACTAGAGGATGACTCACCTGCTCCAGCTCAGAAGGAGCTCAGAGCGCCCATGACCAGAGTGCTGATAGGTTCCGTTTTCTCTTAGGTGTGGCCCAGGAAGCCAGGGGGTAGTATATGGCCCAGGAAGCCAGGGGGTAGCATATAGCAGCGCATATACTAAAATTGGAACAATCTAGGGAGAGAGGCAATGGGACAAGAAGGGAGAGGGTGCCTCCATTCTTACCCGAACTCGGGTTCCAGTTCAGAAGTTCAACTTCCTTCTCCAACACCCACTCCTAGATTTGCAGGCTCACATACAAAGCCAGCCCTCACTACAAGCCTGGGAGGTGACCTTGCCAGAGGCTCTTTCCTCTTCCTAATGTAGGAGCTTATGGGGGAAAAATGCTAACAGATGAATCTCACTCTGGTAAAACACTGGAGATAAGAAAAGACTCTAATGGCTACTTTGAGTTAGCAGAGAGGAGATGGGTTAGCTGGAGCATGGAGAATTTTTAGAACAGGAAAACCACTTTGTATGACATCACAACCTTGAACATACATCATCATCCATTTGTTAACCCATTGAGAATAAATGACAGCAAGAATGGGCCTAAATATAACTCTAGACTTAGGGTGGAGATGATACATCTAAGTGCGTTCAATTGTGGGGGCTGCTGATAAAGGAAAAGATTATGCATATGCGAGAACAGAAGCTACAGGGATTAGCTCTGCATCTTTCATCAATTTCCTGTGGCTCTAAAGCTGCTCTGAAGAATATTAGGCTTTTAAACAACATCAGCAACAAAATCACCTACTTGGTGGAGAGCAATAGTTGATAGTGTCACTATTTAATACAATGTCTTCCTTATTCTTTTGTTACACCTCTCTCTCCGCTGACTCTCCCCCTCTGTGTGTGCACGTGCATGTGCGTGTTCATGTGCGTGTGTGTGCGTGTGTGTGTGTGTGTGTGTGTGTGCTTAATAATGTGGACACAGAGATGCTGTGGTTCACATGTGGGAGTCAGAGGATAACTCCAGGCATTGATCCTTGGGTTACACTTTGAGGCAGGGTCTCTTATTCACTTCTGTAAGTGCCAGGCATGGGGGGGCCTGGTAGCCTCTAGGCATATACTGTCTCCATCTTTCATTTCACTGTAGAAGAGTTTGGATAAGACCCCACTATGCTTCTGGCTTTGTGTGGGTTCTGGGGATTTCCAATCGGGCCTTTCTGCTTGGACTTTAACCACTGAGCCATCTCTCCAGCCCTTTCTTAACTTCATTCACAGCAAATGAGGCTGCTGGGAAATCGAAGCAAAGAGTTCCCTGGTGAGTTGTCTCAGTCTATGGAAACTCAATATACCGACTTTGAAACCCCATCACTTAAGAGGTGATCATTCATTGTAGAGACAATGTATAGCTTCCACCCTGTTCCCCCAGGCACCTAAGAGTCCCCTCATAGATCAAGAGCCTTTGATGGAATTCAGAGGGAATCAGCAAACCCAAGTTCAGTCGATAGATCTGGATAAAGTCAAGAACAAAGATGGAATGCCCTGGAAATCATGTAAATCAATGGAGAATGGGAAGAGTTTGCCAAGTTCAATTTATATACAGATTTGCATAGCATTACAGAGCACCAGCCTTTACAAAGACCCAATGGTTACTTCTATATCCCGAACTGCAGGACTTATTTCCATAGATCTTCCCAATAACACAGAGAAGCAGACATTCTCCTCATTAAGCAGACAAGGTAACTGAGGCTCAGGGGAGAAGAAAACTTGTCAAAAATTAGACGTAAGCCAGCTGTAGTGGGACATCTCTGCAATCTGGCTCTTGAGAAGAAGAGATAGGTGGGTCAGGACTTCAAGGTCATCCTTGGCTAGGCAGGGAGTTCAGGGCTAGGCTGGACCTTCTGTAATGAGACCCTTCTATTAAAAAAGCACAGTTGTGGATACTTCAAGCTCTCATGACTACAGAAGGCAACAGGACTTAAGGTATTTCTCATTTATTTTTACCCTTTGACCTAAAGAGTTAATCACCATTTGCTGCTCTATTTGAAAAATGATCTTTTTAAAAAAGGAAAGTATGTTTAGGGAGAGTGAGTTTAAGAGTAATCCTAAGACTTGCTGTTCATTTTCTCTGGGTGCACATAGTCCCCCATGGATAATTCATCCGGGATGTGAGCTGGAGCTCATTAGAAGTCACTGGGCCTGGGGGAGAAGATAAAACCATGATTAAAGACATCTGAGCCCTCTAGGACAATTTATTATCTTGGATTTCATGTTTAGTAGGAGATGCTAATTCACATAAGAAGTCTCTGGGGGGCATGCAGGGACTCTAATTGTGGATCTCTGGAACCTCGGGGCATGCCCTTGCTCTTGCACTGGGCTAGGTACCAGGTCTGGACAGAGGTGCCAGGCCCAGGAACACCTTGCAACTATAATCAGCTTGGCCGTCGGGAGGGACAATCCTTTGCCATAACAGAGAACATGGCTCCAAGTTTTCCCTAAGGAGTCAGCTAATTTGTTTTTTCCTCAAAGTTCTGTCCAGTCATGCCAATGAGAAGGTGGAGACTTGGCCTCTGAAAGAAGACAAGTTTCAAAGCATTAAAGCAGCCAGCCGAGTGGCAGATAAGAGAGAGCAGTGATTCTGAGGGCCAAATTCCTCCCAGGAGCAGAGTGTATAAAAGACTATCTGTGGTGGCCTCAGGTTTGCACAGTGAGGAAGCTGGAAGACAGTCTCTAAGATCTGTAAATTCTGGAGAGATTGGAAGACAGAGTAGTAAAAGCCATCCCAGGGGTAAAGGCCCTGCCTGCATAGACAGTGTTGAAATTGTGACAGTCATGCTAGCAAAGAGGGCTGATCACTTTCCAAATGACGACTTTAGTGATGAATGTTTCAAATACTGGGGCAGATTTATGGAGTGGGGATTGTCAAGCTCACCATTCCTTGATTGAGGTGAGCTGAACAGAGACAGACAGAGGGACTTGCCCATGCTCACACAGAGCTGAGTTTGGGATCCAGGTAGTCTATTTCCCTTCTATGGTGTGGACTTGTTTGAGTGTCAAGGCTTGAATGCTGGAAGCTTTGTTCCTAACATGGTACTGATGGGGCACTGGGCCCTTTAAGAGGTGGGACGTAGAGGTCAGGGGGCATCATCTTTGAAATGGATTAGTATTGTACTTCTACAATCCCAGCTAGTCACCACAAGACTGGTTTGTTATACAAGACACAAACCTGAATCTGTCTTACTTCCAGAATTACAGTGTGACTTCTTTCTCCCTCTCAAGGTCATTCCAGAAGGCCCTCACCAAAGGCTTAACAGACAGGGTTGTCCAATCTTGAATTTTCAGCCCTCAAAAAAAAAAAAAAAAAGAGCTATGTGAATCTTCTTTCTTTTAAATTTCATGTGTTATTATTGTTGGTGGTGGTGCATGTACGTGCATGTGCATGTGTAAGAGCACTTAGGGTGCCTTTAGAGGACAACCCTTTGGAGCTGGAGTTGCAGGCATCAGTGAGCTTTCCAACATCGGTGCAAGGAACTGAACTCAGGTCTTCTGGAAGCTCAGAACTTGTTCTTAATTGCCGAGCCATCTCTCCAGCCCCAAACCTTTGCTCTTTATGCATTACCTAGGCTAGGTTTGTGTTCAGGTATTTGGTTTTAGCATTAGGAAACAGACTGAGATGTAATCCTAACCAGATAGTCTTCATCTTTGAGATGGGGATACTCATATCGCTGCCTCATAGGGTTATAGTCAGGATAAAATTATATCACAAATCAAAATTCTTAACATAGAAGGCTCATGGTAATAGTTTGTTAAGGGAAGTGAATTTGTTTAGTTTAGAGAAGCTACCATAATAGGAGGCTTAATTGTTGCCTACAAATACATGAAAAACCCCTTAATGGTTCATTTACATTTGACAAATATTGACCTTCTACTCAGACAAACAAAAGGCTTTGTATTATTCTTAAGTCTGTGTCATCCCAGAAGAGAATTTAATTGGAACAGGAGAAACTTAATTAGATGTAAAAAATTTTTTCTTCATGCTGGGTATAAAATTTCAAAAGAAATTATTGCAATTAGTTGTGAAAGTGGAATTCATAATGTTTAAATAAAGAATTACTATTTGCAGTGGCCCCATATACAAATGTGCAGGTTGTGCACAGTGCAAAACTTACAATGTAGTCTGTGCATGGAACTCCTTGGCAGAGTCCAAATGCAGCCTTTTATGAAAGTTTTGCTTTAAATCTAGCTTGACATGGTATAAAGTTCAGTTTTATGTGGAAGAACTTGAGCAGGGTGCTTCTAAGTGAACAAGTAGTGAAGAAGCTAGACTCTATTGAATACAATTTGCCAGTTCCTGAACTAAATGTCTTCTCACATGTATTTATTATGAATATGAGCATTTCTTAAAATACATATCTATTTATGAATGTACCAGAGTTACATGTTTATAAAGAAGAGAACCTAGTACAATCAACTCTATATTCACTGATTTTAATATAAAAAAATCCTAAGTGACAAGGCAGTTGAGTGTCATATTGACTTAGTGTGATAGTTGATTTTTGTCAACTTGGCACAAACCTAGACGTATCTAGAAGAATATATTCCAACTGAGAAATTGCCTCAACTAGGTTGGTCTTTGGGCGCGTGTGGGGAGGCATTTTCTCGCTTGTTGATTGATGTTGGAGGGTCCACCTCAGTGTGGGTGGTACCATCTCTGGGCAGGAGATCCCAGGAAGATAAGGAAAGAGGCTGAGTGTGAACCTGGGAGCTACAGCAAGCAGCTTTCCTCCGCAGTTCCCCTGGGTTCCTGTCCTGACTTCCCTCAATGTCTGGGCATGCAAGCCAAGCAAACCCTTCGCTCTCCAAGTTGCTTCTGGTCATGGTATTTGCCACAGCAGTAGAAAGCAAGCAAAGATACTTGAAACTTTTTCCTTTCTTGGAGAAAGGGTAATGGGTCATCTTCTAACTCTTGGCATCTTAGACAAGAAAGAAATGCATAAAGAGCTCGAAGAAAATATGCAAGATCTTCACAGAAGCGCCCTCTCAATTCTATTCTTCCTTTTCCTCTATGGCCTCTTCCTGCCATTATAACCATGACCTTGACCTCTTAGCCTACAGAAAGGGTTCTAAGCCAGAGACACAGGCTGTTCAGTTTGCATAACAGCAAATGAAGGCTCCAGAAAGTCTCAGGGAATTGGAGGAGAAAAAAGACTTCAGTGCTTTTCAAACATGCCTATTTTGCTGGAGCACTGGGCAAGACCTTACAAAACAGGGTTCCTTGTTCTGGTCTTTAAGCACCTGAGATGGGGTATGGTGAAAAGCTGCACTTCAAATCTCTGTAGCTCTCTCCTGCAGAGGGACCAATTTGCTAAATGAATCACCCTGATCTTGGGGGTTGGGTCTTGGGAAGAACAACATCTAATTTGAGTATTTCAGTTTACGAGTCAATAATTCACCCTTCGGTTTCTTCCTCCAGTTCAGAATGAAGGACCAGGAACACAAGCTCTTATGCACATGGCTATCATGTTGCATTTTTTTTTATTTTAAAATAGAATTTATTGAGCACGCAGTAAATTCAACACACTGAAAGGTTTGTTTGTTGTTGTTTTTCTTGTCAGAATTGGCACATGATGAAGAGAGCTTAACTTACTGCTAAATTAATACTCCAAAAATTTAAGTCTTAAATCATGTTCCATAAAAAGTCTAATAGTGTTATAAAAATATTAATTTACACTAACTTACATATAAAAGTGTTAGAAAAAGAATCTCATATTCAAACCAATCATCTAAGAAGTAAAAATCCAATTATGAATTCTTAAAAAGTTACTAATTTGAGTACAATGTATTAGGGAGGGAAGTGGACAAAAGCTACTGAATTTACATCACTTGTCCTATGGGGAAAGTTGCAGGACAACCAGATATATGGTAGGTATTTTTTATGTATATTTCAAAGGAATAGGAACGCTGTTTATAGTATTTGTAATGCCTAGTCAAACCCACCACGTGACGTGCTGAACTGATCAACCACTACATTCTTGAGTTGATCCAGTCTATTTTTCTTATTTAGGGAGAACTACAAAGGCTGCTTTAACTAGTGTAGTCTACCCATCGGGAGTCCAACTGCCAGCTCTGAAAGTTCACTGACAGGAATCAAACCGGAGTTCTAGCGAATCAGTTTAACGGACTAGATATATTTTCATCCAATGTAAAATAATTCTGCTTTGACCTAGAGCCGAGACGGAGGAGCTGGACATACCGCTCAGAGGCGGGCACAGCACTTGCTCAGTGTGTGCACAGCCCTGGATAAGTGCCCCACGACAGAAAAATCGCTTTAGAAATGTGGACATTGACAGAGCAAAGGAACTTAGAAAGCTCACTGGAGTTATTATAAAATGCCACTCTACCCAAACCTATATGCACAGTAACTAAAATACATGAATGCCAGCAGCATATGGAAGGACAGATTTCCTTAAAAAGGGCATTGAATCACATTCTAATATAAAGTATAATTGCGAATTAAAGTCAGCCACAAGCTAGAAGAAAATAAAAATGCATTTATGATTAATGTTTTCCCAGCTCTTGGGAGGCAGAGGCAGGCAGATCTCTGCATTAGAAGCCCATCTGGTCTATAGAGTGAGTTCCAGGACAGCCAGGGCTACACAGAGAGACCTCTGTCTTGAAAACAAACTAACAAACAAAAAAATCAGTGATTTCTATTTGATAAGCCACAAGTGTGGAACTTTCTAGCAAGTATTTTTTTTTGATTTTTAATATTTTTATTACATATTTTCCTCAATTACATTTCCAATGCTATCCCAAAAGTCCCCCATAGCGCCCCCCACTTCCCTACCCACCCATTCCCATTCTTTTGGCCCTGGCATTCCCCTATATTGGGGCATATAAAGTTTGCAAGTCCAATGGGCCTCTCTTTCCATTGATGGCCGACTAGGCCATCTTTCGATACATATGCAGCTAGAGACAAGAGCTCCGGGGTTCTGGTTAGTACATCATGTTGTTCCAACAATAGGGTTGCAGATCCCTTTAGCTCCTTGGGTACTTTCTCTAGCTTCTCCATTGGGAGCCCTGTGATACATCCAATAGCTGACTGTGAACATCCACTCCTGTGTTTGCTAGGCCCCGGCATCGTCTCACAAGAGACAGCTATATTTGGGTCCTTTCAGCAAAATCTTGCTAGTGTATGCAATGGTGTCAGTGTTTAGAAGCTGATTATGGGATGGATCTCTGGATACGGCAGTCTCTAAATGGTCCATCCTTTCATCACAGCTACGAACTTTGTCTCTGTAGCTCCTTCCCTGGGTGTTTTGTTCCCAATTCTAAGAAGGTGCACAGTGTCCACACTTTGGTCTTCATTCTTCTTGAGTTTCATGCGTTTAGCAAATTGTATCTTATATCTTGGGTATCCTAAGTTTTGGGCTAATATCCACTTATCAGTGAATACATATTGTGTGAGTTCTTTTGTGATTGTGTTACCTCACTCAAGATGATGCCCTCCAGGTCCATCCATTTGGCTAGGAATTTCATAAATTCATTCTTTTTAATAGCTGAGTAGTACTCCATTGTGTAAATGTACCATAATTTCTGTATCCATTCCTCTGTTGAGGGACATCTGGGTTCTTTCCAGCTTCTGGCTATTATAAATAGGGCTGCTATGAACATAGTGGAGCATGTGTCCTTTTTACCGGTTGGGACATCTTCTGGATATATGCCCAGGAGAGGTATTGCTGGATCCTCCGGAAGTACTATGTCCAATTTTCTGAGGAACCGCCAGACTGATTTCCAGAGTGGTTGTACAAGCTTGCAATCCCACCAACAATGGAGGAGTGTTCCTCTTTCTCCACATCCTCGCCAGCATCTGCTGTCACCTGAATTTTTGATCTTAGCCATTCTGACTGGTGTGAGGTGGAATCTCAGGGTTGTTTTGATTTGCATTTCCCTGATGATTAAGGATGTTGAACATTTTTTCAGGTGCTTCTCTGCCATTCGGTATTCCTCAGGTGAGAATTCTTTGTTCAATTCTGAGCCCCATTTTTTAATGGGGTTATTTGACTTTCTGGAGTCCACCTTCTTGAGTTCTTTATATATATTGGATATTAGTCCCTTATCTGATTTAGGATAGATGAAGATCCTTTCCCAATCTGTTGGTGGTTTTTTTGTCTTATTGATGGTGTCTTTTTTTTTTATTTTTTTAATATTTTTATTACATATTTTCCTCAATTACATTTCCAATGCTATCCCAAAAGTCCCCCATAGCGCCCCCCACTTCCCTACCCACCCATTCCCATTCTTTTGGCCCTGGCATTCCCCTATATTGGGGCATATAAAGTTTGCGAGTCCAATGGGCCTCTCTTTCCATTGATGGCTGACTAGGCCATCTTTCGATACATATGCAGCTAGAGACAAGAGCTCCGGGGTTCTGGTTAGTACATCATGTTCTTCCAACAATAGGGTTGCAGATCCCTTTAGCTCCTTGGGTACTTTCTCTAGCTTCTCCATTGGGAGCCCTGTGATACATCCAATAGCTGACTGTGAACATCCACTCCTGTGTTTGCTAGGCCCCAGCATCGTCTCACAAGAGACAGCTATATTTGGGTCCTTTCAGCAAAATCTTGCTAGTGTATGCAATGGTGTCAGTGTTTAGAAGGTGATTATGGGATGGATCCCTGGATACGGCAGTCTCTAAATGGTCCATCCTTTCATCACCGCTACGAACTTTGTCTCTGTAACTCCTTCCCTGGGTGTTTTGTTCCCAATTCTAAGAAGGTGCACAGTGTCCACACTTTGGTCTTCATTCTTCTTGAGTTTCATGCGTTTAGCAAATTGTATCTTAAATCTTGGGTATCCTAAGTTTTGGGCTAATATCCACTTATCAGTGAATACATATTGTGTGAGTTCTTTTGTGATTGTGTTACCTCACTCAAGATGATGCCCTCCAGGTCCATCCATTTGGCTAGGAATTTCATAAATTCATTCTTTTTAATAGCTGAGTAGTACTCCATTGTGTAAATGTACCATAATTTCTGTATCCATTCCTCTGTTGAGGGACATCTGGGTTCTTTCCAGCTTCTGGCTATTATAAATAGGGCTGCTATGAACATAGTGGAGCATGTGTCCTTTTTACCGGTTGGGACATCTTCTGGATATATGCCCAGGAGAGGTATTGCTGGATCCTCCGGAAGTACTATGTCCAATTTTCTGAGGAACCGCCAGACTGATTTCCAGAGTGGTTGTACAAGCTTGCAATCCCACCAACAATGGAGGAGTGTTCCTCTTTCTCCACATCCTCGCCAGCATCTGCTGTCACCTGAATTTTTGATCTTAGCCATTCTGACTGGTGTGAGGTGGAATCTCAGGGTTGTTTTGATTTGCATTTCCCTGATGATTAAGGATGTTGGACATTTTTTCAGGTGTTTCTCTGCCACTCGGTATTCCTCAGGTGAGAATTCTTTGTTCAGTTCTGAGCCCCATTTTTTAATGGGGTTATTTGACTTTCTGGAGTCCACCTTCTTGAGTTCTTTATATATATTGGATATTAGTCCCTTATCTGATTTAGGATAGGTGAAGATCCTTTCCCAATCTGTTGGTGGTTTTTTTGTCTTATTGATGGTGTCTTTAGCCTTGCAGAAGCTTTGTAGTTTCATGAGGTCCCACTTGTCAATTCTCGATCTTACAGCACAAGCCATTACTGTTCTATTCAGGAATTTTTCCCCTGTGCCCATATCTTCAAGGCTTTTCCCCACTTTCTCCTCTATAAGTTTCAGTGTCTCTGGTTTTATGTGAAGTTCCTTGATCCACTTAGACTTGACCTTAGTACAAGGAGATAGGAATGGATCGATTCACATTCTTCTACATGTTAACAACCAGTTGTGCCAGCACCATTTGTTGAAAATGCTGTCTTTCTTCCACTGGATGTTTTTAGCTCCCTTGTCGAAGATCAAGTGACCGTAGGTGTGTGGGTTCATTTCTGGGTCTTCAATTCTATTCCATTGGTCTATTTGTCTGTCACTATACCAGTACCATGCAGTTTTTATCACAATTGCTCTGTAGTAGAGCTTTAGGTCCGGCATGGTGATTCCACCAGAGGTTCTTTTATCCTTGAGAAGAGTTTTTGCTATCCTAGGTTTTTTGTTATTCCAGATGAATTTGCAGATTGCACTTTCTAATTCATTGAAGAATTGATTTGGAATTTTGATGGGGATTGCATTGAATCTGTAGATTGCTTTTGGCAAGATAGCCATTTTTACAATGTTGATCCTGCCAATCCATGAGCATGGGAGATCTTTCCATCTTCTGAGATCTTCTATAATTTCTTTCTTCAGAGACTTGAAGTTTTTATTATACAGATCTTTCACTTCCTTAGTTAGAGTCACGCCAAGATATTTTATATTATTTGTGACTATTGAGAAGGGTGTTGTTTCCCTAATTTCTTTCTCAGCCTGTTTATTCTTTGTGTAGAGAAAGGCCATTGATTTGTTTGAGTTAATTTTATATCCAGCTACTTCACCGAAGCTGTTTATCAGGCTTAGGAGTTCTCTGGTGGAATTTTTAGGGTCACTTATATATACTATCATATCATCTGCAAAGAGTGATATTTTTACTTCATCTTTTCCAATTTGTATCCCTTTGATCTCCTTTTGTTGTCGAATTGCTCTGGCTAGGACTTCAAGTACAATGTTGAATAGGTATGGAGAAAGTGGACAGCCTTGTCTAGTCCCTGATTTTAGAGGGATTGCTTCAAGCTTCTCACCATTTACTTTGATGTTGGCTACTGGTTTGTTGTAGATTGCTTTTATCATGTTTAGGTATGGGCCTTGAATTCCTGATCTTTCCAAGACTTTTATCATGAATGGGTGTTGGATCTTGTCAAATGCTTTTTCCGCATCTAACGAGATGACCATGTGGTTTTTGTCTTTGAGTTTGTTTATATACTGGATTACGTTGATGGATTTCCGTATATTGAACCATCCCTGCATCCCTGGGATGAAACCTACTTGGTCAGGATGGATGATTGTTTGGATGTGTTCTTGGATTCGGTTAGCAAGAACTTTATTGAGGATTTTTGCATCAATATTCATAAGGGATATTGGTCTGAAGTTTTCTATCTTTGTTGGGTCTTTTTGTGGTTTAGGTATCAGAGTAATTGTGGCTTCATAGAATGAGCTGGGTAGAGTACCTTCTGTTTCTATTTTGTGGAATAGTTTGTGAAGAACTGGGATTAGATCTTCTTTGAAGGTCTGATAGAACTCTGCACTGAACCCATCTGGTCCTGGGCTTTTTTTAGTTGGGAGACTATTAATGACTGCTTCTATTTCTTTGGGGGATATAGGGCTGTTTAGATCATTAACCTGATCTTGATTCAACTTCGGTACCTGGTATCTGTCTAGGAACTTCTCCATTTCATCCAGGTTCTCCAGTTTTGTTGAGTATAGCCTTTGGTAGAAGGATCTGATGGTGTTTTGGATGTCTTCAGGATCTGTTGTTATGTCTCCTTTTTCATTTCTGATTTTGTTAATTAGGATGCTTTCCCTGTGCCCTCTAGTGAGTCTGGCTAAGGGTTTATCTATCTTGTTGATTTTCTCAAAGAACCAGCTCCTTGATTGGTTGATTCTTTGAATAGTTTTTCTTGTTTCCACTTGGTTGATTTCGCCCCTGAGTTTGATTATTTCCTGCCGTCTACTCCTCTTGGGTGAATTTGCTTCCTTTTGTTCTAGTGCTTTTAGGTGTGTTGTCAAGCTGCTAATGTTTGCTCTCTCTAGTTTCCTTTTGGAGGCACTCAGAGCTATGAGTTTTCCTCTTAGAAATGCTTTCATTGCGTCCCATAAGTTTGGGTATGTTGTGGCTTCATTTTCATTGAACTCTAAAAAGTCCTTAATTTCTTTCTTTATTCCTTCCTTGACCAAGGTATCATTGAGACGAGTGTTGTTCAGTTTCCACGTGAAGGTTGGCTTTCTATTATTTATTTTGTTATTGAAGATCAGCCTTAGTCCATGGTGATCTGATAGGATGCATGGGACAATTTCAATATTTTTGTATCTGTTGAGGCCTGTTTTGTGACCAATTATGTGGTCAATTTTGCAGAAGGTACCATTAGGTGTTGAGAAGAAGGTATATCCTTTTGTTTTAGGATAGAATGTTCTGTAGATATCTGCCAGATCCATTTGATTCATAATTTCTCTTACTTTCTCTGTGTCCCTGTTTAGTTTCTGTTTCCATGATCTGTTCATTGGTGAAAGTGGTGTGTTGAAGTCTCCCACTATTATTGTATGAGGTGCAATGTGTGCTTTGAGATTTACTAAAGTTTCTATAATGAATGTGGCTGCCTTTGTATTTGGAGCATAGATATTCAGGATTGATAGTTCCTCTTGGAGGATTTTACCTTTGATGTGTATGAAGTGTCCCTCCCTGTCTTTTTTAATGACTTTGGGTTGGAAGTCAATCTTATCAGATATTAGAATGGCTACTCCAGCTTGTTTCTTCATACCATTTGCTTGGAAAATTGTTTTCCAGCCTTTCATTCTGAGGTAGTGTCTATCTTTTTCTCTGAGATGAGTTTCCTGTAAGCAGCAAAATGTTGGGTCTTGTTTGTGTAGCCAGTTTGTTAGTCTATGTCTTTTTATCGGGGAGTTGAGTCCATTGATATTAAGAGATATTAAGGAAAAGTAATTGTTGTTTCCTGTTATTTTTGTTGTTAAGGTTGGCATTCTGTTCTTGTGGCTGTCTTCTTTTAGGTTTGTTGAGGGATTACCTTCTTGTTGTTTCTAGGGCGTGGTTCCTGTCCTTGTATTGGTTTTTTTCTGTTATTATCCTTTGAAGGGCTGGATTCGTGGAGAGATAATGTGTGAATTTGGTTTTGTTGTGGAATACTTTGGTTTCTCCATCTATGTTAATTGAGAGTTTGGCTGGGTATAGTAGCCTGGGCTGGAATTTGTGTTCTTTTAGTGTCTGTATAACATCCGTCCAGGATCTTCTGGCTTTCATAGTCTCTGGTGAAAAATCTGGTGTAATTCTGATAGGCTTGCCTTTATATGTTACTTGGCCTTTTTCTCTTACTGCTTTTAGTATTCTATCTTTATTTAGAGCATTTGTTGTTCTGATTATTATGTGTCGGGAGGTATTTCTTTTCTGGTCCAGTCTATTTGGAGTTCTGTAGGCTTCTTGTATGTTCATGGGCATCTCTTTCTTTAGATTTGGGAAGTTTTCTTCTATAATTTTGTTGAAGATGTTTGCTGGTCCTTTGAGTTGAAAATCTTCATTCTCATCCACTCCTATTATCCGTAGGTTTGGTCTTCTCATTGTGTCCTGTATTTCTTGGATGTTTTGAGTTAGGATCTTTTTGCATTTTACATTTTCCTTGATTGTTGTGCCGATGTTCTCTATGGAATCTTCTGCACCTGAGATTCTCTCTTCCATCTCTTGTATTCTGTTGCTGATGCTGGTATCTATGGTCCCAGATTTCTTTCCTAGGGTTTCTATCTCCAGTGTTGCCTCATTTTGGGTTTTCTTTATTGTGTCTACTTCCCTTTTTAGGTCTAGTATGGTTTTGTTCATTTCCATCATCTGTTTGGATGTGTTTTCCTGTTTTTCATTAAGGACTTCTACCTGTTTGATTAGGTTATCCTGTTTTTCTTTAAGGATTTGTAACTCTTTAGCAGTGTTCTCCTGCAATTCTTTAAGGGATTTTTGTGCTTCCTCTTTATTGTCTTCTACCTGTTTACCAGTGTTCCTTTGTATTTCTTTAAGTGTGTTATTAAAGTCCTTCTTGAAGTCCTCTACCATCATCAGGAGATATGCTTTTAGATCCGTGTCTAGCTTTTCCGGTGTGTTGGGGTGCCCTGGACTGGTTGAAGTGGGAGTGCTGGGTTCTGATGATGGTGAGTGGTCTTGGTTTTTGATAGTAAGATTATTACGTTTACCTTTCGCCATCTGGTAATCTCTGGGGTTAGTTGTTGTCGTTGTCACTGTTTAAAGATTGGAGCAGAAGCTGTGTTCCACTCACCAGCAGTCTCAAAATCCTGTGGCGGGGGTCGTGGGTAGCTGGCAGTACCCCGGTGCTGGTCCAGCCGGAAGAGGCCTGTGGTCCTACTCAGGCTGGTTTTCTGCTTCCCTAACTAATGCAGTCTCAGGTCCCGAGCGCAATTGGATTGGAGCAGAAGCTGTGTTCCACTCTCCAGAAGTCTTAAGATCCTGTGGTGGGTGTTGTGGGTAGCTGGTGAGTGTCAGCTGACCCTGCGCCCTAGCCAACCCGGTGCTTTTCTGACCGGAAGAGGCTTGTGGCCCTATGTAGGCCGGATTTCTCTCTCCCCCTCATGTTGCATTTTTATGCTGCTCAAGTGGCTAACCCGCCTTGGAGGGTAAGAGGATTAGGTAGTAAACACTGTCTGATAAATATTAATTGAGAATCCTCCTGTGCATGATACCATGTGTTCCAGTAGGCCTAAGGCTGGGGGAGATGCGGGGGGCTTGTCAGAAGTTTCAGACACTGTCTATTTGCCTTTTCAAAGGACAGCCAAATGAATAACAGTCACTGGATTTAGACCTAGCTTCTGCCTAAGCACTCGCAAGCAGGGGACCAAAGCAAAAAGAAGCAGGAAGAAGTTTTCACAGCCAAGAATAATAGAGACTGGCAGGGAAAAGAACCCAAGACAGAAAATGAAATTTCCTCTGAGGAACAGGGAGAGGAAGGGAAGGGAGCCGGTCAAGCCATCCCTGGCTCTAGTCTAAGTGTCTCACCCCTCCCGGGTTCCACATCGGGTGCCAGTGAGGTCACAGCCTAGCTCAGCAGATTTTGGGAACTTCCAGAAGTCTCAAGTTCTTTTGGGATACCACTGTATTCTTTTCATGTGGGCTTTGCATTGTTTAAGTGCTTTATTTGGGGGCGGAGGATTTATTACTTTAGGGTGATGTTTCTTCTCATGGACAAGGCCTCGCTTAGGGAGGATTGTGCAAGGAGTGGGGTTTGCTCTGGAGACTCCTCCCCAGCCCGAGTCCTCTCCTAGGCACTCTTTACCTTGATTTTGCTCAGTGACTTCCCAAGTTGCTATTCTTCCTCTCCTTTTGTTTACGAGGCAGCCTTACACATTGAGGGGATGCCAGTGTTTGCGAGGGCCTACATGACATTTACTACCAAAAGAGGCCCCAAAGTGGCCATAGATAGAGAGAGTACTTCTCATGCTGGCTGTCTTTGGCTTTATTTTTTCCTTTTGAGAAAAAATTAATGACCAAAGCTGTTAACATTTCCAAAAAAGATCTTATATATGCTCATTTTCATAATTCTACTAGGAAATAAAAGTCTATTTATCTGTTTTATATTTATCTTAACATAAGTAAATAATACAAAAATAAAAATGCCCTAACATAAAAATAAAGGCTTCCCCTGAAGGCTTCCATATAAACCTGGCTGAGTGAATAGATCTATTAATCTTGGTGTCAACCCTAAATTCAGTTGAAATGATATTAATTAAATAACATACACATAAAGAAAAAAAGATTAGGAAACCGAAGGCCTATAGATATGGCTCAGTTTGTAGAATTCATGCCCAGAATGCTTGAGACTGGGATTTATACTGGGCTCTACATAAAACCAGGAGTGGTAGTTCACACATCTGTCTGTCATGCCAGTGCTTGGGAGGTGGAGTCACAAGGATCAGATATTCTCTGTTACTCTCAGCTACCTAGCAAGTTTGAGGCTAGTCTGAACTTCAGGAGACTTTCTTAAAATAAAGAAACAATACCAAGCAAAATGGGAACTGGAAGATGTCAACAAGATGGAAAGGAGATGCAGGAGTGATAGGGTCTCCTGAAAGAGCAGGGGAAAGGAAAAATGTGGGCCCCTAAGGCTGTGGTTCTCAATCCCTCTGGGGGTTGTAGATCAGATATCCTGCATATCAAATGTTTACAGTATGGTGCAGAACAGTAGCAAAATCACAGTTATGAAGTAGTAAAAACAATAATTTTATGGTCAGGGCTCACCACAACATGAGGGACTTTATTACAGGGTCACGGCATTCGGAGGGTTAAGAACCACTGCTGTAAGGGAAAGCACACAGTGGGAGCTCCCTCACCGACAGAAGCTCAGGATATGTAGGAGTTAGAAGCAAAAGGTTCCTCTACAAACCAGGGTGTGGGTGGGCTTGAGTCTAGGAGGATGAGTTAAAATTCTGGTTTAGGAGAAAGATTTTATGTTATTCCTATAACAACATACCGAAGAGAATTAGAAAGAAAAAAAAGGCAGAACATTTTTTAAACTTAATTTTTTGTTGTTGTTGTTTTGTTCACAGTTTGGATGTTCCTAATACATGCACAACTGTCTCCTTTGTTTTATGGCTTGTGGAAAACGAGCACATAATGGCAGATCATGTATGACAGAGCAAATCTAATTACAGCACAAACCAGGGAGCGCGAGAAGAGGAAGAAGAAGGGGACAGAATCCACTAACTTCTTGGAAAGGGCTTCTTCAGTGACCCAAGGACCTTTTATGGAGTCCCATCCTTTAAAGGTTCCAGAACTTTCCAATAGCTCTAGCTTGGGGACTAAGGCTTCACACTTTCTGATCTAACTTACCAGATCCTCAGTTCTCAGCTTTAGCTGTGCAGTCAGGCAACTCACCCTTAGGCTAGCAGAAGACAAAACGTTCCCCAGGAGAGGCTGCCGTGGGGAGCTCTGGGATTCAGCCACAGTGGAGTAAAGGCAGAGAGACCTCAGAGCAAGGGTCTCCACTGAATGTGGAGGGCTCAGTTATGTCTCAGCACTCAGACCTCAGAATTTGGCTATCAGGGGTATACTACTACCTAGGGAACATTGATGTTCAATTTAAAGGAAACAGGAAAACATCTCGTAGCCACTGCCCTTTGGGTATCCCCAGTTATGTGGCTGTCTCTTTCCTGCTCTGTATTTTCCTTGTAAGTGAATCAATAACTAACGGCGTCTCTCAGTATTGACAATATTTTATTTAATTTTTATTTATATGTAGATGAGTGTGTGCACGCCAGAGTGCACATGCACACATGTGTAGGGAGTTGGTTCGTACATGAGCACAGGCACTGCACAGAGCGGAAGAGGGCATCAGATTTTCCTAGTGCTGGAGTTACCTGTATATCCCAACGTGCATATGCCAATTTTTTCCCATTCACCTATTTATTGCTAAGGGGCATAGAGCTTCCATATTTGGCTACAGTAGATGTTGTAGCAAATGCTGGTATTTTTGCAAGACAGTGACTCTACTTCTTTTAAATAGACATTGAATTGGAACTGTTGGATCCTATGACCATTCTTCTCTTTTGGTTTTGAAGAGTCTTCATAGAGTTTTCTATAATACCTCCCCTGTATCTGTTCCTACTAGAGCTATACAGTGCTTTCTTTGAGTACACCCATCAGTGAGACTGGGGACTTCTTTTTGGTAGTCATTCTGATGGGTGTGAAATGGTATTAAATTGGGCCTTTGATGTGTGTTTTCCTGATAATTAGCTAGGACACACACACACATCTTTTCTTTATTTTCTGTCCTTTTGTAGGCTGTCTTTGGGAAATGTCTGAGTCTTTGGCCTGTTTTTCATATTGAGTTGTTTACTTTTTGATACTGGCTTGATGAGTTTATGTCTTGAATATAGGCTCTGTTTCATCTTCCTTTGTGTTTTGACTTTCTGTAATGCTTTGGTTTGATTGCTTCACCTTCTGTGTACATGTCCTAAGTTTCTGCTTTGTCTTATTATGGGACTCACACACAGCACCCTGTAGTCCCCACAGTTTCCTTTTAAGCTGTTGGCAGCTCAAGTTCAAGTGCATACAAAAATCTTCCTCCTCTTGCTTCTGTTTGTTGTTTAGTGTTACACTTTATATCCGTTTATATTCTTATCAAAGTCTTCCGGCCTCATACTTTCATGGCTTTCACCTTTTAGCCTTCATAGAACAGGTGAAAATTATTTAGATATCACAATTGCAGTATCAGAGCATCTGAATTTGGCTATGTATATGTCCCGGTTTGCTTTAGCTGTCAACTTCTTTGAAAGTTGACAAGGGAATCTCAACTCAGGGATTGTCCAGATCAGCATGGCCTGCGGGTATGTATGTATGGGATTGTCTTGATGGTTACCTGATGTGGGATAGCCCATCCCACTGTGGGCAGCAACGTTCTCTGGGCACATGGTCCTGGGCTGTATAAGAAAGCTAGCTCAGCATAAGAAGCCTGAGTATGAGCCAGAAATCAAAGTTCTTCCATGGTTTTTACTTCAGGTTCTTGCCCCAACTTAGCTCAGTGGTGAATCTGCAAGTATAAGTTAGGAAAAAACATCCTTAAGTTGCCTTTGGTCGGAGTATTTTATCACAGCAACAAAAAGATGAATGGAAGAGGATTCTTCCCTTGCACATGACATCTTTCTATGGGTTTTTATTTTCATTTTTATCTTGGATTTTTTTTTTTGTATCAGAGAGGGTAGTGGTGATGATTAGAAATGAATTTATGTTTTATTCCTCATTACTTTACTTCATTGAGCAAATAGCACTTCTTGCATGTGCAAGAATAAACAGAGATTCCATTTGCTTGTGGCCTTCCCTTCAGCTGCCTTACTACTGGGTGCCATTAATTTAAACTCAGTTATTAACCATCAAAGACTTAATAAAGTTTGCCTTTCCCAGGGATTTTTTTTCACTCTAATAGATAACTCCCAAGATTAGATAGCAACCTTGCAGCTTTAGTCTTACTAAACTGAAGGTAGTGGAGTATGCCTGCAATCCCAGCTCTCCGGGCTGTGGAGAAAGCAGGAAGACAGCTACCAAGTTGAGCCAAACCTCTTTTCAAATTGAGCTCCAGACCAACCAGGGCTCTTAGTAAGATTCTGTCTCAACAAAGCAAGGCAAAACAAAACAGAAGAGTTACCAATAAAAACATTAGTTATTGTTCCAGAAAAATATTGCTTTTGTGTGGAGGATGTGCTATCCACATTTCCCCCCCTCCCCTTCCCCCTCCCTGTCCCCCATACCCACAGAACTCTCTCTCTTTTGCCATAGCCTGCATAGCTTGGTCCTGGAAACCTGACTGCAGAGGCAAGGGAATAAAGAAAGAACAGACAGACACAGACACAGACACAGACACAGACACAGACACAGACACAGACACAGACACAGACACAGACACAGACACAGACACAGACACACACAGACACAGACACAGACACAGACACAGACACAGACACAGACACAGACACAGACACAGACACACACAGACACACACAGACACAGACACAGACACAGACACAGACACACACAGACACAGACACAGACATACACAGACACAGACAGACACACACAGACACAGACACACACAGACACACACAGACACATACAGACACACACAGACACACAGAGACACAGACACAGACACAGAAAGAGACAGAGACACAGACACAGACACAGACACAGACACAGACACAGACAGAGACAGACACAGACACACACAGACACAGACACACACAGACACAGACACAGACACACACAGACACAGACACAGACACAGACACAGACACAGACACAGACATAGACACAGACACAGACGACAGAAAAGTTGCGAACAGGTAGGCCATGTGCTCTGATGGAGATTTACCACCAATAACAGCCACTGAAAAAACAGTGAGTTTATTTTATACATCTGAATTGAAAAGGAAAGTTTATGACATACAACTGAATAAGGAGGCAAGTTTAGTTAATCTTGATAGGAGTCCTCTGTATGGAAGCAATCTGAGGCTGCAGTCATGGTAAAGAAGAAGCTGTGGTTGATAGCTTCTGCATACACTGTCAGTTTTTTGTTACCCCTGATCTTCACCTGGAGAAGGCTTTGCCATATCTCTGATCTTCACCTGGGGTGCTGGTATTTCTATGGACCTGAGACACTGGTGTCTTTGATATGGCTGTGCTCATGTAAACAATACACAACATTTAAGACTTTGTCTGCTCCTCATCCTCTTTCCTGCTTGAGATGGGAAGTTCCACATTTCTCTCATGAGGTATTGATGGGAAGGGGTGTCCTTCTCCACAATTCAGTGGATCCCTCTGTCTCTCTACTCGAAACACTGGGATACAACCTAAGATACTGAGTCTCGAGGGAATAGCACACAGGTGAAAAGAGCTTCCTGTTTCTGGTGGTAGGCCACACTAGTGGCAGCACCCCCACTCAACCTGCCAGCTTCCTTACCTGGTCATCACATTGGCACCCACTGCTTTCCCTAAATCTTCTCTGGCCTTGAGAGAAGAGGTGTGTGTTCTTGTACATATCCATCTTAGGATTGAGAAAAGACCTGGCCCTTCAATTCTGACAGGGGCAAGAGTTGAGTCTTGCTGCTTCTAAGGAGATTAAAGCAATGGCTGGGAACAGAGGAAGGGAACAGACATGGAGGGACAGAATTGTACAAGCTACAATGGCCTTTGGCTATAGGAAATATCTTCCTGTTCATGGCCTAAATCTCTGTGACTAAGAGTCATAATGTCCGTCCGCCCTGACATCATTTGGGAGTGCTCTAGATATCTTTCAGACTAATTGTAATGTGAGAGAATGGGATGCTCTAATGCTTGCACACAAGGAGGTTGGCCTTTCTCACTTTGGGGGAAACCCCTACTCTTTCTGATAGGAACATCCCACAGTCCTTATTCTAAGAGCACGTTTGGACCTTACTCTGCAGAAAAGAGTCTCTACACACAATGCTGACGGTAGAGGAGAGAACCAACTTGTTTTCAATCTCCATGTGAGCACTGCGACATGAAAATCCCCTCCTCCCAAATAATGTCTAAAGAAACTGAAGATGCGCTATCAGGCAGATACTTAGAATGCTAACCCACTACCTTCTCAGAATCTGGCTTTCTAAACAAAATCTAACATGAAGATTCAAACCCTGGCGTTTGTTTATGTGGTGGGCAGTGCAGATCATATCTTCACATCTATGGTTGAAGTTATGGGTCAACATTAGAACAAAATTTGGATGATCACCTTCCCTGAATTCTGAGTGATTTATTTTATTTAATGCCATGTTATCACTCTTATAAGAAAAGATTCTACCTAAAGCTGTACTATAGAGCAATTGTGATAAAAACTGCATGATACTGGTATAGCGACAGACAAGTAGACCAATGGAATAGAATTGAAGACCCAGAAATGTACCCACACACCTATGGTCACTTGATCTTTTGACAAGGGAGCTAAAACCATCCAGTGGAAAAAAGACAGCATTTTCAACAGATGGTGCTGGCACAACTGGAGGTTAACATGTAGAAGAATGCGAATTGATCCATTCCTATCTCCTTGTACTAAGGTCAAATCTAAGTGGAACAAGGAACTCCACATAAAACCAGAGACAGTGAAACTTATGGAGGAGAAAGTGGGGAAAAGCCTCGAAGATATGGGCACAGGCGAAAAATTCCTGAATAGAACAGCAATGGCTTGTGCTGTAAGATCGAGAATCGACAAATGGGACCTCATAAAATTGCAAAGCTTCTGTAAGGCAAAAGACACCACCAATAAGACAAAAAGGCCACCAACAGATTGGGAAAGGATCTTTACCTAAACTAAATCAGATAGGAGACTAATATCCAATATATATAAAGAACTCAAGAAGGTGGACTCTAGAAAATCAAATAACCCCATTAAAAATGGGGTGCAAACCGGGCGTGGTGGCACACGCCTTTAATCCCAGCACTCGGGAGGCAGAGGCAGGCGGATTTCTGAGTTTGAGGCCAGCCTGGTCTACAAAGTGAGTTCCAGGACAGCCAGGGCTACACAGAGAAACCCTGTCTCGAAAAACCAAAAAAAAAATGGGGTGCAGAGCTTAAGGAAGATTTCTCACTTGAGGAATACCGAATGGCTGAGAAGCACCTGAAAAAATGTTCAGCATCATTAATCATCAGGGAAATGCAAATCAAAACAACCCTAAGATTCCATCTCACACCAGTCAGAATGGCTAAGATAAAAAATTCAGGTGACAGCAGATGCTGGTGAGGATGTGGAGAAAGAGGAACACTCCTCCATTGTTGGTGGGATTACAAGCTTGTACAACCACTCTGGAAATCAGTCTGGCGGTTCCTCAGAAAATTGGACATAGTACTACCAGAGGATCCTTCAATACCTCTCCTGGGCATATATCCAGAAGATGTTCCAACTGGTAAGAAGGACACATGCTCCACTATGTTCATAGCAGCCTTATTTATAATAGCCAGAAGCTGGAAAGAAACCAGATGCCCCTCAACAGACGAATGGATACAGAAAATGTGGTACATTTACACAATGGAGTACTACTCAGCTATTTAAAAAAGAATGAATTTATGAAATCCCTAGGCAAATGGATGGACCTGGAGGGCATCATCCTGAGTGAGGTAACCCAATCACAAAAGAACTCACGTGATATGTACTCACTGAAAAGTGGATATTAGCCCAGATACTTAGAATACCCAAGATATAAGATAGAATTTGTGAAACCCATGAAACTAAAGAAGAACGAAGACCAAAGTGTGGACACTATGCCCCTTCTTAGAATTGGGAACAAAACACCCATGGAAGGAGTTACGAAACAAAGATTGGAGCTGAGACGAAAGGACGGACCATCTAGAGACTGCCATATCCAGGGATCTGTCCCATAATCAGCCTCCAAATGCTGACACCATTGCATACACTAGTAAGATTTTGCTGAAAGGACCCAGATATAGCTGTCTCTTGTGAGACTATGCTGGGGCCTAGCAAATACAGAAGTGGATGCTGACAGTTAGCTATTGGATGGATCACAGGGCCCCCAATGGAGGAGCTAGAGAAAGTACCCAAGGAGCTAAAGGGATCTGCAACCCTATAGGTGGAACAACAATATGAACTAACCAGTACCTCCCCCCCCCCCGCCCCCCCGGAGCTCATGTCTCTAGCTGCATATGTATCAGAAGATGGCCTAGTTGGCCATCAGTGGAAAGAGAGGCTCATTGGTCGTGCAAACTTTATATGTCTCAGTATAGGGGAACGCCAGGGCCAAGAAGTGGGAGTGGGTGGGTAGGGGAGTGGATGGGGGAGGGTATGGGGGACTTTTGGAATAACACTGGAAATGTAAATGAAGAAAATACCTAATTAAACAATAAATAAATTGTACCCTTCCATAGATTAAAAAAAAAAAAACCACAAAAGATTCAATTACCAGTATTACAGTTGGGATTGACAGCTGGGGACTTTCACTCCAAACTTATACCTGCCTAACCCAGGGGGGACCAACAGATAAACCTCCATATTAGTGGGGGTCACTATCCCAAGAGCCAAGTAAGTGCCCCATGCAGAAAGCTCTGGGAACCCACATAAACGTATACCTCAGGTTCAAAGATAGCTATTTTTTCCTTCGTAACCTCAGTCACATATTGGAATTGATTTGCCCAGGCATGTGTACAGGGAATTTCAAGGTAGACCCTGAGTCCATCTGCCCAACCAGCACTATGGGAGCAGAAGGTCGCCTTATCTTGTTGTTGAACTCAGATCATGTCCTGCTCTAAATGACTCCATACTGAATAAACAATGTTTTTTGTTTGTTTATTTGCTTTGGCTTTGTTTGTTTTTAGACTGTGCTTTTTCCAAAGAGGCTCAATTTTACAGGCAGCTTATGTGTCCATTTTGAGAATGGAGGATGTCCCTGTACCTATGTCGATATGTGAATGACACCATTGATCTTGTATGAGTAGAAACAAGTGACTTCTTCTTGGAAATGAGAAGAGTGCTACAGTATCCATGTTGTATCAGGGTGAACTGGGACTGCAGTGGCACATGGCCACACAGGCACACTAAAATCCAACCAGGAAAAGCAGGGATAAGAACCTAAGAGGAGATGGTGAGAAACTCCCTAACATGGACCCCATAAAGAAGTAGATACTTAACACTGCTGTGGCAATGGTTTCCTTCAGTCTGTCATCTGATCAATTTGTGGGTGTGTGTGTCTGTGTGTGTGTGTGTGTGTGTGTGTGTGTGTGTGTGTGTGTGTGTGTGAAGAAAGCCACTGATGGAGGACTCTCAACTGTCCCTGGGGCTTCACCTAGGCTCTGTCCCTTGCTGTTGACCCCACCTATCCATCCTCTTCCCAGCTCTTCATCTCTCTGTTCACTCTTTCCTCTAGACACCCATCTTACCCCTCTGCCCCTGCAGCTAGACTCAAGTCCGCACTTCACCTCTGACTTCTCATCATCCACCAGTGGCCACAGCAGCTTCTATTTGTAATTAATTACCTCAAGACCAGATTCTGTTTACAGTTTGGTCAGCTTCCCTGCTTCTCAGGTCTCCTGAACCCTCTTGAACTGTGCTTCAGCCTCTTAACACTTTGTAGCCATTCTGCAATGTATCTATAGATGCAGGAATGTTTACTCTGTACTGCAGAACATATGGTCTGAGAGTTAAAATTAGTGATTAAGAAGTTCTCGTGTTTACCTCAGCCATGATTATCAAGGAAAGTGCAAGAATCTAAAAAGTTACTACCAACAAAACTGCCATACATTGTGAATTTGTTGCTAGCCAATAAGTTCTCCCATTGTGGAAAGGCACAACCATGTTTGACTGTGTTTCTGACAGCGTATGCTTACAAAACCCTGTTCTATCTGGCTCTGCATGAGTGAGGAATATCAGTAGAAGTGACATTGTCAGTGGCCATGTGGTGGGTCAGAGTCTCAAAAGATCCTTTTAGAGACATCTGCTCAGGTAAAATCTCAATTCACCCTCCTCCCACCCCATATTTTAGTTAGGGTTTCTATTGCACCATGACCACTGCAGCTCTCATAAGGAAACATTTAATTCGGGCTGGCTTACAATTCAGATAATCCATTATTGCCATGGCAGGAAGTACGGTGGCATACAGGCAGGCATGGTGCTGGTGAAGTAGCTGGGTTCTATATCTGGATCAGCATGTAGCAGGAAGAGAGAGTAAGACTCTGGGTCTGTCGTGAACATCCAAAACTTAAAGCCCCACCCCCTCCAGTGACACACTTCCTCCAACAATACCAAACCTACTTCAACAAGGCCACACTTCCTAATAGTGCCACTCCCTGTGGGCCTATAGGGGCCATTTTCACTCTGAAAGAGCAGGTACCAAGTCTCTGTGGGAAACCTTTCTGTTCACCACACCACCACCTGCCAGTGCAGATAGCAGATACTCTCTGTACCGTGATAGGATGACAGGACCACCTGGCACCTCTTTCCCAGATCAGGTGGTACAAAATGATACCATCCCTCAAGTAATGATAGTTACCAGCATATCTTCTTGCCGAGTTTTGGGTTCCATCAGTAATATGGTGTTTGAATTCCATCAGGGCTTCCCTTGACATCCTGTCCTCTGGGAGCATCTCCTAAAGTGAAGGCAGGCTCATTTTCTGACACCGAGTTATTAGCTCGGTAACGAGTAGTTTCTTAGGTTACGTTTTGGATAATAGATGGCTGGATGGTAGCCAAAGAATTTTGCTACCCTTCTCTTCTGTTATTTTCAGATGACCTAGACAGTAAGGGGGGTCTTAGAATGGACATGGGGGTTATAGCTTGGCAATGGCTGGGACACAGATCAGCGTGGCCAGCTTCAGCTGTTAATCAGTGCATTAAAAATCTGCTCACCCATGGTCTGAGCCTCTTCCTGGCTTCTCTTTGCTCCTATGCTCACGGTAGCTTCTGAGTTCTGGTTGGCACCCAAGACCAACACCCGTCCTCACTAGCAGGTTCCACACTACTGGCTTGGGATCCAGGGCAGGCAGAACCCCACATCTAGCAGCCTACTCAAACCCCAACATTACCTGCAACATTCAGCCTGCAGGATGTGCCCAGGTCTGACAGTCACAGAAAAGAATTTCATGGTAAAGTAGTGTAAAGCAGATTGGAATATATTAAAAGGGTTAATGTAGATTTAAGCGTGGGGGCTAAACAGAGAGAATGGTGCTCAGGTAAAAGAGAGCATCTACCAAGTGTGGCTTCCTTAGATACTCAAGCGCCCAAGCGCCTTTCCATATTAACAGTTTGGTGCTTCTGAAGTTACATCTCAAAGGGTTGCTAAGGAGCTTCGTGAGATCCCAGGGCAGTTCCTCAGAGTGTTTACTGTTACAGATTAAGGTAACACCTGAGATCACAGGGGATTTGCACAAGGAAGTTAAGATGTGTTTACTATCAACGAAGTATAGAGTCCTGTTTGGAGAAGATTTCAGATTTCTGGCTGAGAAGGCGGTGAGGTCATAACTTAATGTTTTGAGCAGTTTGTTGATGTCTTAATATTGAAATATCTCTGCGTGAAAGGACTATTGTATTTATGAAGTCAACCCTTCATAGAAAATGGGAATTGTGCTAGAATTCATTACTCTTGGCTGGTGAGAGACTGCCACACAGATCCTGGGGTGACAAGGGTTTTCTTTATGTCCTGTTAAACTCCCTTTTCTTTCCAAGCTACTTCAACACTGCTCATGTCCAGGCAAGATCAACTGGACTGGGCTCCTTTTGCATGGGCAGAATGCATTGACTGGTAGTGTGTGTGTGTGTGTGTGTATTTAGGATTTCCTTCCAGGAAAAGGAGGGGAGGATTCTCATGTTGTCTAGCATAGTATCTAGAGCATGGTGGTTGCCCAGTCAGAACTTCTTAATGAGAAGCGGCAAATGATCAGAATCTAATGAGAGGCACAACAGCAAAAAGGAGGTCAGGAAAGGCTCCCTGCAGTGGGAGGCATTTCTGTGTCCTTCTGTGTCCTGAGTGCAGGGGAGCTTTTAGAGTGAACATCTTCTTAAGTGGCTGATGCACATTGTGTAGCATAATCATGGGATATTATATTTCTTGAGGAATGTAGACTGGAGTGTTTGGATCAGTTAGGAATTGTCACTGAAGTTGAGTGTAGGCAAACAACACCATCTAGAAGTCCTTGAGTCTGCTTTCACTAAAATTATCTCACAAAAAACCTAGGTTAATTCCCTCAGCCTGTGTAGAAGCCAGCACCTTGAACTTTAGGTGGAGAAGTTGGCTTGACCCCAAAATATGCCACTATCATGAGACCTCAACAAAGCTACCTCAGCAACCGAATGATTATACTAACTGCGTTACTTAGGGTTGTCCAGAGAAATTTTATCATAGGAACCTCTGAGAATTGGGAACATCCATGTCTAAAACAGAAGATGGGGGTCCCACTTGAAGCAGAGAGAGACAGTTACCCCTTCTGCTCTTCTGTTCTAATTATTCCCTGCACAGTGAGCCAGCATGCTGATCTACATGGTAACCTCTTTCAGAAGCATTATCACACTCAAACCAGGAAGTGTTTTACTGGCTGTCCCAGTACACCTTAGCCCAGTCTAACCACATATAAAATGGACCATCACTAATCCTTTGTTGGTGGTCAGGCTCAGAGTGCTTTGGGATAAAGAAGATACTTAGAATTTGTCCCTTTCACTCAGCCAAGTGTCAGCTGAACTCACCTGCCCTTCCCCCACCTCTGTATCTAGCCTTCTCCTCTTTGGTTGAAAATGAGCTTTTGGCCATGACAGAGGGCAAAAGGGCACAGTGGCCACAGTGGTCAGCTCCACATTCACATGAACTAAACCAATAAGATCAGAAGGAGCGCAGTGCCTTCCCCACCCACTTCAGAAGGCTGGGTTTCTAGAAAGTCTCTTTCTCTCTCTGGCCATGCTTTGGTACAATTCACACTAGCCAGGGGTATGTGTGTGTGTGTGTGTGTGTGTGTGTGTGTGTGTGTGTGAGACATACTCATTCTTCCTGAGATATGGGCAGGAAGTTAGAACTGGGAGTCCTGTCCAGAAGTTTAATGAGGGACCATGAGCTGTGGATGGATATGGGGTAAAAAGGCTGTTGTCAAAGAACCCGAGAGGAGAGAAGTTAGAAACAACAAGTAACAGGAATCCTCCAGGTTAGGTGTGAGGGGAGACACAATAAGTTTGGAACTGAAAAGGAATAAGCAGAACTTGAGGAATTCTGGAGCCCAGAACAATGTGTGTGGGAGGCTTGGAGATCTTGAATGGGTATGCACAGCAGGCTGTGGTTGGCATCAGCCAGGCCTGGACCCTGAGGGAGAGTCAGCAGGAGCCAAAGCTTTTCCCAGGTGAGGGCTAGTGAACATTTCTTGATTTAGAACGAAAAGGGGATGGATCTCTGGTGTGCTGACTTCATGGTTTCAATTTTCTTGAACCCCCCCTTTCTTCCTCCCTCTTCCCCTCCTTCCTTCTCTTCCTTCTATTTTTTGAGAGAGGAGTTTATGTCACCCAGACTGGTCTGGAAATCTTTCATGTAGCTTAGAATGGTCTTGAAATTCTGATCCTCCATCCTCTGCCTTTGGAACACTAAGATTGTAAGTATGTCACCCTCCACAACCCGTCTATGCAGTGTTGAGGATGGATGCTAGGCGATCCACTGAGCGCAAGCCCAGCCCATGGCCTTTCCCCCACTACCCTGGGAGGTTTCTCGCCCATCGATCAGGAAGGAAAATTGCCAGTTTAACCAAAGGAAATCTTCCACTTACACTGAAACCCTGGAGATATTTATTGAATACAGAATAGTGGTCTGCATTGTGAAGTTGTTAGCTCTGATGGAGCCCTGTGGACACGGAGTTTGCTGCTGAAGATTCGGAAACTCAAAAGTGAGCAAAGGAACTGCAGAACTGGGACTCAGCTGATAGGAAAATCCTGAATCTGTTGATTTTTATAAGAGTGGAAAGAAGTGTGAGTTTTTTTCCCTAGTGTAACCCCAAGGCAAAGTTTTACTGTAGCAATTTCTATCAAACTTTATGGTAATTTGTCTACAGCAAGGAATGGTCATTGTCAGAATGAAATTGTCATCCACAGAGACCATTGTAGAAATCAGAAAGAAAGATAAGTAAAAAGAAGACAATAAATCTATGCAATAATTATAGTCAAGCAAATAATGCAGATACCATGACACCATGACCATGCATGTTTGGGTGCACAATGGGGCCATTTCTTCCACATTCATTGTCATGTAGAACAGATGCACAGCAAACACTTCTGGCCATTTGTTGCTAGCTTTATATGTTTTTCTAATAAAATAACTTCCCAAAGAAGGAATAAAACTAAAACAAAAAGAACGAGATTTGCCAAAAGTCAATATGCTGATTTCTTTTCCCCAAGAAAAGAAATTTATTTTACTTCCTCTAGTTGGCCCCATGTCCCACTCAGGCTAAGACTGAATAACTCTAAGGACACAGGCCTCCATTGCACTTCTTTGGATGTACTTACCCACCAACACTACACTGCCTGCCTCTGTGTTGACATTCCCAGGCTGGGACTTCCAACATTCTATAAACACCCTTGTTTATTTTTCTTTTAGAGATTGTTGATTTATCCCAAAGCAAAACTTTTCCTTTGGTTGAATGTGACTGCTAACTAACTAGATATGCTCAACACTCAGACCTGATGCCTATGGACATGACTCCTGGGAGTGAGTGACAGATAGGTGGAAGGCAAGGGTCAAGGAGACCTCAGCTGTTGACTCTGGAACAGATCTTTGAATAGGCGACCAAGTGACCAATTACTGTATAACTTCCCTAACTTCAAAAACTCTCCCACTGGTCTGTAATCCCACTAAACAATAATTATTCTGTTTTTTCCCTCTGAGACATACAAAGGCATCCATAGCCCTCCATTAGGAAATTAAAGTTTATTTTCAATTTCCTTGGGCTAGGCAAAGGCAGGGAGAAAATTAACAGTCTGCATCATGTCTGAAACTATACAAGCATTGAAAATGTGACAAGGTGTCACAGTGTAGAGAAATCACCCAAAGACAATGCAATATATAACTGATAGTAATCTCTGAAGATATATTCAGAGGGCAGGCACTGGATGAAGCCGAGAAGAAAGGGCAGGGGAGGAGGTAACTGGAAGTGATTTGGGTCATTGGAAAAAGCCATGTTGTAGCCATCCACACCAGTGTAATATCCTGGACAATATAACATCTGTCCAGTTCACTGGATGCAAATACCTGCCCCTCCTCCACCCCATTGTCCCACGTAGTTTGCTCAAGGTAAAGCAGATGTTTTCTATGCTTTCTTTATTCCTCACCCACAGAGCTTCTGTTCCTTTCTATTTCTTTGGAATGACATCACTCTCCTTGCTTTTTGTAAAAATTTCCAATTTGGTCTATTCATTTATGTTGAGTTTCTCCCAAGAGCATGCACTGCTGCACGAGACACAAGGAGAGTGAGCTGTAAGGAATGGTCAGGGAGAAGGAGCAATTCCACACGCAGTTACCAGCCACCATTATGATTTGTGTCCCCAAAACACAAAGGATGAGCCTGCCCTAGGCCTGGCAAGGCTTGCTGGAGGAGATGACATTATATATAATGTTATATATGGTGTTGTATATAATATTGTCATACACACATACAAACACACATAGGTTGATTGTATCTATAGATACAGAAATGAAAATGATGTGGATGGATTTAAAGAGCTGTGGTCTACATAGGTCTCAGTGTTAATTCCCATCCCCTTAAATATGTGTTGGAAACAAGACCGAATCGATTAGTAATGTCTGTACCAGAAGTTTCATGAGGCAGGTGAGGATACTTTGTGTTTGTTCCAATTTTTGTTTGCAAGTCACAGAAACCAAGCCTGGTGAAATTAAGTAAAGAGGAATTTTCAAGGCTTCTATAAGATAGTCAAAGGGTCTGTGGAGGGCTATGGGGGAAAAAGACGAAGAAAACAAGGGCAGAAAGCAACAGTCAGCAACAGGGCCTTCAGTCACAGCAAGTGGAATTGGCCTACCCCTGAGGGTTTGCAATATTCACTCACTTTTCGAGGTTCTGTGAAGGGCACCTGGCTCACCAAGCCAAGCTAATATGCACCATGTGATCTGTAAGATGAGAGACAGGGGAGGAAACGCTTCATTTGATTTCGAAGTAAGAAATGGGGCCCTTCCTTATGAATGTAACCCAACAGAGATCATTCCCCACCCAGGCAAGGAATGAGGATTCAGTCATCAGGAAGACCCACGAGCATCCTTTATCTCCTCGGCACTGAATGCTATTGTATTACCTGACTCCTGCTTTCCATTGTATCATACAACTACTGGACGCACTCCTGCTAAAACCTGGAGCACTTCGATAATTACCTCCTTCAGTTGAATTCCCCTGAAACAGACTTTCTGGATGGAGGACAAGAACCCACACATTTTGAAAAGTCACATTGGTTCCTGAGCAGCTCTGGGGTGCATGCCGCATGCCCAGGCTTCTGCTGTAATTTTGCTCATCGTGGACAGGACCACTTCCTGATATCCTCACGTACCCTCTTCTCTGACCTGACCTCTTCTGCACAGCCTGGACCTCATTTTAAACATTGGTTCTTTGAAGTCAAACGCCGAGTGGCAAAAAGAACGCTTCAGTAAATACGTTGTTTGTTTTCTTGAGTTTATTCGTGATAATTACCTTCATTGATTTTTCTTCTCCATTAATTTGATTAATCTTGGGGTCTGTTTCTTTAATAGGCTGCAGAGAAGAGATTTCTCTTTCTGTTCTGGAAGGCCAGTGTTGACAAAACAGAGGATGTGTCTGAAATAGCAAGAGATTGGGTTGCAGAAGGGGTTGGCACACACACGCTTTCTGAGCAAGTAGCTAGGCTGAGGTTCTCTGCAATTTCTTTTCAAGACCCCCTGTTTAAAGGCAGTGCAAGCCCCTGTTGGTTCAGGAGTGCAGGTCTTAGAGTTCTTCACCAAAATTACCATGAAGGCCAGGAAGTGCAATATTCTGTGACCTTTCTACTAATTTAAACAGTTTTAGAAACAAATGGAAAGGCCCGAAGAATAATAGAGCCCAAGCTTTCTTTTTTTTTTTTTTTTAATATTTTTTTATTACGTATTTTCCTCAATTACATTTCCAATGCTATCCCAAAAGTTCCCCATACCTTCCCCCTCCACTTCCCTACCCACCCATTCTCATTTTTTGGCCCTGGTGTTCCCCTGTACTGGGACATATAAAGTTTGCAAGTCCAAAAGGGTCTCACTTTCCAGTGATGACCGACTAGGCCATCTTTTGATACATATGCAGCTAGAGTCAAGAGCTCCGGGGTACTGGTTAGTTCATAATGTTGCACCTACAGGGTTGCAGATCTCTTTAGCTCCTTGGATACTTTCTCTAGCTCCTCCATTGGGGGCTCTGTGATCCATCCAATAGCTGACTGAGAGCATCCATTTATGTGTTTGCTAGGCCCCGGCCTAGTCTCACAAGAGACAGCTATATCAGGGTCCTTTCAGCAAAATCTTACTAGTGTATGCAATGGTGTCATCGTTTGGAGGCTAATTATGGGATGGATCCCTGGATATGGCAGTCTCTAGATGGTCCATCCTTTTGTCTCAGCTCCAAACTTTGTCTCTGTAACTCCTTCCATGGGTGATTGTTTCCAATTCTAAGAAGGGGCAAAGTGTCCACACTTTGGTCTTCGTTCTTCTTCAGTTTCATGTGTTTTTCAAATTGTATCTTATATCTCGCTATACTAAGTTTCTGGGCTAATATCCACTTTTCAGTGAGTACATATCATGTGAGTTCTTTTGTGATTGGGTTACCTCACTCAGGATGATGCCCTCCAGGTCCATCCATGTGGCTAGGAATTTGATAAATTCATTCTTTTTAATAGCTGAATTACATTTACACTCTCCATTGTGTAAATGTACCACATTTTTTGTATCCATTCCTCTGTTGAGTGGCATCTGGGTTCTTTCCAGCTTCTGGCTATTATAAATGAGGCTGCTATGAACATAGTGGAGCATGTGTCCTTCTTACCAGTTGGGACATCTTCTGGATATATGCCCAGGAGAGGTATTGCGGGATCCTCCGGGAGTACTATGTCCAATTTTCTGAGGAACCTCCAGACTGATTTCCAGAGTGGTTGTACAAGCTTGCAATCCCACCAACAATGGAGGAGTGTTCCTCTTTCTCCACATCCTTGCCAGCATCTGCTGTCACCTGAATTTTTGATCTTATCCATTCTGACTGGTGTGAGATGGAAACTCAGGGTTGTTTTGATTTGCATTTCTCTGATAATTAAGGATGTTGAACATTTTTTTTCAGGTGCTTCTCAGCCATTCGGTATTCCTCAGGTAAGAATTCTTTGTTTAGCTCTGAGCCCCATTTTTTAATGGGGTTATTTGATTTTCTGGAATCCACCCTCTTGAGTTCTTTATATATATTGGATATTAGTCCCCTATCTGATTTAAGATAGGTAAAGATCCTTTCCCAATCTGTTGGTGGCCTTTTTGTCTTATTGATGGTGTCTTTTGCCTTGCAGAAGCTTTGCAGTTTCATGAGTTCCCATTTGTCAATCCTCGATCTTACAGCACAAGCCATTGCTGTTCTATTCAGGAATTTATCCCCTGAGCCCATATCTTCGAGGCTTTTCCCCACTTTCTCCTCTATAAGTTTCAGTGTCTCTGGTTTTATGCGAAGTTCCTTAATCCACTTAGATTTGACCTTAGTACAAGGAGATAGGAATGGATCGATTCGCATTCTTCTACATGATAACAACCAGTTGTGCCAGCACCATTTGTTGAAAATGCTGTCTTTCTTCCACTGGATGGTTTTATCTCAATTGTCGAAGATCAAGTGACCATAGGTGTGTGGGTTCATTTCTGGGTCTTGAATTCTATTCCATTGGTCTACTTGTCTGTCACTATACCAGTACCATGCAGTTTTTATCACAATTGCTCTGTAGTAAAGCTTTAGGTCAGGCATGGTGATTCCACCAGAGGTACTTTTATCCTTGAGAAGAGTTTTTGATATCCTAGGTTTTTTGTTATTCCAGATGAATTTGGAGATTGCTCTTTCTAATTCATTGAAGAATTGAGTTGGAATTTTGATGGGGATTGCATTGAATCTGTAGATTGCTTTTGGCAAGATTACCATTTTCACAATGTTGATCCTGACAATTCATGAGCATGGGAGATCTTTCCATCTTCTGAGATCTTCTTTAATTTCTTTCTTCAGAGACTTGAAGTTTTTATCATACAGATCTTTCACTTTCTTAGTAGAGTCACGCCAAGATATTTTATATTATTTGTGACTATTGAGAAGGGTGTTGTTTCCCTAATTTCTTTCTCAGCCTGTTTATTCTTTGTGTAGAGAAAAGGCATTGACTTGTTTGAGTTAATTTTATATCCAGCTACTTCACCGAAGCTGTTTATCAGGCTTAGGAGTTCTCTGGTGGAATTTTTAGGGTCACTTATATATACTATCATATCATCTGCAAAAAGTGATATTTTGCATCTTTTCCAATTTGTATCCCCTTGATCTCCTTTTGTTGTTGAATGGCTCTGGCTAGGACTTCAAGTACTATGTTGAATAAGTAGGGAGAAAGTGGGCAGCCTTGTTTAGTCCCTGATTTTAGTGGGATTGATTCAAGCTTCTCACCATTTACATTGATGTTGGCTACTGGTTTGCTGTAGATTGCTTTTATCATGTTTAGGTATGGGCCTTGAATTCCTGACCTTTCTAAGACTTGTATCATGAAAGGGTGTTGGATCTTGTTGAATGCTTTTTCTGCATCTAACAAGATGATCATGTGGTTTTTGTCTTTGATTTTGTTTATATACTGGATTACGTTGATGGATTTCCGTATATTAAACCATCCCTGCATCCCTGGAATAAAACCTACTTGGTCAGGATGGACGATTTCTTTAATGTGTTCTTGGAGTCAGTTAGCGAGAATTTTATTGAGTATTTTTGCATCTATATTCATAAGGGAAATTGGTCTGAAGTTCTCTATCTTTGTTGGATCTTTCTGTGGTTTAGGTATCAGAGTAATTGTGGCTTCATAGAATGAGTTGGGTAGAGTTTCTTCTACTTCTATTCTGTGGTATAGTTTGTGCAGAACTGGAATTAGATCTTCTTTGAAGGTCTGGTAGAACTCTGCAGTGAACCCATTTGGTCCTGGGCTTTTTTTTGGCTGGGAGACTATTAATGACTGCTTCTATTTCTTTAAGGGACATGGGACTGTTTAGATCGTTAACTTGATCCTGATTTAACTTTGGTACCTGGTATCTGTCTAGAATCTTGTCCATTTCATCCAGGTTCTCCAGTTCTGTTGAGGATAGGCTTTTGTAGGAGGATCTGATGGTGTTTTGGATTTCTTCAGGATCTGTTGTTATCTCTCCCTTTTCATTTCTGATTTTGTTAATTAGGATGTTGTCCCTGTGCCCTCTAGTGAGTCTGGCTAAGGGTTTATCTATCTTGTTGATTTTCTCAAAGAACCAGCTCCTCGATTGGTTGATTCTTTGAATAGTTCTTCTTGTTTCCACTTGGTTGATTTCACCCGTGAGTTTGATTATTTCCTGCTGTCTACTCCTCTTGGGTGAATTTTCTTCCTTTTTTCTAGAGCTTTTAGGTGTGTTGTCAAGCTGCTAGTGTGTGCTCTCTCTAGTTTCTTTTTGGAGGCACTCAGAGCTATGAGTATTCCTCTTAGAAATGCTTTCATTGTGTCCCATAAGTTTGGGTATTTTGTGGCTTCATTTTCATTAAACTCTAAAAAGACCTTAATTTCTTTCTTTATTCCTTCCTTGACCAAGGTATCATTGAGAAGAGTGTTGTTCAGTTTCCACGTGAATGTTGGCTTTCTATTATTTACTTTGTTATTGAAGATCAGCCTTAGTCCATGGTGATCTGACAGGATGCATGGGACAATTTCAATATTTTTGTATCTGTTGAGGCTTGTTTTGTAACCAATTATGTGGTCAATTTTGGAGAAGGTACCATGAGGTGCTGAGAAGAAGGTATATCCTTTTGTTTTAGGATAAAATGTTCTGTAGATATCTGTCAGATCCATTTGTTTCATAACTTCTGTTAGTTTCACTGTGTCTCTGTTTAGTTTCTGTTTCCATGATCTGTCCATTGGTGAAAGTGGTGTGTTGAAGTCTCCCACTATTATTGTGTGAGGTGCAATGTGTGCTTTGAGCTTTTCCAAAGTTTCTTTAATGAATGTGGCTGCCCTTGTATTTGGAGCATAGATATTCAGAATTGATAGTTTTTCTTGGAGGATTTTACCTTTGACGAGTATGAAGTGCCCCTTCTTGTCTTATTTGATGACTTTGGGTTGGAAATCAATTTTATTAGATATTAGAATGGCTACTCCAGCTTGTTTCTTCTGACCATTTGCTTGGAAAATTGTTTTCCAGCCTTTCATTCTGAGGAAGTGTCTATCTTTTTCTCTGAGATGAGTTTCCTGTAAGCAGCAAAATGTTGGGTCTTGTTTGTGTAGCCATTCTGTTAGTCTATGTCTTTTTATTGGGGAATTGAGTCCATTGATATTAAGAGATATTAAGGAAAAGTAATTGTTGCTTCCTTTTATTTTTGTTGTTAGAGTTGGCATTCTGTTCTTGTGGCTGTCTTCTTTTTGGTTTGTTGAGGAATTACTTTCTTGCTTTTTCTAGGGCGTGATTTCCATCCTTGTATTGTTTTTTTTTTTTCTGTTATTATTCTTTGCAGGGCTGGATTCGTGGAAAGATAATGTGTGAATTTGGTTTTGTCGTGGAATACTTTGGTTTCTCCATCTATGGTAATTGAGAGTTTGGCTGGGTGTAGTAGTCTGGACTGGAATTTGTGTTCTCTTAGTGTCTGTATAACATCCGTCCAGGCTCTTCGGGCTTTCATAGTCTCTGGTGAAAAATATGTTGTAATTCTGATAGGCCTGCTTTATGTGTTACTTGACCTATTTACCTTACTGCTTTTAGTATTCTATCTTTATTTAGTGCATTTTTTGTTCTGATTATTATGTGTCGGGAGGAATTTCTTTTCTGGTCCAGTCTATTTGGAGTTCTGTAGGTTTCTTGTGTGTTCTTGGCCATCTCTTTCTTTAGATTTGGGAAGTTTTCTTTTTTAATTTTGTTGGAGATATTTGCCGGTCCTTTGAGTTGAAAATCTTCATTCTCATCCACTCCTATTATCAATAGGTTTGGTCTTCTTATTGTGTCCTGGATTTCCTGGATGTTTTGAGTTAGGATATTTTTGCATTTTCTATTTTCTTTGATTTTGTGCCGATGTTCTCTATGGAATCTTCTGTACCGGAGATTCTCTCCTCCAACTCTTGCATTCTGTTGCTGATGCTCGCATCTATGGTTCCAGATTTCTTTCTTAGGGTTTCTATCTCCAGCGTTTCCTCACTTTGGGGTTTTTTTTTTTATTGTGTCTACTTCCCTTTTTAGGTCTTGGATGGTTTTATTCAATTCCATCACCTGTTTGGTTGTTTTTTCATGCAATTCTTTAAGGGATTTTTGTGCTTCCTCTTTAATGTCTTCTACCTGTTTAGCAGTGTTCTCCTGTATTTCTTTAAGTGAGTTATTAAAGTCTTTCTTGATGTCCTCTACCATCATCATGAGATATACTTTTAAATCCGGGTCTAGCTTTTCGGGTGTGTTGGAGTGCCCTGGACTGGGCGAAGTGGGAGTGCTGGGTTCTGATGATGGTGAGTGGTCTTGGTTTCTGTTAGTAAGATTCTTACATTTACCTTTTGCCATCTGGTAATCTCTGGAGTTAGTTGTTATAGTTGTCTCTGTTTAGAGATTGTTCCTCTGGTGATTCTGTTACCCTCTATCAGTAGACCTGGGAGACTAGCTCTCTCCTCTGAGTTTCAGTGGTCACAGCAGTCTCTGCAGGCAAGCTCTCCTCTTACAGGGAAGGTGCACAATTATCATTTGGACCTCCTCCTGGCTGAAGATGAAGGCCCAAAACAGGACCTTTCCCAGAAGCTGTGTTGCTTTGGTCTGTCACAGAAGCTGGTAGTTTCAGTATTCCACACTCTCACCTGTGCAGACTTTCTGTGGAGTCCCGGAACCAAGATGGCTCTTGCCGTTCCTGAGGCAAAAGCCTCCCAGGCCGGGCGGACACCTGTCCTCTGGCCGGGAAGGTGGCCAGATGTCTGGAGCCCGAAAATGGCGCTGCCTCAGAAGCTCTGTGGCTCTTGCCTGTCCTAGAAGCTGTTAGCTTCTGTAGTCCACACTCTTACCTCTGCAGGTTACTTTCTGCGGAGTCCGGGAACCAAGGTGGCTCCTGCTGATCCTGAGGCCCTAGTTTAATTCTTAATGCTCTACCATTGTCAAATGCTTTCCTACTTTCAGACATTTACACAATGGATGACAGCAGTATTGTTTTATTGTTGGTCCTTATTCACTGGTGCATGTGTCAACTTTTTAATGGGTGTAAGTGGCTTAGTAAATATTAACCCAAGAACTAGAGATAAGTCCTGACTTTGGGTCACTGTGTGAACAGCCACCTCTCGAGGTGTCTGTGCTGAGGTGGCTGTGGAGCTCTGACCAGTGGGATGGTCTCCCAGCCATGTGGCTTCACATCCAGGTGATGGTGGTCCCTCTCAGGATGGTGGCCCATGCTGACAGCTATGGTCTTGATGGAATGTCATGCTCTTTGAAAAGTTTGCGCAACACAGAATCATTTCCTACATTCCTGAAGTAAAAAATATATATATATATATATATATATATATATATATATATATATATGGCAATGCCCCAAATTGGATCATGTCCAATCATGGAGATAAAATATCCCTTAACTCACTTTTTTGTTCCTAAAGAAAGACCGAGATGATATGTGTGTTTATATTTGTGTGCTTTGAGCAAAACTCATTAATGTGAACAACATGTGAGTGTTCTGAGACAGAGCAGCTCATTGGTTCATGGTAGTCTGCACAGTAGTTTGTTATGTGCCAGCAGCTTAGCACATACAAACATTGTTTCTCTGGGATCTTCACACTCACTTAGATCAGCAATGATGATCACACAGGGCTGTACCTCAACTTACACTCCTAAGCTCAGGACTGGCATCACGAATGGATGATGACATCCTTTCCTGCTGAGATTGGTGGCAGGATCTCAGGGCTGCAAGAAGCACCAGAATGCTCTCCCAGCCCAGTGGTGTCAACCAGCTTCTCTTTGTGAAATGCTGTCTTGTGGAGTAGTAGGAAGATTCTATGTGTGTCTGAAGACAGTGACAGTGTACCCACATACATGAAATACACACACACACACATATATATATATATTGTCTTTAAAAAGAAGATCTTGCTGGTCCCTGCAAATGGCTGGTGAAGTTAGACCTATAAAGGGCGAGGACTAAGGTACCAAGATGTTAAAGACTCCCATTTCTTTCTTAGAGGCTTCTCTGGATCTGTAAAGTAGAGCCGTGATCAATATGTATAGACCTATCTTTCCTGGAAAAGTGAGCATTAAATGAATCCATACGGAGTTAGTGAGAGAGAGCAAAAACAGTCCCTTTTTCCTGTCACCCAGCTCTAGTCTGTGAAAGAGAAAGACCTGAGAAATCTGTGGTGCCATTTAAGAAGAATGTCTCAGGAGCAGAGGGCAGACTGGATTCTTCCCACTATCTCTGCCACTTCCCAGCAAATAATGACATGAGAGTGAATATGTGGAGACTTGGGTAGGCATCTTTCTGCCTCAAAGATTCTGGAACCACCTATGATAGTAGGCTTGGAAAGAGAGTAGCGGGGGTGGGTGGAAAATGGTGCTTATGTCTTTTGGGAAAAATGGGTTTTCCTACTGATTTAATAGTCCCAGAAGAGTACCTAAAGAACTTTCTAGAATGTGGCTATGTGGTTCTTTTATCCAAGAGGCACTTTGATACATGATTGAAGAAGCCTTCCTTGACCACCTAGGCAATTAGAGTGTCCCCTCCAATCACAGAACACTACCTGGTCTATTTCCTTAGTAGCACACACAGTGTGAACTTAGTTTTCAGGTTTTAGTTTATTTATTGACTTGAAATTGCTTAAGGTTGTTTTTGGTGGTGGTGGTGGTGGTGGTGGTGGTGGTGATGGTGGTAGTGGTGATGGTGGTGGTGGTAGTGGTGATGGTGGTGGTGGTGGGAATCAAGAGTGGAGACTGAGTGTCTAAGGTATGTCGAGTAAGCACTTATAGCATAATATAGTGTCATTGGACAAATATTCAATGAGAGGATGGACTTGGTTCGTTTTATTTGGCTCTATTGCCAGTACCTGGGATAGAGTATGTGCCTAGTGAGATGATATGAGGGAAGTAGGCCTCATCCAACCAGGATCTCTAAAGGATAAGCAGCAGCTGGCCAGCTGGGCTGGTGGTGCTCTCTGGAGCCCCTGACCTGGCAGACAAAGCTTGTGTTAGCAGGTGTGGTGGGAGGAAAGGGTAGGGACTACAAACTAGAACAAAAGTGTGTCTTCCCTGGGATTCTGTTATGTCTGCCTTTCACTAACTGCTCAACTGGGAAGCAACTCCGCTTTGTCATTTTATTTATTTATTCTTTGGGAATTTCAGATAATAGTTTCTGATTATGTTCTGTTCCCTTCCCCCAATTCCTCCCAGAGTCCTTTGATTCCCTACTTACCAACTTCATGATCTTTATCTTTCTTCAAAGAGACAGACAAACAACCAAACAAACAAGCATGGAGTTTGTTTTGTGTTGGCTGACTGCTTCTGAGCATGTGACCTGCTATGGAGTATGGTTTATATACCCGTTGTCTCTTCATTGAAGTAAACTGATTTCTCCTCTTCCAGATACTATCAAGTGTGACTAGCTTCTTGGCTAGGAGTGGATCTTTGTGCCACTTCCTTCCTCCATGCTGGACACTCTCTGGCTTGACTCATGCAAGTCTCGGGCATGCTGTCACTGTCTGTGAATTCATATGTTCAACTGCTTTGTGCTTCACTCTTAAAATGCACCCCCTTCTTCCGAATAGATCCCTGAATCTTGATGAAAATGGTGGGAGAGATATAGACATCCCATTTAGACCTGAGCCTTCCAGTCTCTTATTCTCTGAAATATGTCCAGTTGTGGGTCTCTGTGTTAATACCATCTGCTGTCAAAGGAAGCTTTTCTGATGATGGCTAAGTGTACAGACATAGGGGGTATAAAAAATATGGCATCAGGAGCTATTTTACTGCCATGTCTATTTAGCAGAATGAACAGTAGTAGATTGGGATGCAACCCTTTAGATGAATTCTTTCATCCTCTCTCTCTGCAGCTCCTAATCTGTTGGAAAGTCATATGGGTGCCCAGTTGGCTCTGACTGATAGGCTGTCAGGGGTGAGCATTCTTCAGCTCAGATGCATTCCAGGCTTAAACCCTACCGGCATGGTCAGAGATCGTCTGGAAATAATGGAAATAGACACCCATTTGCTAGTGTTGGCTAACAGTATTTTCGCAGACTGAGACTCTAGATAAGCCTGGGTAAAGCAGGCCATTTGCAAAGTCACTCATTCTTTATCCTTCTAATTAGAAACCCAAATGAGAACCCCACAAACCCAGTCAAGATGTTGTGGGAAATTACAGCCTTTCTTTGCCACAAGTTATACAGTTATAAAAGTCATAAATAAGGATGCAAAGAAAGAGGAACACTCCTCCATTGTTGGTGGGATTGCAAGCTGATATAACCACTCTGGAAATCAGTCTGGCAGTTCCTCAGAAAATTGGACATAGTACTACTGGAAGATTCAGCAATACTTCTCCTGAGCATATACCCAGATGTTCCAACTTGTAATAAGGACACATGCTCCATGATGTTCATAGCAGCCTTACTTATAATAGCCAGAAGCTGGAAAGAACCCAGATGTCCCTCAACAGAGGAATGGATACAGAAAATGTGGTACATTTACACAACGGAGTACTACTCAGCAATTAAAAACAATGAATTTATGAAATTCTTAGGCAAATGGATGGATCTGGAGGATATTATCCTGAGTGAGGTAAACCAATCACAAAAGAACACACATGATATGCACTCACTGATAAGCAGATATTATCCCAGAAACTTAGACTACCCAAGATACAACTTGTAAAACACATGAAACTCAAGAAGAAGGAAGACTAAAGTGTGGTTACTTTGTTCCTTCTTAGAATAGGGAACAAAATGCCCATGGAAGGAGTTACAGCAACAAAGTTTGGAGCTGAGATGGAAGAAAAGACCATCCAGAAACCATCCCACCCAGGGATCCATTCCATATACAACCACCAAACCCAGACACTATTGCATATACCAGAAAGAATTTGCTCACAGGTCCCTGATATAGCTATCTCTTGTGAGGCTATGCCAGTGTCTGGCAAATACAGAAGTGGATGCTCACAGTCATCTATAGGATGGAACACAGGGCCCCTAATGAAGGATCTAGAGAAAGTACCCAAGGAGCTAAAGGGGTCTGCAATCCTATAGGAGGATCAACAATATAAACTAACCAGTACCCCCTACCCCCCAAAAAAACCCTGTGTCTCTAGTTGCATATGTAGCAGAGGATGGCCTAGTTGGCTGTCAATGGGAGGAGAGGCCCTTGGTCTTGCAAAGGTCATATGCCCCAGTACAGGGGAATGCTAGGGTCAGGAAGTGGGAGTGGGTGGATTGGGGAGCAGGGCAGGTGGAAGGTATAGGGGACTTTGGGGATAGCATTTGAAATGTAAATGAAGAAAATATCTAATTTAAAAAAGAAAGAAAAAATAAAAGTCATAAATAACAATCTCTTGTATTTGAGTAGATAACACTCTGCAGTTTATAAGCACTTTTACCTGTATTATACAGTTTGATAGAGGAAAAGAGCAATTGTCCTATAATCTTTAAACTACTAAAGTCATAAAGCTGATAAATATCATGTGTGTGCAGTAAATAAACATGCCTGTTTGAATTCAATGTGAAGATGAGTTGCTATGGCACACTCCACTTAGAGTCAACGTTATGCATCAAGGTCACATTGAATGATGGACAAATGTAACAGAAATTGGGAAGACTGCTTTGAGAACTAAATGGTCAAAAAAATGCAGTCAAGTCCAAGTGTAAGACTTGAGAAGCCCCAAGAAGTGAGAACCTACAAATGAAAGTGCACTGATACACGTGTGCATATGCATAAACTAACTCAGGAAACTTAAAACACTCGTTGTCCTCCTACCTTGGCAAAAGAATTCTGATACTGTAGAAGACCCAAGTTGGAATGGACCATTCTTAGTTAACTTGGGGTTCCTTGATGGGATGGACGTAAGAGGATAGGGGATTCTGACATTTATACTTGCAACTTCATTTCACACCCTGGATGCTTTGAGTTTAGGCAAGAATACAGCCAAGCCCTACACTGGATCTCCAACCATCATCGGGAGTTTGGTCCCTTGAAAAGTGGTCTGCATGACCTCAGGTGTGAACTTGGGCTATCCAAACAGAAAATTCTAGGTTGCTGGGTCCTGTGAGAGAAGTGGCTCCAGGATCTAGGTGACATGTTCTATTGGCTCCTGGAAGTGCTCATTCCATTCCTGGGAGAGAAATAGTAAAAGGAGTTGGCAAGGAGGCTTAACCCAAGCGTGGGTAAAGGCCCTCTACCTGGGCTCTAAAGGAGAAATTATGAGTTTCTGTGTAAGCTACTTAATTTCAGGGAGTTTTGTAGAGTAGTTCAAATAGACTAAGGTAGTTAGTATTAAATGAATGTTGATTGCTTTGTGGCTGTGTCTTAGTTACCTTTTCCTTGATGTAAAACCTCCTCAAATGTATGGTTCCTAAGGCTACACTAATACAGTTTTAATTAAGTCCAATTCACATATTTATTTGGGGAACTGCTAGGGATTCAACTCTATTCAGGGCTTTCTGCATGGCAGGTAAGTTCTTTGCTATTAAGATAACTCCAGCCCTGTGGTTTTTTTGTTTTTAATTATTTGGAGTTGAGATAGACTATCCAATAGTTAGAGCAAGGGAACTAAAATTAGGAATATAAAGTAGGAAGACAAAGCATTCTGCTTCCAGCCCAGACAGATGAATTAAAAGAACAATAAGCATAATTATATTTCTTTGATATTATAAAGTATTATAGAGTTTTTGTTTCCCAAGCACTCCTTTTCTGCCATTCCTCTTGGAAACCCTCTGCTCTCAGACTTAAAACTGGCGCCCAGGACTATTGAGCAGCCCAGGACCTCAGAGAAGTCAACATAGATCATCTATCTCTACCTCCCCCTCTGTCTTCTGCCAACAAAGAAGCAAGTACTCAGAGTTCTGGACTTAAAAGATGCATTCTTTTGCTTCCTCTTGCCACCAATAAGCCAACCTATTTTGTTTTTGAATGAATGAATCCTAAAGGAGGATTTACTGGTCAACTGACCTGGCCAATTGACCAACAACTCTCCCATGCACTTTGATAAGATTTTGAGGGTTGACCTGACTTTCTGGCAAAGGTATCCAGACAGTATCTTGTTAAAGTATATGGATGACCTAGCTTCAGAAACAGAGGGGGGAATGTCAAAGGTCACCAAGTTCTAGAGGTACTACAGGTCCACAGGATCTAAGACAAGGAATCCCAACTCTATGTGCATCTTATCACCTACCTGGGATACAACTTGGAAGGAGGCAAACAAAGGTTGTCCCAAAGCCAAATTTGTTGATCCTACAAATACCCATACTGAAGATAAAGAAACAGGTGTGGGAGTTTCTGAGGCGTTGCTGTTTACGGATACCCAGGTTTGTGAGTTTCCATTGCTTGAATAACCCATTATCAAGTACTCTTTCTACACCAGCCCTATATCCTCTTCTGTAAAACACCAGCCATCAACCCAGCCAGCTGACTGCCATATGATAACCCAGTAGAGCCCCTTAGATAATGTCCTTGAAGTGACTGCTGTCTGATCTAACAGATGTCCTGCTACAAAAACAGAAGATGTGATGTACTCTGGTGAAAGCAGCTTTGCTCGATATGAAACCAGGTATGCCAGGCCCACAGTTTTCATCTTGGACAGGACACTATGGGCCTAGTCTCTCATCCAAGGGACTTTAGCACAAATTGTTGAACATTAATCCAGGCACTTCACTGGGAGAAGAGCAAAGCCATCACCATGCACACAGACAGTATATATTTGTCACAGCCCATGTACATGGGGCCCTCTATAGGGAGAAGGAGCTTCTACCTCAGATGGAAAAGAAATAAACAACTAAGAAGAAATAAAGGCCATACTAGGGGCCACATGGCTGCCAAAAGAGATAGTCACTGCCTATTGCATAGGAGATCAAAGAGGGGAATCCACTGGAGGTCCAAAGGAATAGGGGAGCAGACTTGGTTGCCAAGAAAGTAGCCCTAGAACCCATGAGATCTTTCTAGATCTTGGTGACCCTGCCTGAATCTGAATTTGCTCCAATGCCCAAACTACACACAGGAAAGAAACCAGATGGACAAAAAGGGAAGACGCCAAACAGGAGGCAAATGAGTGGTAGCTTTTGCTGGCTGGGAAACCTGTATTTCCTGCTGCTATGGGAAGAACAAATGGAGTCACATCTCCACCAGGCCATCCATCTGGGGTCTCCAAAACTGCTGATTTACTCAGGCTCAGATATTACATCTTTCAACTAGACAATCTTGTCAAAGACATTGTATCTAGGTGAACCTCCCAAAGGAGGAGGAAGTGTCCTGGGAAGACTGTGCCCAAGGAATTACCCTCAGAGAATATTGGGAAGTTGACTTCATAGAGATAAACCCCAAAATTCTTGGCTAAAACTATTTGTTAGTTTTCATACATAACTATATAATACTATGTCTGCTTAGCTGACAGCTCCCAGCATCCAGACAATAGCATTGTACTCAGTGGTGCTAAAAAACCAAGTCTTCCTTGGGGCACAGTGATTCCTTCATAGTCCTAGAAAGGGAACCATCACAATCTACCTATAGCCATAGGAAATACAATCCCAGAACTATAAAGGTTAGGGCCTGGAGGGAAGCCAAATGTCATTATTGGAAAACCATAGAACCAAGGGTGTCAATGGCCCAGACCCAGCCAGCAAATTTCCTATCTAAAACAATTGGCACCTGGGTTATCTAGCCCATTGACCTGAATGGTCCCACTATGTTACTCCTGGGATATGAGTACATATCCTAAGATGTACTCATATAAGATGGTCCTTAGACAGTAAGCACAAAAACTTCAGTTTTCCCAGAAAGTGATCCAAAGGGTTAAAGTCAAGGAGGCAACAGAATTCAGCTCTACACTGTTCAGCATGCTAGAAAGAGTATATCAGCTCCTTGACTATTCTCACCAGGACTGTTGTTTATGCCTGAACCCCAGGCTACCATATTATATTGTGATTGAAGCTAATCAGACAATAAGGTCCACTTCGAATCCTGACAACTGTACCTAGAATCAACCTAAGCTGATCCCAGGGGACTGCCAAGGAAGGGGTGCCTGCTTAATGCCACCAAGATTCTGCCTACTTAGTTCCTCCTATGCAGTTTTCTGTAGCCATACCCAGCATGTTAACCCCAGAAATGATGGTCAGATACTTTTGTAAGGCCCCAGAAACTCCCTGATTTTCTTGCACGGATGGCTTAATCAAGTACCAACCTTTTTAATTGTTTGCATTGAGGGAGATCTCTGTCCTTGTGTCCTTATGCAAGCCAGACCCAGCTGTTTTTCAAAACAGAGAAGAGGGCAGGGTATACTTTCTAGATTCAGGGATTTTCTGTGAGTAACAAGCCATCCCAATCCTTTTTTCTCTGTTGGTGGGGACAGGTATGATGGGCTCCATCATAGGTGGACCCACAGCCCTATGTAAGGGGAATACGATTTTTAAGGAACTCAGTGCTCAGAGACATGTAGACCTGACCCATCTGAAAAATTCTGTTGCTCCTTCTGGAAGTCCAGCTAGACTCTTTAACCAAGCTTGTTCTTCAGAATTGAAGAGGATTGAACTCTTTATGAGACAAGGAGGTCTCTGTATGACACTGGGAAAAACTTGTGGCTTTTATGCCTACCAGTCAGGGGGTAATTATAGAAAGTTTAACCATAGTTGAAATAACAACCTTCAGGAGAGAGAAGAAAGGAGACATCAAGAGTCTAATAACTGGTACCAATCTACTCTCCAGGTTTCACTGGTTAGCTGCTCTATGCACAGCCATGGCTGTGGCATTAGTTCTTTTGCTCTTAGCCCTTACTGTAGGATCCTGCTTGCTCAACTGCCTACCTAATGATGTTAAACAGAGAATAAAGTCTTTTAGATTGGCAATAAAGACTTTCTATTGTGCTTTAAGCGTGTCCATGTGTGTTCTCTGGTGCAATAACCTTGTAATTATATCACTGTATATTTTTGTAAAAAATGCACCAAAATGCTTTGAGGTTCGAAAGAAGTATAGTCATTGCACATGAGAAATTGAAAAGAAATACTTGATGCTGTGAGAAACTGAGATCACACACACACACACACACACACACACACACACACACACACACACACTTACACGTTTACTCACCTCAGATAGGGAACTTGCAACAGATCAAAGTAAACACTTGTGCCTAAGTTCAATTTGGTGAACAAGAGCTTATTGGAGCTATTTTCAGGAGTATGGATAAGTGGTTACATACAGGGCCCGATACTACCCCAAAGCATCCGCCCTGCTGCAAAACTCACCCCTCATGGGTGATGACTCTCAGAAGCTGCATTCTAGAGCTCTCTGTGGGATTGACAGGCAGCTTGACTGATGAGGATGTCGTCTTGACGGCTGGGCTGGCTCATCTCCTCCAGCAGCCGTGTGCTGCTTCTCCAGTCTTGGGGAGGAGCTCTGGAGAATTGTGTGGATTTCAGCTTTTCCAGTCCTCCAAAGTTTGTTTAGTTTCCAAGTCTTATCAGCCCTATCTTCCACCTTTCTGGAGAGAATGTTCCAATTTGGAGAAAATTGGTACACAACCGATGATAGAAATTGGAGGGAGATCAGTACAAAAGGAGGAATCAAAGGCAGCAGACAGGACATGGACCAACTTGGATATGTCAACAGTGGCTTCCTAAAAGTGCATGATTGAGAAATTCTCAGGCGGTGCCTGAATTCAGTGAATGGTGATGGATTAGTCATGTCAAGGAGGGGCTGACAGTGGCATGTGTGCCATGAATGTGGTGCCATTTGACTGGAGGAATGCACATAGTATTTAGTAGGGGAAAGTAGGGTACTTTGGGTCATCTTTACTTCTTAGCCATTGTCAGTACAGAAGACAATCTACATTATTCTTTGAAATTCTATCTATCTATCTATCTATCTATCTATCTATCTATCTATCTATCTATCTATCTATCTATCATCTATCATGTGTGTGTGTGTGTGTGTGTGTACGTTCAAGTGATGTCCATGTGATATCATTGTTCATGTGTTGAGGTCAGAGGACAACTTGAGTGAGTCAGTTCTCTCCTTTCATTATGTAGGTAACAGGGATTGAACCCTGGTTGTCAGGCTTAGAGGCCAGTATCTCTACCTTAATCCATCCTTCTTGACCTTCCCTAACCACATTCCTATTAAAAATTCCTATGTACTCGAATATTTGTGGGTTTTTTTGGCAAAAATATGATCTTCCCAGTGTCATTGAGAAAGTTTTTTCAACCTATGGATAAAGATCAGCTAGACACCTGCTAAGGTGTTAATTGTTGATAACTGGATTAATATGAGACCTGGGAGCTCTTTTCATCTCTGTCACTAACTAGCTGTGTGACCTTGAGCAAATCCCTTAATCCTCCTAGACCTCTATTTTCTTGTCTTCAAAACAGGGATGCTATCTGAGTGATGTCTCAGAGTCTGTGAGTCTTAAAGGAGATGACAGCCAAGCACTCATGGCACACAGAAAACATTGTGTAGATGTAAATCATGATGGAAATGGAGCAAACTGGTCAAGGCTAGCATTTTCCAAAAGTGTGTCCCTTGAAACTCTAGTTTCATGAAATGTCAGTAAGTGCTACACCAAGACCACTAAATAAATAAAAACATTCTCTCCCAAATAAGTTTAGGAAACTTGTGGATAAACAAGGTTAAGTTAATCTATTCAGCATGGAAATTATCAGCATTTACTTTTTTGACATTGCTTTTGAGGGTTTCATTTGTCTTTATGCATAGTCAGGCTGGCCTGGAACTCCCTATGTGGAACTGGCTGGCTTCTACTGTGTGCTGGGATTACATGTGTGTGCAGCATGCCTGGCTGGGTAGTTTTTATGCTCTTCTCTTCTCTTCTCTTCTCTTCTCTTCTCTTCTCTTCTCTTCTCTTCTCTTCTCTTCTCTTCTCTTCTCTTCTCTTCTCTTCTCTTCTCTTCTCTCCTCTCCTCTCCTCTCCTCTCCTCTCCTCTCCTCTCCTCTCCTCTCCTCTCCTCTCCTCTCCTCTCCTCTCCTCTCCTCTCCTCTCCCCTCCCCTCCCCTCCCCTCCCCTCCCCTCCCCTCCCCTCCCCTCCCCTCCCCTCCCCTCCCCTCCCCTCCCCTCCCCTCCCCTCCCCTCCCCTCCCCTCCCCTCCCCTCCCCTCCCCTCCCCTCCCCTCCCCTCCCCTCCCCTCCCCTCCCCTCCCCTCCCCTCCCCTCCCCTCCCCTCCCCTCCCCTCCCCTCCCCTCCCCTCCCCTCCCCTCCCCTCCCCTCCCCTCCCCTCCCCTCCCCTCCCCTCTTCTTCTTTTTTTCTTTCCTTTAGTTTTGTGCATTTGTTTATGTGTTTGCACACATGCACATACAGCATGGCTTGTGTGTGGAAGTCAGAGGACAATGTGTAAGAATTAATTCTCCCTTACCAGGTTGGTGCTGGGGATTGGACTCAGTCTGTCAGGGTGGTGACAAACACCTATCCCTCTGTACCATCTCACTAGCCCCAGTCTTTACTCTTTGATGTGCATTGTCAATCATTGAAAGTTTGGAAATAGTACACATTGATTCCCATGCTTATTTAGATGCAAAAGTCTTCTAAAAAAATAATTCTTTGACATAGGCTCCTTCGGAAAGCATCGAACAATCTGTCTCGACTCTCCCTTCAGATGTCAATGCCCTCTAACTCATTCTTTTATTCAGATGTTGTATTATGATGTTGAAAATTCCTCTGGTATATGTCAGACACTCTTCAAGGGACAAAAAAGAGAAAAAAAGAGAAAAAAATTTCCAGTATCGTGAAGTTTATGTCCTAGTAGTTGATGTCACTTACCAAAATATGTCTGTCCTTAGAAAACTGACCACTGTGGCCTTAACATAACTAGTTTCTTTGAATAAAAAAGTCCAACACACAATGTTGATCAGAGAAGGATAGCACAGAAGTTTGACCTGCTGCTGTTATAAGCACCACAACTAAAAGTCATCTGGGGAGGAAAAAGCTTATTTCATCCTGCAGGTTATAGTTCATCACTGAGAGGAGCCAAAGCCCCGTTTGTTCTAGTTCTGGGCCTGGGCCTGAAGGTAGGCCAAGCCTTCTGTGATCACCATGTGTTACACATGAACTCATATGTTCATAGCAAAATATGGAATTAAATGTCTTATGTTACATGAAAAAAAATCCAGACTCCAGACCTAGAATCCCTCATTTCCCATTCTGTTACCCTCTAGAATCCTATCCTCAGGGAAAAAGATGGTGGTAAGATGGCTGCTAGTAACTCCAGGCTGATATTTTTCATGTCAAAGTCAAGTGAAAGGAAAAGAAAAGCCTTCCTGAAGCTACGTACATACATAGGTACGTAGGTTCCTGCATTTTTTCGGATCACCCCACCTTACTCCATGTGTTCACTCCTGAGACAACTTTGATTGGACAGGCTTGGATCACATGACCTGAATCTGGTGCACGAGGTAGAGACTGAGACAAATCCTGAATACCCATTTCATCCCTTACCGCTCCGTACCCTGGCACTCTCTCGCTCTCGCTCTCGCTCTCTCGCTCTCTCGCTCTCGCGCGCTCTCTCTCTCTCTCTCTCTCTCTCTCTCTCTGTGTGTGTGTGTGTGTTCTCGAGCATGTGCACATGCGTTCTCGCATGCACATGGACACACAGGTACATGCATGTGCAAATCAAACATGTTTATTTTTGAGACAAGGACGCTCATTGATCTGGAATACACTCATTCAGTAGTCTGGCTGGCTGCTGAGTCCCGGGGATCCTCCTGTCTCTGCCTCTCTAGTGCTGGGATCACAGAGACCTGCCTGCCACCTTGTTCAGGTTTTTGCCACCTGAGTTCTAGGGATTGAACCCAGATCCCTCTGCGGCAGTGGCAAGCACTTTACCTAATGAACTATCTCTTGGCCCTCCTGTGAATTGTTTTCTAACGCAATTGGGGCCACTAGTAGAGGAGTGGAGAGTCAGTGGGAAGAAAAAGCAAAGGACAGAGCACACAGGAGGTGGAAAGGCGGGGGAGGGGTACTTTTTCTAACTAAGAAAGGAAAAACTAAGAATATCAAAGAATAGTAAACAAAGAAAGGACAAAAACCTTTTATTCTATCTACAGAAATATGAAAAATGAATTGGTTCCACAGAGCACTTTTGGCTGTTGGAAATAGAAGGTGAAATATGGGGAAAGGAACCACAACCCCCATGTTGATTAGATAGGGCCCCTCCCCCAGACTGCCACTGACCAGTCACCTGACCATCACATTTCTGGTTCTAGGAGAGGAATGTGGAGGTCATCAGCTCACAGTGATCACGGAAGGCTTGGCCTACCTTCAGGGCCAGGCCCAGAACTAGAACAAATGGGGCTTCAGCTCCTGAATGTCTTCCAGCTGCAGGAGCACTTTCCTCTGGCGATAAACCAATCTCTTATCATTGGCTTATCGGTTCTTACATCTGAAGTCATCTCACTCATAACTCTGCAGGCTGTGGATCCTTCTCATCCATAAAGAGAAGGTATCATTTAGGTAAATTGGTGGATTACAGCCAAACCTGGCCCTGGACAGTGCCCAGATAATTTATTTTTCCAGACAAGATTTTGATTTGCAGCACAGGATGACCTTAAATTGATGATTCCCCCACTTCTGCCTCCTGAGGAGTGTGGGGATTTACACACATGCACCCACATCCCTGGCCTGAACAATATTTTAAATACAAATGTGGGCATCTCAGGGCTTAAGCAAGGTCTGTCATCTGCATCTCTCATAGGTCCTTGATACCTATTTCCTGTCCCTTTTTATGTTCATCTTGACTGCATGGCAGAGGAGAGATTTGATTTTGCAATCTTGACCCAATTCTTCTTTCATGCATTAGTCAATCAGGCACTTGAGAATGTCCTTGTGATCAGGTATTTCTAATGACAAGAAAGGGAGGGAGGAAGAATTGCAACTTTTCCTTAGCCAGAGAATTCATTCTCCTTCAAAGCATCACCTTGTGGTAACAACGCACTTTGCCAGTGAGACCCAGGGATGTTTAAACTCCTCTTGGAATTGTTCTCAGTGTCTGAAGCTCCTGTTTTGAATACTCAAAAGTGAAAAAAAAATCCTCAGTCGTTATGAAGGGATCTGATCACTGGAAGAAGCCTGCAGCATTGGGGCCCAAGTATGGCTGACCAGGACAACTGGAGAACCTGTCTCTTCCTAAGCAAAATGCAGGGATGTTACCATTAATTGAGGTCCTTGTGGGGGGGGTCTCTCTAAAGCTTTATTTATCCCTATGGTTCAGATGTTTTATGTGTGGGGAAGAGGGTGTGCATGCATGTTTGTGTGAAATTGTGTGAATGCCAGTGGTTGGCTTCTGGTGTCTTCCTCAGTTGCTAAGCCGCCTTACCTTTTGCTATAAAGTTCCTCACTGAACCCAGAGCTCATGCATGGCTTACTGAATAGTCGGTGATTCTCAGCCCTAGGCTTCTAGGTGTGTGCCATCGTGCCTGGCTCTTTATATGGCTGCTGAGGATACAATTCAGGTCTTCATGTCTGCATGGCAAGCATTTTACTGACGGAGCCGTTTCCCTGCCTGACTCACCTATTTGATGTTCCATAAAGGTCTGTGTGATAATGACTCTGTTCACAGCTGCTGGTGCTACTAGGTGGTTGTGAAATCTTTATGAGGTGAGGCCTAGAGGAAAGATGTTAGGTCATTGAGTGGAGGGATATGCTTTTAAAGGGCATATTGGGACTCTAAGAGTGGTCTTCATTCTGTGTGTGTGTGTGTGTGTATGTGTGTGTGTGTGTGTGTGTGTGTGTGTGTGTGTGAGAGAGAGAGAGAGAGAGAGAGAGAGAGAGAGAGAGGCATATTGGGACTCTAAGAGTGGTCTTCATTCTCTCTCTCTTTGTGTGTGTGTGTGTGTGTGTGAGAGAGAGAGAGAGAGAGAGAGAGAGAGAGAGAGAGAGAGAGAGAGACTCTACATATATTTCTCTGTCTCTTTCTCTGTCTCCTTTTATCTTTGTCTGGCTCTGTGTCTCTCTGATCTTCTTTAGCTGTTATTTAATAACTGTGCATCACATTGCATAGCCCAGGGTTGCTTTGAACTTGCAACTCTCCTCCTACCTCAACCTTCCAAGTTCTGGAACTACAGGTACTCCTACCATGCTTTTGTTTGAAGGCAGGGAGCAGGGTTCTACTATGCAACCCTTGCTATGCTAGAACTTGCTCCACAACACAAAATAGTATGTACCCCCACTGCTTTCTGAGTGTTGGGATTATGAGTATACACTTTTATATTCTCTTTCTTTTTGCTTCCTGGCCACCACAAGGTGAGCATCTTTGATTCAACACAAACTTCTCACCACGGTTTTCTTCCACCTCATGCAAAATCATGGGACCAAGTGATCATAGACTGAACCTGAACTGAAACGAACCTTTCCATCTTATACGTTGCTTATCTCTGATGATTTTGCACAATGACAGGAACTAGAGCAACACTTTTATGACTTTCTCATGTCCCCAATTTAATAATCAACAATTTACATTTCAGTAGTTGAAAGTATAAAAATACAATATAATATAAGATACCCCTTCCATTCTTTGTTCCTTAGCCAGTCAGCTTTTCTTCCAAAATTTCCAAGAGATTTTCCAGAGAGTCTAGGTAGCTGCCTTCAGTATCTCAAAAAAGCCTCAAAAAAAAAGCACCTAGAAATAACTTCAGCATTGCTCTCATGCTGGTCCAAGATCATAATTTCTTAAGTTCTATGTCTAATACCCACCTCAGCACCTTATCCCTGATCATTCTCTGTAATGGAGACCAGGTCCTGGCTGAGCTGTGCAAGTTATGAGCCTGGATTCCTTATGTAATCCCATTACAAAGCCTTTATTGGGTGAGGCAGATAAACATCAGCAACCCCACTCCCTCCCAAGTTGTGTACATTAAGTGAGATGATTTGTGTAAATGTCCCTAGGAAGGTGTGATGGTTAATTTCATTTGTCACCTTGGCTCGGCCACATGCCCAGTTGTCTGGCTAAACATTCATTTAGATGTCACTCTGAAGGCATTTTGTAGGTGTGATGAGCATCCGCACTCAGCTGGTTGGACATGAGTGAAACACATTCTCTTTGTAAGGAGGATGAGCCTCGTCCACTCTGATGAAGGCCTTAGAGCTAATTCTTAAGTATTCCCACCACAGCAATTCTGTTCCCCAAAGGAATTCTATTTTACGACTGAGATATAGGAAGAAGCCTGTTGTCTACAGCCTGCTGATCTGCCCTGCGGTTTTCATCTCAAAACAGCAACATCAACTTGCACCTGCATTTGCAGCCTACTGCTTTGCTCTGGGAAGTCCAGACTTGCCAGTCTCCAGGATCATGTGAGCCAAATCCTCAAAATAAGTCTCCGTGTGTTTTTATATAAACCTCATTGGTCTGTTTCTCTGGAGAACTCCCACTGATGCAGAGGAAGAAATTTCATTCACAGGGGGAAGACATTTAAATAAACTTAAATTTTAACCCTGGTGCTTCCACTGACTGGTGAAGGTCCAACCCCCAGGCAAGACTCTTCACTCTCTGAGCTTCTGGTTCTTTCCCTACCTGCTGCCCCTCCACCCTGTTGGGAGAGGCAGACACAGAAAATGATTATTAAGCATCTCCTGTAGGCACAGTGTCATGGTTTGACTCTGCCATGGGATATAAACATATCTGTAAAGTCACACATTGGTGAGCCTCGGATACGTCTCTCTAAATGGGGTCCTTTCCCAGAAACCTATCCATGGCTGCACATGTCAAATGTGTAGTGAGGAGATGAAGGCTGATATTTTAGCAGATAGTTATCAAAGGGGCTAAAAGGTTCCAGCCAAGGCCACAGAGGGTTCTACACAGACATGGGGAAGTAGGGGGAAGAGGGAAAGAAACAGAAGTGGGAGACTTGTGGAGGTGAATACAGACTAGTGACCATTGATGACAAAGGAAGGGAGAACACAGGAGGAGGTTCTTAGGATCCAGGTCTGATTTGCTGGGGAGACAGGTCAGCTCTGCAGCTTGCAAGCTGATTGCTACAGATTAGCTGGAACCTAAAGAAGGCTTAGTCAGAGCACAGGGTTCCAACACTAAGGGTCCCATTTTTCCTCTTCTCTCAGGTTAGAGCCAATCAAACTGAAGAGGGTCGCGGGAAGCACTGTGAAAGAGCTCTCCTTTGCCACCGTTGTGCGTCAGAACACCGCTCAGTCGTGTTCTACTTATTTTTAACTGCCAGCAACTCAAGGGCTGGTGCTCAAGTCTGATGGAACATTCTGGAGTGTCTGAAGTGCCCCCGTGTTGCTATCCACCCGGACTTGATGTTCTGTATTACATCATTCAGATCTTTTTCTGTATGCCTGACTCAGAATGGAAATGATCTGATAATTGCTTACCTAAAGCTGATACCTATGTTGGAATGTGTGGTGGGAGCAGAACCTTTGTTTAAGGCAGAGTTTTGTGACTTTGACCTCATTATGTAACTGAGGCTGACTTTGAACTGCTGATCCTTCTGTCTTCACCTACTCAGTGCTGTGCATACAGGTGTGTCTCCTGCACGGACAGAGACGGGGAACCTCATTTAGCTTGTATCTGGGCTCTCCTTCTCCTCCAGAGAAGTATGCACTGACATCTCTGGACTGTTCCTTAAGGAATGGAATGAACAGTAACATTGCTGAGAGCCTCTGTGTGCCAGATACAGAGCCCAGAACTGGTCAGGCATTTCTCATCTACATGTGTGTGCAAGCATGTGTATGTGTGTATGTATGTGTGTTTATATGCATGTGCATGTGCGTGGAGGTAGATGCCAGAGGTATCTTCTTGGAGCGTTCTTCATTTTCCTTTTTTTAATTCATTTACAGTTTTAAAATTATTTTTTCCCTTTGACCATTTCATGCATGCACATGATGTAGGCTGACACGCTCACCCCAACCCTCTCCCACCTCCTGACTGCCTCTGGCCACAACTCACTTCCTTGTAAATCTCATTCTGGCATTTGAGTTCATTCTTAACTATCCTGGAACCCAATGACTTTGCCCAGGGCAATCTGTGTGACTGTGGGTATGGAGCTATAGTTGGAACCTAGTGAACTCAGCAGTGGATACACAACCGAAGACAATGGCTGCCCCTCTCTCTAGAATCTATGAATAGCTAGTGGTTCATCGGTAAGGGATAGCCCCTCCCTTACTCACCATCGTTCATGGGGCCAGTCTGTGTAGACCCAGTGCAGGTAACCACAGTTCTAAGTTCACCAGCACAATGGTATAAGGAGTCTAATGGCTGACATCTGTCACCTCCCCACCTTCCAGCTCTTGTAGACTTCCCACTTGCTCTTCCAGAATGTCCCCTGAGCTTTAGAAATGGTTAGGGGTGGTAGTGTATTTAGTGGATAATTTTAATTATCAACCTGACACAATCTAGTATCATCCAGGAACGAAGCTTCTGTGAGGGGTTGCGTAGCTAAGCCAGCCTGTGGGAGATTTTCTTAATTGTAGGTGAACAGAGGGAAAAAGACTAACCCTGAGTATGGGTGGCCTCATTTCATGGGCCCGGGCCCCCGACTGTAGGAGGAGAGAAGGTGAGCAGAGCACACAGGCACTGTACTCTGCTCTCAGATGTGGCATACTGTGCTTAGGTCTCTCAAGCTCCTGCCACCGTGAATTTCTTGCTATAATGGACTGGCATGGAACTGTGAGGTAAAATAAGCCCCCTAACTCCCTAAGTTGCTTTATTCTGGGTATTTTATCATGACAGAGAACAAAGCACAAACAGTTAAATGTCTTGTTGAGGGCTGAGTCCACAGCTGTTGATTATTCCCATCATCTTGGGCATCTGTGAGTCTTTCTGTGTATTCACAGATACTCACTGCAAAAGAGTTGTTCTGGTTAAGTCTGAGAGAGTCGCTCAATCTTCTTAACACTGCAACCCTTTAATACAGTTCCTCATGTTGTGGTGAGCCCCAACCATAAAGTTATTTTTGTTACTACCTCATAAATGTAATTTTGCCACTGCTGTGATTTGTAATGTAAATATTGGTGTTTTCTGATGGTCCTAGGCAAACCCCCATGAAAAGATCCTTAAACCTATAAAGGGCTCGAGACCTACAAGTTGAGAGCCACTGGTCTGTGGCTATAAATACAGATACTTAATGCCACAATTTGATGCTATATCTATTTAACGGAAAAAGAGCAGTAAGTTCCTGCCATGGGCCTCCCCACACATGGGTTTCTTTCTCCTCAAATTCAATCAAAGGGCATTCGTGTCACTCCTGCATTAGTGGGCACATCATCTCTGATAGGCTAGTTTTGTGGGTCATGGGGTTCACAGCTGGGCACGACCATTGATGGTTTTACTCTCCCAGCTGCCTGCATAGCAACTGCCAGCACTCCAAAAGCTAGCCAGTGGAGAGAAATTTTCCACCTCAGGTCTTCTTGGCTCTCTCTATAGCTTGCAGCCAAGGAATGTGGAGTCTTCAGCAATAGAGCCTCATCCTCTAGACCAGGTGGGCAACAACAGTGACAGAAGCCTGTCTTCTTTTGAGGGATTCAGGGTCCCCCTGGATCCACTTATACAGCGGTATTGGGACCAACAGTGACTATTGATACTCTGTGCTACTAGAAGAAGCGTTATCTAGGCATGCAGAACAATCCTCTTCCTTCCATTCTTAGTGTACTTTATCTGGGCCACAATATAGTCAGTTTCTATACAGATTTTTTATAACTCTTCACTGTAGTTAGTGCTTTCTCTTACTCCCCTGTCTCCCTAACCTTCTCCCCCTCTCTGCTTCAACTTTCCCACTTCCAATATCTTGCTTCTCTGTTTTTCTTTAACCTATGTTCCACCATCTTTTGTTCCCTTGAGGTATCATCTCTTCAGAGTCTCCCTCCTAGCTTCCTGACATCCAGAGGCACCCCTGGCTAAACAAACAACTGTAGAGTCGAAGCAAGAATGCGCATGTGAGAGAGACTATGTGGTTTGTCTGCCTGGGCCTGGATTATCATTTAATGGTCCTTTCAGTTCCATCTACACACTTGTAAATTTTATTCGTTATCATAGCTGAATACACTTCTGAGGGTGTACATTCTCACTGTCCACTCAGTGGCTGATTGACATCCAGGCAGGTTCCATTTCCTAATTTTGTACCTAGACCAGCATTGAACATGGATGCATGGTTATCTTTGTGGAATATACCCAGAAGTGGTATAGCTGGGTCAGTGGTAATTCTATTTCTAATTTTTTTTTTTTGAGAAACCTCCAGACTGATTTTCCAAGTGATTGCACTAGTTTGCACTCCCATGAACAATGTAGAACGGGTCTCTTTCCTCATATGCATATTAGCATTTGTTGTGATTTTTATTTTTGATGATGGCCGTTCAATTTAGGATGAGAGGGGATCTTAAAGTGATTTTAATCCTCACTTCCCTGATGGCTGAGGACAATGAGTACTTTTAAAATGTTCCCTTGCTTTTGTGAGAGCCCCACTTTGTTTCATAGTCCCTTCCTTAACTGAGTCCTTTGTTTTCTTTGCTTTTTAAAATAAAGTTCTTTATATTCTAGACACTAACCCCCTGTCAAATGAAGAGCAGGTAAACCTTTCACGATGCCTCTTCATTTGATTGACAGTTTCCTTTGCTGTCCAGAAGACTGTATGAAATCCCACGAATCAACTGTTGGTCCTGTTTTCTATGTAGAAAGTCCCTGTGTGTGCCTGTACATTAAAGCATACTCCCAACTTTTGCCTCTAGTGGCTTGAGAGGATTGGGTCTTTTGTGGAGGTCTTTTATAGGCTTGCATTTGAGTTTCGTAGAAGGTGAGAGAACAGAACTAATTCTCTTTCTTTTGCATGCTGACACCCAGAATCCCCAGTACCACTGTTGAAGATCCTGTCCTTTTTTCAGCATACATTTATGGCTCCTTTGTCAAATCCAGTAGCTGAAGTTGTCTGGACTTAGATCTGGGTCCACTATTCTATTCCACTGAGCTACTTAATGATTTTTTTGTGCCAGCCCTATGCTGTTTTGTTTGTTTTTTAAATTACTGTGGCTCTGTAGAATAACTTAAATCAGCTATGGTGATACTCTGGTAATATTATCTTTGTTCATGTTCCTTTGGCTAGTCTTTGTCTTTTATATTTACACACAAGATTTAAGATATGATTTTGCATATATCTGTGAGAAATGCCTGGCATTTTGATGGACATTTCACTAAATCTGTAGACGCCTTTTGCAGAGTGGTTGTTTTTGCAGTATTAATTCTTCAAATATCTGAGCACTGGGTTTTTTTTTATCTTCTTGTGTCCTCTTCGATGTTGGTCTCTGGTCTCTTAAAAAACTCAGTGTACATGACCTTGCTTAGCTTTACTTCAAAGTTGTGTGTGTATGTGTCAATCCCATGGTTTCTTTTCTAAAATAGATTTAAATTTATTATATTTATATTTATGAGGGTTACTTATTTGTGTGTATTAATTTTGCAGGCTGCCATTTTGCTGAAAGTGTTTATCAACTCAATACTTCTATGTTGTTGGCATCTTCAAGTTTTTTAAAATATAGAATCATATCCACAAATAGGGGTCCTTTGGCTTCCACTTTTCCTATTTTCATCCCTTTATTTCATTCTCTTGTGTTATTGCTCTAGCTAAGATCCCAGGCATTGAATAGGAGAGAGTAGATATTCCACCTTATTTCTGATCCTAGTGGGAACTCCTGAATGTTTCATTTCACATGATGTTGGCTAAAGGGGTGCCATGTTGGCATATCCTGTCTCCATTTGTAGTCTCTACACGACTGTTTTTATGAACAGGATGTTAGATTTCATCAAAGGCCTTTTCTGGGTCTATTGATGTGATCATATAATTTTCATCTTTTAGTCCACATTCACAAGATGAGTTATACTTTTGATTTATATACATTGAGCCATCCCTTCATTGCTGTTATCAAGCCAAATTAATCATGATGAGTGATTCTTTTATGCGATTTTAAAAACCACTTTTGTTGAGAAGTTTGGCATCTATGTTCATCAAGGATAACCCTTTGTAATTCACTTTTTTGTTGTGTCTTTATCTGATTTTAAAATTGGTGCAATACTGGGGTCATAAAAAGAGTTTGGAAACATTCCTTCCATTTTTATTCTATGGGATAATGTGAACAGAGTTGATGTTAGTTAAAGGTCTGGAATGGAGCACTAAATCCATCCAGTCCTGTGGCTTGTTGTTGTTGAAAGCCCTTTTATTACTCTCTAAATCTCATTGCTGAATATAGATCTGTTTATACCAGTCATCTTGATTTAATCACAAGCATCTAGAAATGGTTTGAGGTGGAAACCAAGAAAACTCACTTCACATACAGAAGCTTAAAAATGAAAGCTTTGTTTTTGGAGTGCTCAAGAAGGCGGCCAGTTCAGAACCTAAACCACATCCTGAAAGAGAGAGTGTACAACATTTCTAAAGGATGGGAACACAAAGCAAGGGGAAATGTGGGGGAAGTCTCAGTGTTATCCAATCACATTTCGACATTATGGGTCAAGGGAGTATCCATTGGAGACTGGACTGTATTATCCAAGGCACCTGGCTTCAAGATACTTAATTCATTGTCCTAAAAGTTAGGTCCAGAGCTCAGAGTGATAAGGGGACAAAGGAGGGGGTCAGCTGCCTGTAGTTAATTAGGACATATCAGGCAATTGTTTATATATTTATATAATTTATGCACCTTGGTTTTGGTATTAGCAATTTCTATATTCTTTACCTGCTAACAGACAATTAAGAAAACATTTGGAGAAGTGGGACAGATGTTCGCTCCTAGGCCTGGAAATATGAACTTCTTTGACCCTGCCAGCAAGATGGAGAAGTTGTCCTTGAGCTGGCTGGACTCAGAAAACTGTTCATACCAGAAGATGTTCAGCTACAGGGAAGTCCCTGGGTCTATAGGGCCTAGGTCCTTGAATTTAGTTTCTCCATATGATTAAAAGGAATCTGAAAACAAAATGGCAATACTTGGAATGAGTTTATTTTGCTTGTTCCCAACAGAAATACATCTAGTCTCTGAGATAATTCCATTCTAACAGAATATATGTTTGTAAGTCACATCCCTATGATCTTCTGAACTTCGTTAGCATTTGTTGTAATGTTTCATTTTCCATCTCTTATTTTGTTCCTTTGCGCCTTTGCTCTTCTTTTGGGTGACATAGCTAAGAGGTCGTCAGTCTTGCTTAACTTTTCATTGGACCAACTCTTTATTGCATTTCATTCTCCCTGTCTCCTGCTTTTGGATTGTTGTTGTTGTTGTTTTACCGAAGCCTTAATATGTGTCACTAAGTTCTTTATTCTCTCAGTTTTTTTTTTTCCATATAGACAGACGATGCTGTTTAAACTTTTCTTTTAATATTGACTTCATTATACCTTATGAATTTTGGTATGTTGTGTTCCTTATGGAACATTCATGTAGGACTGGTGATGTGTGTGTGTTGTCTTGGTTTATCACACTGTTTGTGTTTTTGTGATAAGACCAAGGCATCTGCAGATGGCATATTTGATGTCTTATTGTGTGAGTCTTTAGTCTGCCAGGCCAGAATCAGAAGGCAAGGCCATGGACAAGGAGACTTGGAGGAGTCTGGAGTAGAAGCACCCAAAGCAGAGAGGGCTGGTGCTAGGATGCAGTCTCTTACCACACCCATGTCTAGGCTTTGAGCTTGACTGACAATATGAAACAGCTCGATGGTGTGGGTCTGAAGGGGAAACAGCCTTAAGGTATAGGCAGAGTCTTCTTAGGCCTGGGTCTTGAGCTAGGGCCCAGGAACAGGGCCATGGTGACCATATGCAACAGTTGAGGAATGCAAGTCCAGAGACAGAGAAAGGTGGGGTCTGGGATAGAGCCACTGCTTGGTTGTATGGGTCTATAAACAGAGCAGCCTGGGGTCTGGGGTAAGGTGAGGTCTTTTAGTTGCTGTGGGATTGATGCTGATTGGGGAAGATTATTAGAGCAGCTGGGCTGCATAAATATGGAAGGGAAGTCCATGTCAAGGGTGGGGTCTTCCTAGCTTACTGTTTTTAGAAAGGATCTCTCAGTGGGCTGGGAGATTACTTTTTATTATTTTATTATTTTTTATTATTTTTATTAGATTATTTATTTATTTATTTATTTGGCTTTTTCGAGACAGGGTTTCTCTGTGTAGCCCTGGATGTCCTGTAACTCACTTTGTAGACCAGGCTGGCCTCGAACTCAGAAATCCGCCTGCCTCTGCCTCCCAAGTGCTGGGATTAAAGGCATGCACCACCACCTCCCGGCAATATTTTCTTTATTTACATTTCAAATGTTATCCCCTTTCCTGGTTTCTCCTCCGAAAAACCCCTATCCCCTCTCCTTTCTCCCTATTCACCAACCCACCCACTCTCACTTCCTGGCCCTGGCATTTCCCTACACTGCAGCATAGAGCCTTCACGGGACCAAGGGCCTCTCTGCTTCCGATGACTGACTAGGCCATCCTCTGCTACATATGTAGCTAGAGCCATGAGTCCCACCATGTGTTTTCTTTGGTTGGTGGTTTAGTCCCAGGGAGGTCTGGGGGTACTGGTTGGTTCATATTGCTGTTCCTCCTATGGGGCTGCAACCCCCTTTAGCTCCTTCGGTACTTTCTCTGGCTCCTTCATTGGGGACCCTGTGCTGAGCTGGGAGCTCTTTGACTCAGCTAGACTAGCTGGCTAACTAAGCAAACTCCAGGATCCTCCCATCCTATGGCCCAGTGCTGGGATTTTACCAGAGCACATAACCATGCATGGCTTATTAGGTTGTGTGCAGTGGACTCAAAGTGGAGTCTTCATGCTTGCACAACCAGTGCTTTATCCAATGAGCCATCTCCCCAGCCACCATCTAATCATAATGATATCTCTGAGTGAGGTATGGACACCTTTGTCTTACTGATAAGAAAATTAAAGCACAGAGCGATGAAATAACATGTCTGTGGTCACACAGTGGGAGCTGTGACCCGAAGGTACAGGATTTTAAATAGTTGAAGGAATAATAACATGCTTTATCTGTGGTGCCAGCACCAACACGTTGGCAGTTGCTCCCAGCTCTCATGGGAAAAAGAACATTGAGACAGTATCTTTGACTTTAGTGCAAAGTAGTGTTAAAATCAATTATGCCTGCAAAGGATGAAGTAGGCGTGCCTAGAAGCAGATGCGCTATCTATTCTCTATTCTTACAGTGTATTCCAGGTGTCACCCTGGGTATGTGTAGTAGAAGCAAATGCTTAAAATGAAAGAGATTGAACAAGTTGCAAAGGAAAATGCTCTGTTTCTCTTTTGACCCTGGACTTTAATCCTTCCTTTCATCGCTGTGGAAACACATCTATCCATCCACAGGCGTGTCTGGAGCGTAGCCTGCAACCTGAGATAGGAGCTTTCTCTGCAGATTGTTGGGAAGTAAGGTGGTAGTATTTTGCTTCTTCAGCTGACTGCATGATGCTGGGGGTGGGTCTTGGATGACCCCATCACTGTGGGATTTCCAGTGTAAACAGGCATAGAATGGAGCAGGAGGCAGTAGTCAAGTTGCTGACTTGCTTTTGGGACCTGAGACCTGTTTACAGAGAAGTCTCTGCTTTGCATCCATCTCCTGAAGTACTGTACACTTGCTCTGCCCAACACAGACTTGGGACCTTCCAGGAAGTAGAGTGCATTGATTGACTGTAGGGTTTGCAGGGGTGAAGCCCCCATGTGACTCCTCACTGGGTAATCATGGTTACGTTATTTAACCTCTTGGAGCCTTGGTTACCTTCTTACAGTTTTATGTCTTAAGGTTCTAGTAGGAGAATTAAATGTGACAGTTTGTATAAGGAAACAATTTGGTTCTGGCATACAACAGGAATTCAATGCATATTAGTTACTATCTGCAAGAAGTCAACAGGCAACCTGAGACACTAGAAAATTCCAGCAGTGATCTGGATTGATCTAAGTTACTCAAACCAGGTACTTGTCAATTTGGGCCCTTTCCTTTCCTTTCCTTTCCTTTCCTTTCCTTTCCTTTCCTTTCCTTTCCTTTCCTTTCCTTTCCTTTCCTTTCCTTTCCTTTCCTTTCCTTTCCTTTCCTTTCCTTTCCTTTCCTTTCCTTCCCTTCCCTTCCCTTCCCTTCCCTTCCCTTCCCTTCCCTTCCCTTCCCTTCCCTTCCCTTCCCTTCCCTTCCCTTCCCTTCCCTTCCCTTCCCTTCCCTTCCCTTCCCTTCCCTTCCCTTCCCTTTTTTTCTTCCCTTCCCTTCCCTTCCCTTTTTTCTTCCCTTCCCTTCCCTTCCCTTCCCTTTTTTCTTCCCTTCCCTTCCCTTCCCTTCCCTTCCCTTCCCTTCCCTTCCCTTCCCTTCCCTTCCCTTCCCTTCCCTTCCCTTCCCTTCCCTTCCCTTCCCTTCCCTTCCCTTCCCTTCCCTTCCCTTCCCTTCCCTTCCCTTCCCTTCCCTTCCCTTCCCTTCCCTTCCCTTCCCTTCCCTTCCCTTCCCTTCCCTTCCCTTCCCTTCCCTTCCCTTCCCTTCCCTTCCCTTCCCTTCCCTTCCCTTCCCTTCCCTTCCCTTCCCTTCCCTTCCCTTCCCTTCCCTTCCCTTCCCTTCCCTTCCCTTCCCTTCCCTTCCCCTTCCCTTCCCTTCCCTTTTTTTCTTCCCTTCCCCTTCCCTTCCCTTCCCTTTTTTTCTTCCCTTCCCCTTCCCTTCCCTTCCCTTTTTTTCTTCCCTTCCCCTTCTTCCCCTTCCCCTTCTTCCCCTTCCCCTTCCCCTTCTTCCCCTTCCCCTTCCCCTTCTTCCCCTTCCACTTCCCCTTCCCCTTCTTCCCCTTCCCCTTCCACTTCCCCTTCTTCCCCTTCCCCTTCTCTTGCCTTGCCTTGCCTTGCCTTGCCTTCCTATTTTTTTTTCTGGAGTTTGTTTTAGTCTTTATTTTCATATTGTGATTTTTGCTGCTTTTGGATATTTAGAGACAAGATCTTATTGTGCAGCCCTGGCTGGGCTTTTACTCATGATCCTCAAAATCTTTCATCCCCAGAAATCTGGGATTACAGATGTGAGTCACTATTTCTCTAGTTGACACCTGGAAGTTTTACATCTATTTCATCAATGCTTCTAGAATTGTTTTTTTTTTTTTTTGCTTTTTTTTTTTCAGAAAAAAAAAAAAAAAGGAGTGGGGCAGAGCTGGTCAGAGATTCTCTTCCCTGGGTAAGTGTGGTGCTCCCTGTTGCTTGCTCCCCTCTCTCTAATCAGTGAGGTAGCCACTTCCTCTTCCTGTGCGCAAACACTCTAATTTGAGACAAAAGTTGGGAATCACTAGGCTTGACCACAAGCAAACTCCACTGAGGGCATGTTCTCTGTCTTCTTTAAGAAGCCATCAAAGAAGGTGTGAAATTTTCCCTGGAGTCCCAGAAGATGGATGGCCTTGTCTCAGTGTTCAGCTGCCAACAAGACATCTATATCACCCCCTCCTCCACTGCAAAGTCTAGCATACGCCAGGGAAAAACAGGTGAGAAGGATATAAGAGCTGGATGCCGGGAAGGAGAGCCATTGAATGCAGTCTTCTGCATACAGTATGGTGACACAAGGATGGACAAGCAGCAGCTGTGGCTACCTGCACACAACCTGGGAAAACAAGCACTCAAAAGAAACATAGGTAGGAGTGGGTGGAAGCTAAGAAGATGAGAACCAGCAACAGTGGAGAAGTGTTGAGAGAGAGAGTCATGGGGGGGGGGGCACCACACATTCTCTCTATGAAATTGCCAAAAATTAAATTAAAAATAAAAGAAAAAGAATGTCAGCTTAGATCTTGCCATCTCCTGGTTTGGGCTATGGTTTATGGGTTGTGTGCCAGGAGCTCAACACCTTGGGAGCCTTCGTCTATTCTCTGTTTGCTACAGTGTAAAACTAGAGGCCAGATAATTTATAGTAAGCAGAAATGTATTTGACTCAAGAGGTTGGGAAGTCCAAGGGCACGGGGAAAGCGTTTATTGATTCATCTGTGTGGGGACTGAGAGCGTCTATTTATTCAGTATCTTTGTAGGGACTGACTTTGTTATCCCATGGTGGGAGGTGAGAAGGGGAAGAAGGGGGAGGGGAAGAGAGAAAGAATGAGGGAGAAATGATAAAATGACATGTGCAGCTTCCAGCTATACCATAATCCATATTAACCCACTCACATGTCTGTAATTCCATGACCTAAACACCTCCCATTAGGCCTTATCTCCCACCACTGCTCTATGAGAGGTTTGAACTTTAGCCTCTTGGAAGACGCATTTCATGTAGCATGTCTGTACCTGTTAGGTTGATGACAAGATTGCAACTCAGAAGGTTTAACTCACTTGCTCAAAGTAGGTTATCCAGAGCTGAGACTCCATTTAGCATCCTCATGCTAGCTGCCAAAACATTAAGTGAAAATTCTGGCTTGAGGAAGAAATTGAGGGTACAATGACAGGCTTATAAGACAGGCAAAGAGAGGCCATAGGAGAGTCTCAGCCATGTTTGCAAAGCCCAGCTAATCAGTCCATCTTATAAGGAGTGTTCATGAGACTAAGCCATCTGGGATGTGCTTGATATTGGTTGGAGTCAGAGTTTACAGGTCATTCTGATAAGCTTTTGGGCTAGTAGTTCTCAACCTTCTTAATGCTCGACTGTTTCTCAAGCTCTGGTGATCCCCAAACATTTTGTTGCTATTTGATAGCCATACTTTTAAAACTCTTATGAATTATAATGTAAACATCTGATATGCAGGCGATCTGATATGTGACCCCTGTAAAAATGTCACTCAGCACTCCTAAAGGGATTGTGACCCACAGGTTGAGAACCATGGTTTTGGAAGTTGAGCCTTGCAAGGGCAGATGAAAGCTAGGAGAGATTTAGCAAACTTCTTGCAGTTTGCCACTCTCCATTTTCTCCTTGAAAGTGGCTGATTCACATTCCAGGTGGCACTTCCCCTCCATCTCCGTACCCCCATTTGCAGTGTGTGGGCAATGGAGCTTGGCATCGCTGCAATCCTGGGTGAAGAAACAGCTTGTAATGTGCCGTTTAAATGGGTAGCATCAGGATGTAGTGTTCCTGGGGCTAGATCTGACCCCATTTCAGTGTCCGTGTGCAGATGCTCTGGGCCGCATCCTAACCCACTGGGAGTCATGAGAACCACTGGACAGCAAGAGGCTAGTTCCATAGGACCAAAGGATGAGGTGACTGTTCACACAGCTTGAGGCAACAGGGGGAGTTCCAATCACCTCATCCTTGGTTGAGGAACAGTGTGAGCCAATATGTAATTAGACGCATTTTGTGGCTCTCAGTATGGTCAATGAGACGTGCAACTCCTGCTCATGAAGGAAATATGAAACAGTAAACACACTTCCAGTTATAGATGGGACTAAACACACTGTCAAACCGAATGCTAATGGCTGCTGCCTGCCTCCTGTGAGTGCTTCACCGTGGCAACCGGCAGGTGCCCTTTGCCTGCCTTCACTTTCATTTTCCCATAATTCTTTTTTGTGATGGCTTTTTGGATGATAATGGGCACATGCCTGAAATAGTAGTTACAAAGAGAATTAGAATTTAAAGAGAGAGAGAGGAGAAAAAGAAAAAGACAGAAAATTATGCTGGAACAGTTTCTTGCTCCTCAGAGTTTCTGCTTATAAGGTTTTAACAGAGGATTGGGAGAAGTCAGAGGCTGCCTGGTACAAACATCTTCCATATAGTGTATGCAAAAGGCATGGAGCCTGACTTTTGAGGTCCAGCTGAGGCTGTGAAGTAGCATCATTTGGGGTTAAGAAAGAGTACCAGTCTAGGAATTTGACACACTTCAGTATAGATTTTCCCCATTCCTAAAAGCCACTTAGACTTGGATGAACAACTCTTTGTTGTGTAGTAGTTTCCTGTGAGTTGACACATCCCATTCTGGAGGGAGATTCGTAAGATTCAAAAACAACTCACAAGTTTTAGGAAGTTACTGAAATCTACTGGGTTTACAAGGCTCCCTCCCCAAGGTAATAGATTTGGTAAGAATTTCTGAGGAGACTTGCATGTAGCTTTCTTGAGTCATCACCTGTGCAGGAGTGGGATTTTAAGCTCCTATAGGCAAACCCTCACTCATCCTTTCGTAAGCAATGGCAGTAAACTCATTATTTTGCCAAGCTGGACTTTGGAAAAACTGTTAGTTTCGTCTGTCATCAGTTTCTCATCTAGTGTGAGTAGATGTTTGCTCATATCTCCCCTGCTTCAAATCAACCAGTACCTGCCCCCCCCCCCCCCGTGTCTGTGTTCTCTTCTTTTAGTCAGGAACACTAAGCACCACCACAGGTCACTATAACATGCCTATAAAGCTTATAGTTCAGTGTCTGGCTTGGAGGAGAGACTCTGAAAACCCTCTGAGATTGGTGATGACTAATAACTTAGTGGGTGACTTTGGGCCAATACCTTTTCTGAGCTTCAAATCCATTATCTGTAAAAGGCTTGCTAATAACAGCACCCGAGTCATTTGTTTAAGACTTCAGATAAGAGGTAAATGATGAAAAGTACTAGGCCCAGGACTTGGCAGGTAATAAGAACTCAATAAGAGCTTGCTGAATGAATGGGGTGCAGGATGTGTGAAGAAATGTGCTACCGGCTAAAGAAGATGTGCCACCAGATCCAAAGCCTTATAAAACAGACACGGAGGGAAGAATCCGAACGACCCAGACTTCTGGCAGTGACATATGTTGGCAGCCAGAGACCTTCTGTTCCATGCTTTTTTCTGGATGATTCTGCTCCTCCAGCTCATATGGAGACTGATGGGGAGGAGAAAAATGATGGTGCCACACATAAAGAGAATGCTAGTATCAAAGCATCACTGAGTGAGGCCACAGGCTCATATGTATCAGAGCTATGCATACACAGCATTACAGCTAAGCCTGTCCATAGGGGAAAGGGGTCCTCTCCTGTCCCCTGTGCCCTGTAAGTGACCTGTATCTTGTACCCACGCAGTCTTTCTCCAACCACGTGCATTTTCTTGGGCACCTACTCACTGTGAAGTCTTCTCCTGTTTCTCTATCTCTTGTCAAACCATGGCCATTTGGCTTCCCCTTTCAACCTCCCAGGGAAAGAAGACAGAACGTGCTGGAAAAACAACCCTGATAAACTTGCTTGGTCATATCTTCTATACGGATGGTGAAAATGCCCTTTAAGTAGGATGGGTGATGTTAATTTCTAATTCTGAAAGCGACACATGCTTTCATGAGATGGCTCAGCAGTTAAGAGCATGTACCTGAGTTCAGATCTCAGCATTTGTGTCAGGAGGCTCACAGCTTCCTAGAACTCCAGCTCTTGAGGAACTGACACCTTTGATCTCAGCAGGTACCAGCGCAATACATCCTTATATATACACATAAGTTAAAAATAAAAATAAACCTTTTAAAAGAGATATGTTTACATGTCTTTTTTGAGTGGATCATGGCAATGTGTGTCAGAATCACCAATCTCTGGCATAGGTACTTGGGAGGCTGAGGCAGAAGGATCAAGAGTTTAGACACTCTTAGCTAAATAACCAGTCTGTGGACAGCCTGGGCTATCTGAAGCCATGCTTTGATTCTTGTGTAAGACAGTTAGATTATCTACATGGGGTCACCTGCCAATAATACTGTCAAGTCATATTTAACTGGACACATTATTTGAAATCTGGTTCTTTACTGTCAGTTTTTTTCCTAATCTTATTAGATATTCTTCTAAAATGGCTATGTCATTTTCCATCCTATACACACATAATTATTTTTAGCCAACAACTTATTAGCAGACATTTATAAAACCCCGCTAATTAAAACATTGCTGAAATATCTCTGTATCTGTGAGTACCTAGTTAGCATTTATATAACATGCAACCATATGTTGCACACTATTCTGAGACATTCCAGATGTTGTATTTATTCTTCATAGCCAGTCATGAGGTAGGTAATCCTATATTACCCCTGTTTTAGGGATGAAGAAACTGAGGCCCAGAGAGGTTCTCTTCATGGTTGATGGGTGATGGGGCCATCCATGCTCTGACATTGAAAGTGGTGTGCTGAAAACTGGGAATATCTTTGGAGGCTTTAAAAGTGCAGTTTCAAGTGACCTGCCAGAGCTGGTGTAATTCTTTACTTCTTCCCCAGCAGCCTTTGTTAGATGATGCAGGGGACTGGAAAAGTAAAGGTAGCCCGCCGCCAGTCTAGAGACTCTCCTAGAGAGTGGAAAAGGACTCCCTGATTTAGAGCATTTGTTGCACAAGCTTGAGGATCTGAGTTCAAATCCCCAGCACCCATATAAAGCACTGGTGACATGGCATGCTCTTGTAACTTCTGTGCTGTGGGAGGTAGAGATGGAATATCTTTGAGGCTTTCAGGACACCATCCTAGCTCCAGTTTCAGGGAGAAATTCTTGTCCATGAAGGGACTAGACTCAAAGCTTCCCAGAGAACTATGGGAGAAAATGGGACTGTTTCCAGGGAAAATCAAAGGAGGAGGGAGGAACCCCAAGGCTGAAGATACAAGAAGCCCCTAGGAATAAAGGGAAGGCAGGAAGGAAAGAAAAGACTTCTACAGGCTAGTGAACAGCTCTGGTGGGATAAGTCTTCCTGAGAGACACTAAGTTGTATCTTTTAAGATACAACAGTCAGGACTCAAGACTGCCACTTCCTCTGCACATCACATACACATGGTACTCTGAATTTATGACATTTCTAGGGACCCTTTACTTATTCAAGAAGAACAAAAAAAGGTTCCCTCTATGGTGAAGTATTATTATTATTATAGCTATTCTCTGTGGCCTTGGCAGGTAACAGACTTTCATCTGTTCACAGGATGTCCCCATCCTACAATTTGAAGCATGGATGGGAATTTCTCTAGTGAGGTCTGTTCTAGTTTCCAGCTTCAGATACACAGTTCAAGTTCTCTTCAGTAAACAAGAAGGACCCATACATAGAGAGCAGGCATGGGTGATTCATGAAGAATGTCACATGTGCCCCCCCTTCCTTTTGCTGATCGCCCTCTCTGTCCTACTTGTCTCTGAGCTGCAGTCACAGGACCACAGAGAATACATTGACTTCTGGAGAGGTTGGGAGAGAGACATCTTGTTTAGTCAGAGTCATGGCTAATCTTCGTTGATGGAGCCTGGCTGCCTTTGTCTCTTTCCTTCCATGCAATCCCAGCTTAAGAACCTGCTGCCTAGGGGTGTCCAACCTCACTCCAATGGTTGGTTGTAAGTATCTGCATCTGTCTCAGTCAGCTATGGAAGAGTTAGGGGAAGGACTGCAAGGAGCTGAAGGGAATGGCAACCCCATAGGAAGAACAACAATATCAACTAACCCGGATCCCTCAGAGCTTCCAGAGACTAAGCCACCAACCAAAAAGCATAGATGGGCTGGTCCATGGCTCTAGCTACATATGTAGCAGAGGACTGCCTTGTCTGGCCTCAGTGGGAAAGGATGTGCTTAATCCTGTAGAAACTTGATACCCCAGGGATGGGGGATAGAGCAGGGTAAGGTAGGATTGGGTGGGTGGGTTGGGGAGCACCCTCTCTGAAGCAAAGGGGAGGACGGTGGGGTGAAGAACTTGTGATAGGAAGACCAGGAAGAGGGGCAACAACATTTGGAATGTAAATAAATAAAATAATTAATAATTTAAAAAAAAACCTGCTGCAGGGGACCATGCCTTCCTCATATCCATGCGTTAGTTTCAGAGAAGGGTGGGCTCTCACTTGGCTTCATGTACACTGAGTCAACCAAGTACTGTATCTGCTGAAATGAAACATACAAGCAGCCAAACATGCATATGACAATACATACAGGCAGGAGGAAGGGGAGGTCCCATTAGGAACAGGTAGCAAATGAGCTTTAGGGAACCTCAAACTCACAGGAAGCTCTGCTGAAATCCAGACACCCACCCAGAATTTCAACTGGTCAAGTTAAGTTGAGATTTTATTGCTGTTATTAATGGCACTTTTTTTTTCTTGAACATTTCTGTCTGCAAGTAAAATACCCATTAGTTTTTATTGCACATTCATCTTTTTAATTAAAAAGCCTCATTCGTTGAGAATTTTGTGTGATGTCTTTTGATCATGTCCAGCCCTCTCCAAATTCTTCCCATAGCTATCATTATCCTCTTCTTCCCTACCTATGCAATGTTGGATCCTGTTTTTGGTTCTTAACCTATCAAGTCCAGTCTGTGCTGCCCAAATACTCCTGGATGTGTGGGTATTTTCTGGAGCACAGTCGGCTTACCAGGGATCACAAAATCAAAGAAAGCATCGTCTCCCTCTTCCAGAAGCTAGGGACTGTAAACAGATCCTCTGCTAGGGATGGGGCTTCATGGCCATGTCTCCTTCCTCGACAGGTTTTTGCCAAGGTTGGAGCTTACACAGGTCTTGTGAATGTTGTCACAACCACTGTGAGTTCATGTGTAACTCTTCTGCTGTGTCCAGAATTTTTAACCCTTCTTTAATTATTATTTAATTTTATATTCTGTATAATGTAGTTATTGCTTCCCTGTAACTAGAATCCATGCAGATACTCTCAGTCACTGTCTCACTGCAGACCTTTTGATGTTGTTGGGTCTCTGTACCACAAAGCAGCTTCTTGTTGGCCACTAGAATCTCCCATGTTGCTATATCTGTTGTCTTCTGGGCTTCATTCTGGCAGCTGTAGCAGCTGTGACAAGCTCTATCCTTGGATTCTAGCATCCCCACCATTTTGGAAGCAAAGGATGTGTTCATGAAGGGCCCACTAAAACAGTTTCCTATCTTGGTACTTGCTTCTGTCTTCTTGGGGGAAGCTTTGCTCTGTCTATAAATAGGGAAGACTAGCTCATCCTTGCACCACTTAGTCGAGCTATAATTTGCTGTTATCAAGCAGAATGCACTTGTAGAAAAGGTGCAGTCTGTGGAATCAAGTGAACTTGGGTTGACATTCCACCTGTGAACTGTGGAGATATACTAGCTTTCCCTATTATTGTCATGGCCAATTTAAAGGACGAAGGATTTATTTTTGCTCAGATTTAATGATGGATGAGGTCCCTCTCAGTGGGAAAGACTGGGCAGTTAAAATGGCTCTTTGTTGAAAAACTATTTAATCTCAATCTGAGGCTTCTACCCTGTCTTTGATCAGTCAGTTCCTGGATAAAAGTCATACAACTTTTATTATTTATAATAAGCCTTAATCAGCACAAGAACTGGGCATATATCTACCCTCTATGCTATTAGAATCTACTTTCCCATAGATAACCCCAAGTTATGACCTATTATGTTTCATCTGGGCTACTCTTAACTCAAATTGACCAGTCCCCATGGCTATAATTTTATGATTCTTACCCCATGGCATCTACTCCTCTCTCTTTCCCACTCATGGCTCTCCTCAGACCCCAAGCTCAGGAACCTGAAGCCCCACCTATGTCTCTTCTACCCAACTATTGGCTGTCAATGTCTTTATTTACCAATCAGGGATAATTTGGGGAGAAGGTTCACATGGCATCACTCAAGTGTATGAGGGTCTGCTCATTGCAGGCAACCTGTATTTAGCATTAGAATACAAGCAGCATTGGACCAATTCACTATAGTGCTTTTCTGTGGTGACAGCAGGATCGTGATCTAGGTGGATCAGGAAGGAGAGAGAGAGAGAGAGAGAGAGAGAGAGAGAGAGAGAGAGAGAGAGAGAGAGAGAGAGAGAGAAAGAGAGAGAAAGAGAGAGAGAGAGAGTCTTGTAGAGATATGAGGACAACTTTGGGGACTTGGTTTCTCTTTCCACAGTGGGATCAAACTCAGGTTATCAGGCTTGTGGGTCAAATGCATTGACCAGTCTAAGACCCCAAACTGTGAGGTGGTATCTCCCACATGTGAGGAGTATCTTCTCACCTCAGTTAAACATCTCTGAAGATGTGCTTACATCTAGAGGTCTGTACTGTATAGGTGTTTCTTAGTTCAGTCAAGGTTAACTATCACAAGGGTTGTGTGTTAGATAATTTAGGTCAAGTTGACACAAGCTAAAGTGTTCTGAGAGCAGGGAATCTCAATTAAGAAAATGCTTCTATAAGACTGGACTGGAGTCAAGACTGTAAGGCATTTTCTTAATTAGTTATTGATGGGGACAAGGTAGCCCTTTGTGGGTGATGGCATCCCTGTTCTGGTGGTCTTGGATCCTATAAATGACAACAACAACAACAACAACAACAACAACACAACAGGCTGAACAAGCTATGTGGAGCAAGCTTGTAAGCAGCATTCCTCCATGGCCTCTGTATCAGCTTCTGCCTCCAGGTTCCTGCCCTGTTTAAGTTCCAATTCTGGCTTTCTTTGATGACGAAAGTGATTTGAAAGTGTAAGCTAAATAATCCGTTTTTCCCCCCAAGTTGCTCCTGGCCCTGGTGTTTCATCACAGCAATAGAAACCCTAACTAAGACAGGTTGTCAATAGATTTATTTATTTTCCTTTTGGAATGTCCCTGGCTATCAGTTGCTTCTGCGGTAAATGGGAAGAAACAATGGTCTCTGTCTCACTGGAAGGCTGTTCCACTCTGTAACAAGGAATTGTACCTAATCAATGATCAGAAAGAATGGATAGAGAGAATGGAGAGGGGCAGAGAGCGAAGATTTGGAGCAAGAAAGGTGAGGAGGGAAAAATGGGATTGCCATTTTATTTCCTGAAGACACTTCTGGTTTTGGCCTTCAAGGATATGATCCAATAAAATCTGAATTTCCTTTAGGCTAGATTGAGTTCACAGTCTAAGGGTCTTAATAAACTCGTAGATTTGTTTAAAGTAATGCCTGCTTTACAGATGTGAAATAGTGGACAACTTGAATCTTGACAGCCACCTGTTGCTAATAAGCAATTGAATTGATATCGAATTCTTAGCACAAACAGGTTTGAAGTAGTACACCCTTTCCACATTTGTGCTGCTGAATGCCAAGATTGTACCTGGAAAATTGGTGGTGTCAGTATATTTGAAGAATGAAGGAGGATGAGAGAGAGGACCTGATTCATTTAGTCACTATCTCCATTCCCAGTGGCTGACAGCCTGGCTGACAATAGGTGGGGCAGGTTAGTGGTAAGCAGATAACCAGGGTACATATCATATAGTCTCTTTTGCATAAGGGATTCTGTCCTTCTGCTGGTAGGTCCAGCAGATGTTTTGCATCTTACTGAGGGCAGCAGGTGAGTGAGCAGGGAGGGTCTCATTCTGGCCAGGAGAGTTATTTCTCTACATCAGTGGGTTTGGAGAAGTACTGGGTAAGTTCCAGGAAGAGAACAGGCTCCTACTGAGAGCCCTTTCTCAGCATCCTGTTACCCTCCCCCAGTCATTCCCCCCCAACCCCTCTCTTTTCACCACTCCTCCCCTCACCCCCATCCCCCACCTCCAATCCCTGCTTCTGTCATCCCTCCATCCTGGACAAAGTGGGTGAATTCTGGGAAGCTTTGAGTGCCTAAAGTCATCACCAGATAACTGGTGGCTCCAGAGCCATTGGCAGAAACATCCCATTGCCCGGGTGAGGTCAAGGTAGCTCACTGCCTCTGTTGGGGACAAGAGCCTGAGGAAAGAAAAACATTCTGTCTGGTATCTGCTAGTTCTGGCCTTGTCCCCAGGCCTTGTTCCCACTGAAAACTGACACGAGGGTAAGGAGAGCTTATCTCCTGCTTGGGTCAGGAGGGCTGCAGGGCAGATCTATTCTCAGAGCAAGCTTGCAGAAGGTTTGGACAGAGTGTGAGGACGGCAAAGCAGGCCCCTTGGGCTTGCCAAGGAGGGCAGGGCCTGGGCAACCTCACACACTCTGCAGGACTTGGCTTTGCAAAGTTGCCATTTGAACTTGATTTAATCTTACCCTTGTTCTTGGCAATGGTAAACAGGAGGTGGTCAGCTCTATCTGGAGCATTGATAGGGGTCTGGAGGTGAAAAGGTTACCCTTTTTTTCTTTCTCAGTGGCCGTGGGACCATATGCAAGCATTTGGTGTCTCTGTCTTCAGGCTCTACAGGGTAAACTGAGGAAAACTGAGTCATTTACTCTTGGAGGTTCCTTCCAACCTGGGCGAGGCACATGGTCTATAACATCGAGTCTGAATCCATTTGCTGTTCTGATGTACTAATACAGAACAGGTGGCCCTATGTTAACATCATTCACAAGCAGTAGGAGGTGGATAAAAATGAGCCATATTCCAAAGAGAATGTTGCTTTAACACTAACAAAACAACCATTCTAAAACACTCCCCATTAAGCTTTGTGTGCCCATCACCTTACTTGGTCTTTTACATACTCCCTGGGGTGGGGATGGGTAGCTTTGTGATTCCCATTTTGGAAATGAAATTATTGAGGTGTAGGGAGGCTCAGTTGTTTCCATACCTCCTGGGAGAAGGTGGCACTGCCCAAATAGGAGCCTAGCGTCTGCTTGATCTTAAAGCCCACATTCTTGTCTCTTGCGTTATCAGGTAAGGGTGGAGCTATATGCACTGTTACTGTGGAAGCAGAGCTACATGAGGCACAGTCACCTGGAAGGCAGGGATGCTTGTTTTTCTCATACTGAATTGGCAAACAAGACAGTAGGATGTGTGGCCCAGATAGCTTTTTCTAAGCTCACAGCTTAGTATTGGGTTCAGGCTAGAGCAGGCCACACTTAACTGAAACAAATATCTGTCTGACCGCCCCTGTCTGTCTGTCTGTCTGTCTATCTGTCTATCTCCATCCTCACTGCTGACTCTAATTCTCTTTGTTACAAGAAAATGATAATCTGCCTACAAGAGAGTCTTCCTGTGAAGTTTACCCCAGGCAACCAGGCACATACTGTATGCTGAACACACATTGACTAAAGCAAGGAGCCTTTACCTCTTCCCTCCTAACTGGGAATCATAGACAAGCAGGCTGCAAGCTGGTACAGTGGACTACTTATCAATTGCCTGACATGGACCTCTTTGATACCTGTAAGAAAGGACCCCAATTTATCTTTGTGGCTCTGAAATTCTTTTAGAGCATTTGTCATCCTATCTATGGTGTCAAGTACTCTTTAAGCATTTTTTTTTTTTTTGAGATTGGTATGGGGATTTTGCCCACCTATGTGTCTGTGTACCACGTACTTATCAGACCAGAAGAGGGCATTAAATACCTTGGAAATAGAGTTACAGATGGTTAATAGCTACAGTGTTGGTGCTGGAAATCAAACACAGGGTCCTTGGGAATGGCAGACAATGCTCTTAACAGCCGAGCTATTATCTCTTCAACTCTTGTCAATAACTCAATAAATCTCTTGCAAAAGGGCAATTTGACTCAGTGTTCCTCTTGCACTCTTTTTTTTTTTTTTTTTTTTTTTTGAGACAGGGTTTCTCTGTATAGCCCTGGCTGTCCTGGAACTCACTTTGTAGACCAGGCTGGCCTCGAACTCAGAAATCTGCCTGCCTCTGCCTCCCGAGTGCTGGGATTAAAGGCGTGTGCCACCACACCCGGGCCTCTTGCACTCTTAATCTCATGTATTACCCTCACTACTCCTCATGACCCCAGCCTGCTCTCCACTCTATTCTCATCTCCATTCATTCTTACTCACTGTTATTCCAGTCACGGAACCTGGAACCTTTGTGTGTGTTAGTCCTTATTCTTGAAGTCCTAATCCCCTCTTGCTTCTGTTGTATCCATGAAACAACTCAGGCCAGGTTCAGATGACATGCTATCTCCATTATTGAGGGTGTTCTTTGACTTCCAAACAGCCACAAGGCTCTTTTGGCGTGTGACAGGCTCTCTGATTGGTTTTGCAAGCATTCAGTTGATGGATACCCACTGAGTGATACTGTGTGCTGACCATTCTACCAGGTTCTTATCTACGTTCTCTGTCCTCTTGGCTCCCAAAACACTGTCAAACTCTCAGGATGAGCTTTCTTTTTTCCTGAAGAGACATATCTTAATTTCCTCAAATTCTGGGTAGTTGGCCAAGCTTTGGTTTGTATAGGCTCTCCATAGCTTTGTGACCATGTATGTAATCTAGAGCTTCCCCCACTTCTGAATTACTCTCTGCTGCCACCCAGCATGCTCTGCAATACTTCCAGATTTTTATGGATGATAGATAACTCTTATTTTTGCTTTCTTCCTGTTTCTTGTCCCAGAGATGGAATTTGATATATTTATTGAATGAATGATTATCAAGGAGTATCTGTTCCAGAGTCTGAATATACCAGCTTTCTGTATCATCCACTTGGGGTCTAAGACTGAGGTCATGGGTTGGTGAGCATGCGGAGGGACAAATTCCACATAGATATCATATCCTTGGGGTCCCAGACAACTACTGGCCAGACTTAACATAGACAAAGTGACAGTCCCAGGAAGAGATGAGTTTCAGGCACTTGTCAGATGTCCCTGGAGTTACTGCTGGTCTCCATCCTTCAACTAAAATCTAATTCTCTTTGTCAATTCCATAGAAAGCTCTTTGCCTCTAGGTGAAAACAATCATAGGCTGTGGAAGGGCCTAAGTTCCTGCCTCTAATTGAACACGAGTTAATGTAGAAGGATGAAAACTTTTCCTGCACCCAGAGCTATCACACTTATGCCTGGAAGCATCCACAAACGGTCACATAGCTTGTCTCCAACCTTATGTGTGAAGAAATCATCGTACTGAATGGACACTGTGCTAGCATCTGGCATCAGAATGCCCTTTGGGTCAAGATTTGTCTTGAAGCCCTGGAGACAAGTCTAGTCCAAGACAGAGTGAGATATCACCAGTGCTTTTGACATAAAGAGAGTAAGGAATTTCAGTGAGGATACTCAAAGAAGAGGAATAGAAGAGCAGAGAGCTAGGGCAAAAACTGGAAGCTGGAATTTGTATTGGTTGAATGTTTTAAGAACAGGGCAAACTTAATATTTTGTTGCATTTTTTTGTGTGGTGAGGGTTCTGGAAACCTTTCTCTCACTGCAGGAAACACTGGTTGCCCCTAAATTTATGCCACCAGGGAAAGGTGAGCAGAGGGAAATTGAAGGGTGAGCATATTGCTTCTCTTGACAAAGGCAAGCCTCACAGGATGGTGAGACACCAGGTATGTGCAACCATGTGCATATGTATGCCAAGCCAGTGTATGTGTTGCTGGGAATGGAGCCCAAGGCTTTGTTCTTCCTAAGCAAACACTCAGCCAACTGAGCTACATTCCCAGTCTCTCCATGGCTATTCTAAACCTGGCCAATGTCGACCATTACAAGAGGTAATGGAGAAGGGGAGCAAATTCCAGGCAGAGGAGCCCAACTCAAGCAAGCAGGGAAGAAGTGGTTGCAGTAAATGAATGGGAATGATAAGCAGGAATGATGGTTGTCTGATGCGTGCAGTCTGAGGCCTCAAAGGACAGGAATGAGCACCACGTCAGATGTGTGCTGCTTGCTCACCTATGGAGGTATCTGTGTAGAAGTCTAAGGACCCAGTGTGGTCATTGCCTTACCCTTAGCTTGGGCAGATCAGAAAGTCACAAGGGACCATCTGTTTCTATAAGAAGTAAGAGGAAACCTGAAAGAAAAGAAATAAGGTGCTTTTGCTAAAACTCAATAGAAGGGATGCGGAGAATCTGGAAACACCACACTCCCACGCTCACAAGACTTCATGGGTAAGCAAATCTGCTATTGGTTTCAGGAATGGGTGTGAAGGGCACTTCCACTATGCACTATGCACATTTCACAATAGGCCAGTGGGTAGAGCTATCCAAACTTCAGCTTGTACCTGGTAAGTGGGAGTGGGGTCCGGGGAGGAGGAGCCTCAAATTCTCAGCCTTCCTCTTTCCTTATTAGGCACTTCTTTATCAGCAGGAACCTGTGTGCTTGAGTCCCTCATACCTCCAAACTTCTTCTTTGAGTTGGGCCCAGGCCTGGAGTTCTCTCTCCTCTGCTTTTTGTTGTAATGGTCTCTATCTTCATTGTCAACCTGAGTAGGTTTAGAATAACTATGGAAGACTGGGAATGTAACTCAGTGTGTAGAGAGCTTGCCTGACATGCGCAGACTGGGAGGCATCCTCAGCACAGCATAAATTGGGTGGCAGTGCATGATGGTAACGTCAGCATTTGGGACATAGAGGACACTGCTACTCCTTCATTCAAACCTTCCTTGGAACCTCCTCAAGGTTCGAAGCTAACCTTGAGATACATGAAACTCTGTTTCCACAAAGCAAAACCAAGAAACAGAACATACACACGCATGTGCACGCGCACACACACACACTCCACTGTTAGCATAAGGGATCGTCCAAAGGAAGGGCCTCCCTGTTTGCCAATGGGGCATTAGTGACCATGGCAGCTTATCCCAGCGACCCCTGCACAAATTCAGCCACCCACAGTGACAGGCAAGCCATGCTCTTGCCCAAGGAGAAGTAGGGAGGGCACGGGGGATGGTTCTGTCTGAGATCACTTGGCACTGAGCTCTGTGATCTACGAGTTGCTTTTAATTTCCTGTGCCAGGCGCCAGTGGCCTGATGAAATGAAGCCGATAGCAGGCTCTGCAGCAGCCCCGCTCAGCCCAGGCTTGTCTACTTACTTCAGGGTCATGATCCATGGATTCTGAGAGACAAAAGCTGAACCCACTCCCGACATCCATACTTCCCACCCCCACCCCCTACCACCGCCTCCTGCTGCCCTTCTGGTTTGGGAGGTAGGAAGGCCCAGGAGAGGGTTGCCACATTCCCCACTTGAGCATTGGGGACTGGCAGACATGGTTTGGGTCCCTGCAGTCTGGCCTCCTGGCTCTATAACTATTAGTTGAGTTGCCTTGACTTTTTGAATCTCAGTTCTCTCAAGCCATCAGTGGCAGAGCTTCTTTCATGGGAGTCTTACAAGGATTCAAAGGGAGGGAGTTAGTGTGTAAGGGAAGGCGCCCAATGTAAGTCACGTGAACTGATAGCAAGCACTATTTGTCTTCTTTACACCAACTTGCCCTCTAGCGCTCCTTTTCCCGTGCAAGTAAGGAGTGGTTGGAATATTTCCTCTTGTATCCTAGTCTGGACAAGACCGCACCCTCCTCCTGATGCTCTTACTACCACCTCCATGCTGCACCTTCACCCTTCCCTTTGACACAGCATCCACCTTGAGTCAGGTGCAGTGACTGTTCCCGGTGGATACATTATCCAACCTTTACAACCATTGATAGTGACATTTCAGAGCTGAGAAAACAGTGAGGAGTCCCCCACCCCCACCCCTGGAGATTAGAGACTGAGAAGGAAAACTAGCCATCTGGTTACCGAAGCACAGTTTAGTGGATTAGCTCCACCGCTGGGCAGTTTTCACAATGGAGTAAGAGCCTGGTTCAAAAGCATGGGTTGATAAGTGTTAGGTCATAGATTGTCTAGCTGCTACAGTCTGATGGGGCTCTTCCTTTCCCTTGCAGCGGAGAACGAGCTCCCCCCCAAGCCCCGCCAAACAACTTGCTTTTCTTTTAATTATTAAATTAAATTATTATTTTTTTTGGTGTGTGTGTGTGCACGAGCACAGATATGTGCATCTATGCATGTGCACATACCTGTCGAGGTTAGAGAACAACTTGCAGGAGTTGATTCTCTCTTACCATCACATCTTGGGTATTGAACTCAGGTTATCAAGCATGGCTGCTAGTGATGTCATCCTCTGAGCTATGCTTCTAGCTCAGCAAAGCAAGACTGAATTATAACTTTACCCTTACCCAGTGCCTTCCTCTGGTACATTGCTTAGGTCTCCCAGTGTGAAAGCTCTCCTGCTTAGCTTTGGAAACTCCTTTTTTTATGATCCAAAACTGAATGCTCCCTCCCTTGCAGGACTCTCATGATGTTATCTGGGATAGCTATAACTCTCCCAATAATGCTTGTCTGAAGGGTAATTTATGTCAGCTCCTCTCTACCGAACCTATAATTTACTCATCTATAACAGGCATGGGATCAAATCAAGCTTCCTCAGCAAGCCTGAGGAAGAGAGAAGGAGGAGGAACAACTTTCTATTTCCCTTAGAGAAATAAAACAAAGTGTGCTATCTACACTGAGATTAAGATCAGACCCATGTGTGTCTGCCAGAGGGATGTGCAGTGTTCCCCCGAGATTCACGAAGGAGGTAACTGGGATGGCCCACAAACTTCCAATGAGAGAGACTTAACAAGCTTGGCTTCTTTCTTAGGCTAACGTCCTAAAGAAAACTAAAGAAAGATCTTGCCCCAGCTTCAGTGACACTGATCCTCTGGGCTGGGCATTAATCCCCTGTCCTTAATGGCCACCAGGAATCCTCTATCTGCAGGGACCATCAGTAGCCCAGATCCACCTGGTGCTTGATAAATGAGGGGACTGGGGAAGAAGATGAGCCAGGAGGCTCCAAACACAGCCCAAGCTTTAGCACCATGCACTTCTAAAGGCACCAGGGAATCGGAAATGGCCAGACTCAGTTTTCACATGCGTGGACTGACTTTATTGTACCCAAGGGAAATCTGTAGAATAATCAGAGTGCTGATTATGTATTTTCATCATTTTTTTGTTCCACCTCTTCATTACCTTTTCTTGTCATCTTATCCTCTCCCTATTGATTCTCTTCTCTTTCCCCTAAATCATCCCCTTTCTACTTTTATGCCTTCATACCTTTAAAAATCTACTTTCAGCATATGAGACAAACCATGATATTTGTCTGAGTCTAGCTTATTTTAACACAATGGTTTCCGGTTCCATCCACTTCCTTACAAATAACACAGTTTTATTCTTTGAGATGAACAATACTCCACAGTGTGTGATTATATAATGCATAGCACATGCCTTTGTCCATCTGCTGACACACACCCAAGCTGATTCCATACCTGGGCTACAGTGAATGGTGCAGCAATCAGCATGGCTGTGAAGTATCTCCTGGTATGCTGACTTGAATTCCTCTGGCTATACAGCTGCATCATATGGTAGCTGTGGTTTCTGTTCTTTAAGGAACCACCATAATGATTTCCATAGGGCTTGAGAGTGTGGGATGTTTAACCAGGTGACATTGTTATTCCTCATAAGCATGGTCTTCCTTCTTTCCCACTCCAAGCCTCCATCTCTCTCTCTCTTTCTCTCTCTCTCTCTCTCTCTCTTTCTATCTCTCATCTCTCTCTCCCTCTCTCTCTCTCTCTCTCCCTCTCTTTCTATCTCTCATCTCTTTCTTCTCTCTCCATTTCCCTCTTCCTCCTCCTCCTCCTTCTCCTTTTCCTCCTCCTCCTCCTCTTCCTCCTCCTCCTCCTCTTTTTATTTGGGTTTCCCAGAAACCAGGTGGGTTTCCAAATTCGAATGATGAGTAACTGAAAGTCTGAAGTCACACCAAAGTAACAGAAAGACTGAAATACTACCAAAAGTTCCTCCTCGAAGCCTGGCCACTTCAGTAGTAGAGTAGTTGTGACTCTGCTTCTGAGCACCTTCGAGTCCTGAAGCAGGTTACTCTGTCTCTCTGTCCTCTACTTCCTTCTCTAGGCATAGTGAAATGACAGCAACTCCCTCTCAGGGTGGTACTGACATTATAGAAAGTGCAGGTCAGAGTGCTCAGTACTTAGTAAATATGCAGAAAAAAGGTACCTTTATATCCTGTTGTGACCATCCCAACATTATCATGCAGATTGACTGTGCTGTGCATTCTGGTTGTATAAGTTGGACTTGGGTGCTTGGGCGTATTTTGTGCTTTGCTGTGCAAAGGATTTATTTTGCAATGCAAATGAAAAAATAATCCTGTTTTCACTTGGCAAAGATGTTGGAAGTCAGTACTGGGAATGTGTGGTGACCTGGCAGCTGGGCAATCTCCTGGGGGTGGGATAATTGTGACATTCATACAGTCACAGCAGGGGTGCTCTCATGCCCCTGAGGTTGGTACAAAGGGTGCTTGGCTCTTCTGTGCCACAGGGTATAGAACCTGGCATCCTCTTTAGGAGGATCGTGTTGGAATGTTGAATTAACTGGTAGAATGTTCAACTTGGTAACCCAGGACAAGCAAAGTGTCAATTTCTGTCGACAATAAAGGCCATGCAGGTATTTGGAGAGATCCGTGAACACTAAGTCAAGGGATAGAAGGATCAAGGGATGGCTTGGCAGTTAAGAGTGGGTATTGATTGGTCATCCAGGAGAGACCTGTTTTTGGTTCCTAGTATCCATGTTGAGAAGATCACAACCACCTGCAAATTCAGATACAGGGGACTGAATGCTCTTTCTTAGCTTCCAAGGGGTAGCTTGCGTTCGTGTGTGTATATTCATTTAGATACTCACACAAATAAAAAGTAGTTTGTGGACTAAAGGTCTCATGTGTACATGATCAGTACAGAGGAGAAAGAAGCTCAGATCACTTGTAGTTGTACATCAAACAGATAAATGCACCCTAAAAACTGGAGACCCTAACTAGTCAGGCTGCGGTGTTTGAGACTAGAGGATTGTGAGTTCGAGGCCTGCCTAGCCTGTATAGCTGATACCTTGTCTTGAAACCCCAAATCAACAGTCACTGTGATGGCTCAGCAGGGAGAGGCTCTTGCTGCCAAGCCTGATGACATGACTTTGATCCCTAGAACCTCCATGAAAGAAAGAGAGAATGACTCGTGTAAGCTGTCTTCTGACATCTACATAGCCACCATGGTGCATGTGGTCCCTTCAACAAACAAGTCAAAACCCAAGTACAAACCCACCTACTGTACATGGCTGACTCTTAAACCTCTGACTGTGTCCATCTAGGAACCCTTGATAGTCTCCCAACCCATTGAACTTACTGCTCTCTGCCCACTTTTCAGGTCCAATTACAATGGGCAGACTTCATAGAGATACTGAGCATGCCTCCCTCCCTGTGCTGATGTATGCAGTATAAGAGAGACCCTGCCTTACAGATGAGATGGTAGGAAGTACCATAAGTATTTGGTGTGTATGCCAAGGGGACAAAGACAAGATTCTTGTGGATGTTTCAGTGCCACCCAGGAGACAATGTGAAGACAGACCTCATTCACTCTGAAGTCCTGTTTAAGTACTTGGTTTCCCATGAGCCCCAGTTTTGTCACCTGAAAAATGGCAATGACGATGTTTGCTCATTGGGTTGTTCTAGGTATTAACTGAGGTATTCAAAGCCCTTGGCATGATGTCCATCACAAGGTAAGCTACACTCCAGGATAGGGGCTCTCCTTCCCACCTCATGTCCTCTCAAGTTTCCTGTTGGTCTATTCTGCCTCACTGCTATCACCCACCCATTGGTGGCATCCACTGGATCCATCACGGCACACTGGCCACCCCTCAGTTGAAGGTCTGGGCTCGCACCCAGTTTGCAGCAAGGTGAATGATGACGGGTGCACTGTGAGTATCCATCTGGTGCTGGCCTTTAGCATCTTGCTGTTTGGGGACTGGGATGCCAATGTGCAGGACAACCGGCTCCAGGTCCTCTGCCCACTGTTGCCTTTGGCAGTTGGGCTTCTGGAGGAGGGTTGCCTCGCCTGCATTCTTCAGGGTGGCAAAGAGGAGAGAAAACAGTGCTGCTCATGCCAGTTTCGTGAGCTCCAAGGGAAAGAAACAGAAACAATAACATGAGTAAGAGCATCAAAATGGGGCTGAGAGCAGGGCAGGGAGCCCGGAGCCTTTGAAGTAGACTTTAGGAAGAAGCTGTTCCCAGATTGTTGCCTGGAGTTTTGTGTTGCATCCGTGTAGTCTGTGTATCGAAGGGGGAGGGAACTTCACCCTTGGAAGGGTGGAGACAAGGTCGCTGGCGAAGGGCTGTGTGGGTGGCTAATTGTGACAAGACAGAAAGAGAAAGTAGTGATGTCGCCAAGACTTGTGGCGCCTGCCTGGATTCCCTGCTGCTTCAGAAGCTGAGACAGGAGGATTGCAGTCTCAAGGATTGCTTGGGCTTCAGAGTGAGTTCCTCCAAGGTCAACTTGGAAAATGTATGGAGGCCTGGCCCCCCTCCCAAAAAAAAAATATATATATATATATAATGGGAGCCTGGAGAGAAGGAGAGAAAGAATGAATATCAGCTGGATAAAATGGTCCATACCAATAACCCAGCACTGGGAGGTGGAGACAAACAGATCTGGAGTTCAAGGACAGCCTGTGCAGGCGCTCGTCCCTCAAAACTCTCAAAGAGCAACAACAACAAAAAGAGAGGCAACAGGATCAGAGGGTAAATGACTTGTGCTTTAGAGTCTGAGTCCCACACAAATGCCAGATGGGTGTAGTAGTCTGGCCATTTCCAGCACTTGGAAAGCAACAAGGGATCCCTGGAGAGCGTTGCTCACTAGACTAGCTACATAAGGGAGCTCTGGGATCAAATGAGAAACCCTGTCTAAATGTGTAGGGTAGAGAGTGATCCAGGAAGACTCCCAGTCTCAGCCTCTTGGGACATCTGAGAGCACACACATAATGCTCATTATATGCACAGTCACATGCAAAGAAAGAAAACAGAGTATATAGGGTCAACTTCAAAGATTCTTCTGTGTAGCGGGTGATGAAATCCTCTTCCTACCCACAGTTTTCCACTTTTGATGATTCTACTGGCTGGTTTTGTGTGTCAACTTGACACAAGCTGAAGTTATCACAGGGAAAGGAGCTTCAGTTGAGAAAATGCCTCCACGAGATCCAGCTGTAAGGCATTTTCTCAATTAGTGATCAAGGCGGGAAAGGCCCCTTGTGGGTGGGACCATCTCTGGGCTGGTAGTCTTGGTTCTATAAGAGAACAGGCTGAGCAAGCCAGGGGAAGCAAGCCAGTAAAGAACATCCCTCCATGGCCTCTGCATCAGCTCCCCCTTTCCGAGCTGCCTGAGTTCCAGTACTGACTTCCTTTGGTGATGAACAGCAGTATGGAAGGGTAAGCTGAATAAACCCTTCCTCCCCAACTTGCTTCTTGGTCATGATGTTTGTGCAGGAATAGAAACCCTGACTAAGACAATGATTCAGCATTATTCTGCAATATGAGGGATTAAATTTGTTTTGATGTATGAGACAGAATATTGAATGCCTTAGTTGGATTTAATTGTCCACATGATATGGCCTACAGTCATCTGACAAGAAAGCCTCCCTTGAGGAATTACCTAGACAAAATTTACCATGGGTATGTCTCTTTGAATGAGTCTTTTCATTGTTGATTGGTATAGAAAGACCCAGTCCATTCTGAGTGTTCCATTCCCTGGTAAGATGGTCCTGGTTTGTCTAAGGAAGCTAGCTGAGCCCAAGCCTCTGAGTGAGTCAGCAAATAGTGTTCCTCTGTGGTTCCTGTCTTGATTTCCTGCCCTGACTTCCTTCAATGATGGACTATGACCTGGAAGTGTAAACTGAAGTAAACTGGTCCTTCCCCTAATTGGCTTTTGATCCAAGTGTATCATAACAGCAACAGAAATGAAACCTGAACATGAAGTTCAAACTGGCTTTAAGAATGAACAGAGATAGCACAAAGATGTTAGGATTTCATCATGACTCTATTTGACATTGTTGAGAAGTGGTGCAGCCTTTGGGACGAGGGGCATGATGGGAGAATCAGGACACTAGGAGTATGCAGGGCATACTGAAACCCTGGTCCACTCTTCCTCACTGCTGCCTGAAGTCGGTGGATAGTCCTCCTCCAAGGAAGTTCCTGCCATGGTGTGCTATGCTGCCAGAAGGGCAAAATGACTGAGAGAGTGCTCCGTAAACCAACAACAAACCTTTCTTCCCTGTAGATGTTTTAGCTTAGGTATTTTGTTACAGTCCTGGAAAGCTAAACACAAAAGCCCTGCACACAGTCATGCATATTTGTAAATAAAAGGGCAGTGACCTGCTTCCTTATACAAAGCTCACCCTCCACTTAAAATCAAACCATGGCCAACGCACACATTACTGTGTTAGTATTTATCAGTACAGAAGTCAGAGTAAACCGTGTTTCCTTACACTTGCACCGCCCCTAACCTCATGGAAAGGGCAGCCAAAGTGATATAACTGAGGGGGGACTTTATTGGACCTTTCCAATGTGGGTGAGAAAATACTCCTTTAAGGTCAGGGAAGCAAAGGAAGCTGTTGATACCTCAAGACTAATACGCCTTTTATCTACTGCTGCTTTAAAAAAGAAAAAAAAACACCCCAAGAGCAACTGGCTCAAAACAGCAACATTTATTTTGCTCACGAATTGGCAATTTGGCCAGGATTCGGCCGGAACAGCACGTCTCTCAGCTGGGAAGGCTGGGCTGGAACCGCTCCGATTTTGCTCAGTCACCCACCTCACAATTATATCTGGCTGTCAGCTGGGGCCTTCACTGAGGCTGTGGCCAGGACTCCTACTCTCTCCAGGGCTCTGATTTCCTCATAGTGGCCTGGGGCTCAGGGTGCTCATTTGGGGGAGAAGGCCAGGTGGAAGCCTTAGTGCCTCTTCAAGCCCAGCCTGGGGAGTCACTCCACATTACTCTTTATGCCAGCCATTAGCAGCATGTCCCCATGTGCCTTAATTTCCCTGGACTGCCACAATAAACTGCCACAGATTGGGTGGCTTAAGCATCTGATTGATTTTCTGTTCTACAGGCTGGAAGCCTGAGGTTAAGATTTCTTCAAAGGTCTCCTGGGTTTAGTTGTTAGGAGGCCATGTTCTCCCTAAGTCTCTACATGATCCCCAGGCACATATTCTAATTTTATCCTTCTCCTCCCTTGGAAGACAGCAACTCAAGCACTCAACATTGACCAATAAACTTAGTGGATAAGGACAGGTGGGATGGGCCAAACCTTGAGGCTGTAGAATATTTTCTCGCCAGCATCCTAGTGACTGCCTAGCTTGGGGTAAGGTTTCTGATAGATTGTAGTCACTCTAGGCAGGAGGTTAACATGCCATTTTTAACTGAGTGAAAACAAGGCTTCCAAATATCCGCTTGTGCCAGTGGTGGTCATGCATGTCTGCAATCCCAACACTTGAGAGACAGAGGCAGGGGGATCAGGAGTTCAGGATTATCCTGGGCTACATAGAGAGTATGAGCCAGCCTGGCCTAAAGTAGATCCTATCAAAACCACAAAAATAAACTAAGCATACCAAATATGGACAAATGACAGTTTGTGAGCACAGAACCCCAAGGAGTGTCAGATGTACTCCACACTGCCACCAAGAACTTCAGGAGTCCCATGCACATAAAGTTGAGGAGCTTTGACAATGCCACAGAAAAGAATTTCAGGACAAGCCAGAGTGAAGAAAGGTTAGTGACTTTATTTTGTAGAAATGATATAGACAACACTTGAGAATTATGCAAGGGCCAGGGGGGAGGGGGAGAGGGAGGGTGGTATGGAGACCCTCATAAAATGGACAGCACTGTACAGGTGTATGCAAGGCATAGTGCAGGCTTCTTGGGAGAGAGGGAGCCACTCTTCAGTGTCTGAATGATAGCATTATACAAGATTTCATGGTTTTGGAAGTTACAGAACTTAAAGATTATAATTTACAACCAGGTTCAAGGATTAAGCGAAGTTCAAACATTTAAAAGAAGCCAGTTTACTCATTTTTCATCTTTTAAAAGAATTTACCTTTTAGAAATGAGATTTTAAGTTATTTTATGAGGTTCATTGTTCAGGTTTGGTGATGAGAGAAGAAGGTGGTTGTAAGGTTAAATTCCAAGGCCACAAACCTCTGGCTCGGAGAAGTGTACTCCATGGGCTGCTTTCAAAAACCTCCTCTGAGCTATCTCCTGGGATAAAGACTCCAGTGTTGGTCAGTGCCTTTGGATTTTGTCGGCCATGTTGACATCTTAACTCAAATCTAGCAAGCAATGCAAATGAGATCTCAGGGTGAAGGGTTCTATTCCTTTCCCATGCATGATTCCCAAGGTTTTTCCATATTGTTACCTGCCTTAGCATGATACACTAGTCCGTGGACTTGACACATGTGTGGCTTATTCTCCAAGCATCAGTGTTAGCCTGTGTTGGGTCTACCAGGGTAAATCTAGAATTAGGTGCCCAAGATACTTCAGTCTGTTCTTCCCTGCCTTGAAGGCCGGCAAGAAAAGCATGTGGCCACAGGGATAGATCAGCAGTTTCAAAAATCAACTCTTAGTGTTAATCCTCCCTGCCCATCTACCACGGGAATACTAGTTTTTAACAAAGGCTCTTGGACTTTAGAAGACACCAGTGACCTGGGAAACCATGGGTCGCATCCCAGGCTGCCTTGTTTGGTGACTGAAGAGTTTGCAGCTTCCTAGTGAATGCTCATAACCATGCTCTTGGGTCCACACTTTGGGATCCACTGGTTTATAAAGACACTAATTCCATGGTTGTCAGCTCTCCTGTTAACCATTCTCACACCCTTTCAGCATTTCTCTACTTCCTTCCCTAAAACTCAAAGGGCCTTGACTGCAGAACTTTGAGCCCTTCCTCTTCTTTTCCCCAGTGTGATCTTGACCTTCAACGTGATGGGATTTAGAATCACCATGGAAAAGAAACTGATGGGTGTATCTGTAAGGGAGTTAGTTCCTAGGTTGGAAAGATCATCCTCATTGTGGATGGCATCATGCCATGCTCTGAGGCTGTGGACTGAATATAAAAGAGACAGTGAGCTGAGCATGCGTGATCATTCCTGGTTGCTTCCTGACTATGGATGCAATGGGAGCAGCTGCTTCCAGTTCCTTCCTGCCTCTACTTCCCACGGTGATGGGCTGTACCCTCAAACTGTGAACCAAAATGAACCCCTCTTTCCTTAAGTTGCTTTTTGTCGAGCATTTTGTTACAGCTACAAAAAAAGGAAGCAGCACATCTGGTACGTCCACATGTGGAAGAACTCACATGAAGTGGAGGAATCCACCCTCTCTATAGTGTGTGGAGCAGGATAGAGGGGGCCTGAAGCAGACAAAATCGGTATCACCTTGGGGGCCTTGAAAAGTTAATTTCTGACTTTTTATAAGGCATGTGGCCACTAATATTCTACCAGGTTTAGAGGGTACCAGCGCCACACAGATGGATACCTATGGGCTCTGCAGGTCCACCTGGCTGCCCAAGTGTGCGGCTGTGGAAAGTGTAGCTGGCCCCATCCCCAGAGAAAAGAAATTCTGGCAAGCATTAAGCAGCCCCCCCCCCCATGCTCTTTTCAGCACTCAGTAGGATTGGAGGGGTCACACTGGTCTCCTGCAGAGGCTGATGGGAGGAGCCCTTTTCAGCCACTCTGTAGCTTCTCTTCTGAGCCTCTTCATTGTCTCCTCAGATGAGTGACTCCCTGCATCCAAGTACTGCCTTGTCTCTCACAGACCAGGCTGGGATTCAGGAAGACCCACTCAGATGGAAAGTTATAGTGGCTGGTGTTAGTGTCTAGGTTCTTGTATGGTTTCTGGGATCCCAATTCTGTTCTACCTAATTGTAGAGTGAGCAGTCATATGCTGAATTATCTCTCCACCCCCAGGAGTGGGGACATCCTAAATAGACATGGTGCCCCTCTCTTTGGCTATCAGGAACATGAAGCTAGCTGATCATATTTTAATCCACATACAGGAAGCAAAGAGAAAGAAAGGGAAGTGGGGACAAGGCCAAAATGCTCTCAAAGTCCCTCCAGTAAGACTCCACCTCCTAAAGGTTCCATACCTTTTCAAACAGCACCATCTCCTGAAGAACCAGTGTTCAAATACTGGAGCCTTTGGGCGGACATTTCTCATTAAATCACTACAGTGGCCAGGGAAGAGGCTGTTACAAGGTCACACAGCTCTAGGTGTTCTGTGGTGTCATTTCTGCAGTATTCATGCTCAGAACAAGTCACTGGATCATCCCAAATTCCAGGGCAGGTGTAACAGACTACACAACGAGCTAAAGAGAATTAATGACAATCTTCAATACAGTGGGGCCACAGGGAACATTAAATATGAGCAAATTTAGATACAATCATGTTCTCATAAAGCTGTAGTCTGCAAGAGGTCAGGTAGTGCCATAAGTAAACAGAAAGAAAGGGGGAAAAGTGCTTTATGATATAAGAACATTAAACTGAGGGAAAGGGAGATGAATAGATGGCTGTGTGTTTAAAAGCACTTGCTGCTCTTCCGGGGGATCTGGGTTCCTTTCCCAGCACCTACCTATAGCAGGGCACAGTCGCCTGTGACTGTAGCTCCAAAGGATCCCAAACCCTCTTCTGGTTTCTGCAGGTGCTAGAAAACACACACACACACACACACACACACACACACACACACACACACACACCTTTTTAAAAAGTCAGAAGAAGAAAACATAACCAAGAATGACAGATTAAATCCCAAGCCAAATTATGAAGAATCATTGAAGCTTTTTCAGTTTATGTGTCTATGGTATAACAGAGGATTCTCAGCTCATATTTGTTGGATGAATGAATGAATGAATGAATGAATATTCAAACAAACAAACAAGCACGTGGCATGGCTAACATTTTTTGTCATCCTCTACTCCTTGGAAGCTAGTTGGGCCTAGAAAACTAGAGGAGATGCAAGACTGTGGTGTGAGAAAAGCCTGAAAGAATCAATAGACATGCTTTTAAATCTGGGTTGAATCTTTGAGCCTTCAGTCTTGGAGGAATAGATTATAAGCCAGGACAAGTTGATTTAGTAAGGCTTGGGCTTTGAGTAAGTTCCTCTGACTAACTCAGAGGATGGAATGGCTTGCAGGAGGAGGGTGGAGAAGCAGAGAGAACATTAAAGAGGAAGGCTCGTAGATGTTGTCCAACAGACCATATTGGTGATGAATGTGGAGTTAGAGAAAACCAGGTAGCAGCGGGCTGTGAAGACCCTGGAAAAGAAGAGGCTTTCAACAGGGAGCCAGGGCCTCATCTTGCCAGCTCCTGCTGTCCCAGGAGCCCACGGGACCTCCAGGGAGCCCAGACTGGCACGCAGCTTGCTTGGATGGCACTGTGGAGGAGATGAAAGGGGACCAGATAGCTTACTCACCTGTTAGAGCCACAGTTCAGGCTGGTTGTCCAGGGCTCCCTTCCCACCTTGGGCTCTGCAGAGGATCATTGATTTCTGCTGTCGAAAATATAATCTTGGTACCTGTTTTCAGGCCTCTCGTTTTGTGCTGTTACCCTGGAGTGGAGTAAGAGCAGGCTCTGAAGATTGATAGTTCCAACAGCACAGAGACGAGGAAAGCAGGATTTTTTTTGACTTAAGCCTCTGCTGTCCCAGGGTGGTGCATGAATCACTGTCAGTTCCTGGGATGCAGGAACCACAAAAATAAAGGCCATGCATTTAGAATTATCCATCCGTGGCATCCGTGGGGTTTGACTTTACATTTTAAGGTATTTTTAAAAAATCTATTTGTTATTTATCTACTTATGTACTCATTTTGAGTATGTTTGTCAATGAAACATGTGTGGAGGCAGAGAACAGCTTGTAGGAATTAGTTCTCTCCTCTACCATGTGGGTCCTGGGGATGTAAGTCAGGTCATCAGGTTTGGTGGCTGTCACCTTTAACCATGGAGACATTTTGAAAGCCTGGCCTGTACATTTTTAAAATTAAGATGACAAACTTACACCCAAGTAACCAACCCAGCATCATCTCGAGAGTCATTGCATGACCAATCTCATTTCATCTCTAACCATGATCTCTTTCCCTTATAATAGTTATTATGAGGAAAATCTTATATCTGTTTATATCCCAGGTTGACTGTTGACTGTTTTTTATATGATAGGATCCATTAAAATTAAGCCCATAATCATACTTAAAATGATGATGATTACAATTATGACTTTGGTGAGTGACATGTGTATTAGTGATTTCTTAGAATTATAAGGAAATTGTTGTCTAATGGTGTCGTGGTTATCTTTGTTTTATTTGTGGTCTGAGAAAATACCCTGACAAAAGAAACTTGGGGAATAAAGGCATTTATTTCAGTTCACAGTTCCAGGTCAGTCAGTGTGGAGAAGGCTCTGTGTGGTACATCTGGGCACATTGTATCCATAGGTGAGAAGCACAGAGGATGGATTCATAAATGCATTTGCTCTTTTTCATTCATCCCAGGGCCCAGACCAGAAAAGGACCATGTTCAACCATATGTCTGCCCACTACCATTAATGTGACCAAGGCAATCCCCACTCTAGGTCATACCCATGGGCCAACATGATTTAGACAATCCCTCACTGAGACCCTCTCCTCAGGTGATTCTAGTTTGTGAAAAATTAACAGTTAAACTAACCATCACAGTATCTTTCTTGTGTGTTTATGGCAACACTTGAGTGGACAAGCCTATTGCCTTGCAAGCAGTACAAAAGACAATGTCTTAGCTAGCTTCAATTGTCATTGACTCAGCTTACAGTCATCTGAGAGAAGATCCTCCATTGAAAAACTGTCAAAATCCCATTGGCATGTACCCATGTCTGGGGAGAGGGTCTTGATTATTACTTGATGTGCTCACTACAAATGGTACCGACGCTGGGCAGGTAATTCTCAGAGGTATAGGAAAATGAGTTGAGCATTACACCGTGAGCAACCCAGCAAGATTCTTTTGGCTCCTGCCTCTGAGTTTGTACCTTGTGTTCCTATGCTGACTTCTGTCAATGATATACTCTAACAGCAAGCTAAAACAAACCTTTTCCTCCATTATGTTCCATTGGCCAGAGTATTTTATTACAGCAACAGGATGAAACTAAGACAGGCATTTATGTGGTTATTGCTGGACAGCACAGTTCATAATGCTTGATGTTAGTAATAAATGACTATGTTGATTGTTTGTATGCTTGCTATACTATACATTTTAATTATATTTATAGCATATATACACATGTATGCATATATATGTATATATGTATGTATTTGCATACATATATAGCTATAAAGTTTTAGCAAAAAACAATCTTCCATGTTACACTGCTATAATCTCTTATGTCTTATCCACTATGTGATTTAATTAGCTCATAAAACTTTGTGGAACACTGGGCATGGTGGTGCATGCCTTTAATCTCAGCCCTTGGGAGGCAGAGGCAGGCAGATCTCTGAGCCTGAGTTCCAGGACAGCCAGGGCTACACAGAGAAATTCTGTTTCATAAAGAAGAAGGAGGAGGAGGAAGAGGAGGAGGAGGAGAAGGGGGGTGAGGAGGAAGAAGAGGAGGAGGAAGAGGAGGAAGAGAAGAAGGAGGAGAAGGAGAAGGAGAGAAGGAGAAGGAGAGAAGGAGAAGGAGAGAAGGAGAAGGAGAGAAGGAGAGAAGGAGAAGGAGAAGGAGAAGGAGAAGGAGAAGGAGAAGGAGAAGGAGAAGAAGAAGAAGAAGAAGAAGAAGAAGAAGAAGAAGAAGAAGAAGAAGAAGAAGAAGAAGAAAGAAGAAGAAGAAGAAGAAAGAAGAAGAAAGAAGAAGAAAGAAAAAGAAAGAAGAAGAAGAAAGAAGAAAGAAGAAGAAGAAGAAAGAAGAAGAAGAAGAAAGAAGAAGAAGGAAGAAGAAGAAAGAAGAAGAAGAAGAAGAAGAAGAAGAAGAAGAAGAAGAAGAAGAAGAAGAAGAAGAAGAAGAAAGACAACTACAAAAAAGCAGCAGCAGCAGTATTGTGGAGTGACTCATTTACATCCTCCAAGTTTGCTAAGCATGCCTGTGATGTTCATGTAGTAATGGAATTTACTAGTGACATGTTTCTCTGAATGCATCCCCATTATGCAGTGATGCCCACTTTTATTTGTAATTAGGATGTATTATAATTTATCAGCAATTATTTGATATAATCACACAATGAATGGATACTTGTGTTTTCCTTTACTATCTTGTAAAAAGGAAGTCATTACTTTTACATGATTTTGTTTATTCACGTGAATAAGAGCTGAGTCCATACCTTTTCACCGATTCTGTTCCTCTTGGGTCTTTTCTCCTCTTGTAGATTACTTTTCAAGTTATCTCTTTTTAAAGGTGAGAGTTAATAATTAATTAATTAATCACATGTGTGCCTGTGAGCATGTACACATATGTGCCACTGTGCACATATGGAGAAAAGAGAACAGCATTCAGAAATCAGTTCTTGCCTGCCATCTGGAGTCAGGACCTCTTTTGTTTTCCCTACAGCATACTCCAGGCTAGCTGGCCCTTAAGCTCCCTGCTGATTCTCCTGTCTCTACTTTTTTGCCAAAAGGGTGCATGCATATTTTCATCACTGCATATTGGGTCCTGGGGATCCAGCTTCAGGGCTGGATGAAGCACTTTTATCTGCCATCTCCTCAGACCCTTAAAAAAGTATCCCTGTCATTATTTTGTAGAAGAAGCTACATGGCTCCTGTTAAAGGTTTTCCTGCCCTGTAGTGTCGTAGACAACACATCTATGGTGGCACTTAACAGAATCCGTGTCCCCTGGTTTTCCTGTAAATTGCATGTTGAATTATCATTGAATTTTTGATCGGTACTATTTTCTTTTTCAAACTGTTTGTTGGTGCTACTGTGTTCTTTGAATAAGAAGTAGGGAGAGTCTGGTTGTCTCTCCATGAGCAGTCATTGACCAATGCTTAGACACATTCATTCATTAAGGGCTAAAAGTTAGTGGTGGGGAGATTCTGTACTCACTTGTGTTTACTGTTGTAACTAGAACTCATCTATACAGGGAAACATCTGTTGTCAAGCAGTCAGCTATGCTAAGACACAGTTCTTAAACACAAGTGTGATTAGAGGTTAATTTTTTTCCCGTTTATTTAACCATTTTGTAAATGATGGTTGGTCCTGGGACTGTTGGTTTGGCTCACTGGCTAAGAGTACTTGTGGTCAGTTTCCAGCACCCTCCTCAGGCAGCTTACAACTGCCTGTAACTCCAGCACTAGAGCAGTCGATGCCCTCTTCTGGCCTCTGCAAATCACCTGTACTCACATGTGGGTGAATGATTTCTTTAAGTTTATTGGTTCTGTAGTAGCTTCAGAAAAGCCTAACAACTGCTTTAAAACATCATAGAACTGGAAGGTGGACTCAGTGGGTAAGAACACGTGTTATTCTTGCAGGAGGACCCAGGTGCCA